>NW_024425564.1:7790865-7809918 GCF_017311325.1 Ursus maritimus
CCCCCCCCCCCCCGGAGCTCACAAACCACCCGCCTGACTGCTGGCTTTGCCCCTGCACGACTCTGCGACTCTGCGGGCCTCCCCGACTTTGGGTGAGCCGGCCCTGTGCTGGGGCAGGAGCAGGCCTGAGAAGGAAAGGCGCGCCTCGCCAGGGCCAACAGTCCCTTCGGGAGAAAGCTGGACTTCGGGGAGCTGCTTTCTAGGTTAGGGGGAGGTGGAGCAGAGAAATGAGGACTTGCTTCTCTCGCATTCCAGGTAAAACTTTCACGAACACAGTGCTCGCAGCACCTGGCTCGTGCCCAATCCCCCAGCTGCCGGTGGGTCCCCAAGCCGCCGACCTGCGCAGCGCTGGGGCTTCAAACGAGAAGTCTGCCTCACGCGTCCCCAGAGCGCGCAGCCTGTCCGCCCAGCGCCCCAGAACCGTGAGGCTCCGAAGCCGCTACAGCCCAGGGCAAAACGGGCCAGATCCTCCGGTGGGACCGGCCCGCCTCCCTCGAGAGAAAAGGAGCGCTCCTCTGGCCTCACACCTGCAGGAAGCCGCGGAGGGATGGGAGCGTCGCTTCCCCAGCCTCATCTGCCCGCAGATTCTGTTCCTCTCGAGGATGCTTTTCCTTGCCCTCCTCCCTCCCAACACCGCGCCCCCTCCCTGCACCTGGCGCCCCTCTGCTCCTCGCGCTGTGCGCCCAAAGACTTCACTGCGGCCCAGCGCACCCCCAGGACTCTCATCGCCCACTTGAATCTCTGCGCTGACATTTTCCACATCACTTTCTATAGAGTTTCCTTCCTCCCCGTTCAGCTCTTCTCCAGCACAGGCAGAGTCCAGGCCCGGTTGGGGCGTGGTGCGCGGCCCGGGGGGCAGACCCTCAGTCGAGGAAGGTTTCCTGTGCTGGGGAGAAAGAATCTGTAGAAGAATCAGAATAGTTTTGGAGAAAATAATCCCAAACCTCCCATCCAAATGTACCCTCCTACCAAATTTGGGCTAAAGCCTCCACTGGAGATGGGGATTTGAGAACCTGTCCAGACAAACTCGGGGTTTCATTAAAACTCACCCGGAAGGTGGGTCCCTTGTGGATGCCATTTCCTGGCTCCAGAGATGATTGTTCCTGAAATTTGGAAAACCCCTGAAATTGTTTCTACCTTATTTAACCAAAGGAGTCCAAAGTCCCCGCACTGTCGAATTGTTAAGAGTTTCGAAGGCTCACTGATGGATGAAACCAGTTCTTAGTGACCAGTGTGGCGACCACAGTTTGAAAAACCGTAATGAAGAGACAGTATGTCCTGGAGGCGGGGAGGTTTTCAAGGACATCCTTCTTTCCTGCTCTTCTTTTCTTGTTATTTAAACTGAGGTTTTATATAAAGTAAAATGCATAAGGCTTAATCAGTGAGCTCGATGGTTATGACACATGCATGCACCAGGTAACCAACACCTCAGGCAGAGAGCCAAGAGTTTTCAGCTCCCGGGAACTTCCTTGGGCCTCATCACAACCTGTATCTTTTCAAGGACATCCTTCTTTCCTGCTCTTCTTTTCTTGTTATTTAAACTGAGGTTTTATATAAAGTAAAATGCATAAGGCTTAATCAGTGAGCTCGATGGTTATGACACATGCATGCACCAGGTAACCAACACCTCAGGCAGAGAGCCAAGAGTTTTCAGCTCCCGGGAACTTCCTTGGGCCTCATCACAACCTGTATCACTTTCTGACGTCTACCACCATGGAGTGGTTTTTCTTGTGTTTTGAAATAATATAAATAGAGTCATACAACATGTACTCATTTGAGGGTTCTTCCACACAATCTTTTAAAAAATTGAATTCACCCGTATTGTTGGTAGTAGCAGATTTTCATTGCTCTGGAAGCATTCCATTGTATGAAAACTGCACATCACAATTTGTTAACTCATTTTATGTGTGAAGCCTATTTGGAGTGCTCCGAGTTTTTGGCTGACCTGTCTAACACTTCCCCAAGCATTCCTGTACATGTCTTTCAAGTGTAGGGGGTGGAATTTTTTCCCTTCTTCCCTTCTAGGTTCTTTGGCTGGTCTAAAAATGAAATTAATGTAAGACAATAGACTTGTAAAATAATTAGGAATGTTTCTAAATTCTACATCTGTACTCTTAATTCAAGGTCTCTGAGTTTCTCAAATAGTTGGGTTCAAGTTAATGGTCTGTGGTTTAAAATAGGTGTGGCAGATGTTAGTAATGCCCTGACAGAGAAAAATGTAATTTTAGCATCTGGGCAACAGCAACAACACTATAAAAAATAAATTCATGTAAGATCAATTAACAGGAGAAAAACAAATTTAATTTCATATATATGAAGACCCCACAAAAGTATGAAACTCAAAGAAATGATCAAAGCAGGAAGCTTCTATAGCTCTTAAACAACGAAACCATACTTTGTAAAGAATTTACAAGACAAAGGGGTTTGGGCTTGGGGTAGTAAATTGTGAGGAAGGAACAGGTTTATTTATATAGCTTTCTGTACCCTAAATTCCCTGTTTCTGGTGCTAAGAATGCCTTCCACCCTCTGGTACAAGGAGGTACCTTTCACATAAGAGACTTATCTCCTGCTTTCAGGGACACCAAAGAGAATCAGCATGTCCTTGCTCTGGCTATTTCTCAAATACCTTTAATTCAAATAATCACTATGCCAAAGTGGCATATTTTGGGGTGGCACATTCTACTCCCCTTCACTCATGCATTTCTCTCAGGCATAAATGCAATTGCGGAGTCTCAGAGTCAGTGGTTATATGTATATTTTGTTTTAGTCACTATTTGTAGGGGTGGCTTGCTGGCTCAGTTGATGGGCCCTCCAACTCTTGATCTTGTGGTTGTGAGTTTGAGCCCCACGTTGGGTGTAGAGATTACTAAAAAAACAAAATCTTAAAGAAAATGTTTCCAAATAGTTTCCCAGCGTGGGTGCCAGTTTCCCGTCTCATCAGCAATGCGTGAGAGTCCCAGTTGCTCCACGTCCTCAGTGGGTCTTGACATTGTCAGTTCCTCTAAGTTGCCGGTGATACTGGTGAAGAGAAGTATTATTTCATTGCTTTTAAATTTGAATTTCCTTGTTAGCAAAGATGTTGAACACCTTTTAAATTGCTTATTGGCTATTTGGGGTATCCCCTTTTGTGAAGTGCATGCTAATTTGCTCTTTCTTTTTGAGATTTTAACTGTTTCTTGGGGCTTTGTAGAAGTTCTTCACGTACCCCAAATAAGAGCCTTCTGTAATTTAAAGTATTGAAATATCTTCTCAGACTGTGGCTCATCTTCCTTTCTTTCTTAAAATATTTATTTATTTATTAGAGAGAGAGATAGCGAGAGAGAACAAGTAGAGAGGACAGGGAGAAGCAGGCTCCCCGCTAAGCAGGGAGCCCAATGTGAGACTGGATCCCAGGAGCCTGGGATCATGACCTGAGCCAAAGGCAGACGCTTAGAAGGCAGACACTTAACCAACTGCGCCACCAGGTGCCTCCTGCCCTTTTTTTTTAAGATTGATTGATTAATTGATTGATTTTCATCTTCCTTTCTTAAGGAGGAGCAGGCTTGAAAAACTTTCTAAGAAGAGGAAAAAGAAAAGAAGGGGAGAGGTGTTGAAGACACAGGAGAAAGTTCCATCCAGAGATCTTCCTGGTACTTCTTTTAAGATTTTATTTACTTATTTGAGAGAGAGAGAGAAAGAGTGTGTGCACATGAGCAGGGGAGAGGGGCAAGCAGGGTCCCCACTCAGCAGGGAGCCCTACCAGGACTCGATCCTGGGACCCCGGACCCCAGGTTCGTGACCTGAGCAGAAGGCAGCTGCTTAACCACCTGAGCCACTCAAGCAGGTACTGTTTCCTGTTGATTTTGCAGAAAACAAACCTCAGGCAGTTTGCTGGGGCTGACCGGGCACAAGTCTCAGGAACAGACTGTATTATCTTACCTGCCATCCTCCTGCATTTCTCCAGCCAGCCTACTGTCTTGCATTTGAAGACCCTTCAGGAAATAGGGCTCATGTTTCAAGGAGGGCTTTCTGTTGTGCGAGGTGTGGCTCGGGCTGGTGCGTCCTTTCCTTGGGAGAAGGTTGGAAACCACGCCTACGCATCTCCCTGTCGGTCTCGGGCAATCCTGCACTTTTCTCCATTTACAAACACGCTTGGCACGCTGTCGCGGGAGGGACCGCATTATCCAGCAGGTTGTCCCCGAGGCCATGCGCCTCTGTGCACTGGGTCTCCGCCCCGGCCGGCGAGCAGTGTCGGCGCTGGAAAGACCCGGGAAGGGCAGGGACAGGGGAAGCAGACGGCTGGCTCCCGGTTTCCTCGGCCCTGAGCAAGAAGCCCAGTTCCGGTGCCCAGGAATCCTCTGTTCCCCGCCGCGCTGTCGCTGAAGAGCTGAGAAACCACCGAAGGAAGACACTCCCTCATTTCAGCTTGAATTCTTTCCATTGTCTGAGCGGTGTGAGTCATGGAACAGCCAAAGGCGACCACGCAGAAAGCACCTTCCTGTTTTTACCAATTTCTCCCCATTTCTCCTGCGAACTGGTCCACGGTCTCCAAAGATCCTATTTCCACACACGGATTTCAGCGGAGCGCCTGTCCTTTTGGGCAAGTGAATGGATGACATTGAATAAAATAAGAACGGACATTGAAGAATACCCTGGCCCTGCAAACGAAAACTTTACTATTTGAAAGAATGACTAAAAAAGGTGGTTTTCAGCAGCCGAAATAGCTCAGTTGGGAGAGCGTTAGACTGAAGATCTAAAGGTCCCTGGTTCGATCCCGGGTTTCGGCAGTTCAGTTTTGCTTTGGTATGGACACCTCCCCTTTACACAAGGGTTGGGCCCCAGTTCCAGAAAGTGTATCTATACCTATAACTCTCACTTCTTCTTGCAACTCTGATCACGGAGTGTACATTCCCATTTTTATCACCTCTCTTTTGGTTTCTGTTCACTGAGGTCTTCTATGAAATGTTAACTGACAGAGTGAATATTTAAAGTTTTAAAATCTAAGAAATTCCAATATGCTACATGGTAAGCATTCATTTCTGTTTTGATGGTGTGTGTGTGGGGTGGGGGGTGGTTTTTAATCACAAGAATCGTAGGGGAGAAACCTGAAAACTGGAAAAGGAGCCCCTACAGTGTGTGTAGTAGGGTGTACGTGGTGTGTGTGTGTGTGAGGGTGTGGTATGTGCAAGGACAATTTTGCAATCAGAAAATCCGGGTTTGTATCTTGAGTCCACTCCATTATCAAGCTGCTGGACTGTGGGATGCCCAGGTGACTCAGTTGGTTAACTGACTGCTTTCAGCTCAGGTCATGATCCCAGGGCCTTGGGATCGAGTCCCACATCAGCTTCTGAGCTCAGTGGGGAGTCTGCGTCTCCCTCTGCTTGTGCACTCTCTCTCTCTGACAGATGAATAAATAAAATCTTTTAAAAAATAAATAAAAAATAAACTGCTGGAATAAGGGACACTCTTGAGTATCACTAAGCTTTTAAATGGTTGTAAGAATATTCTGAGTTTTCTTGTTGACAAGACATTCCTTCGGTCTTGCACCCGTGTCTAGAATTTGCACATCTTAAGTTATTTCTGTTTTGGTATTCCTGAAAGAATGAAAATAAACATTGCAGTAAGCATTAATCTGTTGAACATTTATAAGGGAACCTAGAATACGGAAAAATAAAAGCAAATGGACAGTAAAGTCATCAAGACTCAGGTACAAATAACCCATATTTTCCTTCAACTTCTTCCTGGAAATTATTTGTTGGGAATAATAGGTCATTCTTGTGTCATTTCGAACGGTTATCTTTTCAATATATTGGTTTCACAATATCAGTTTTTTTTTAATTTTAAGATTTATTTATTTTTTGGGGGAGGATTAAAGTGGGGGAGAGAGAGAGAGAGAGTACCTCAAGCAGACTCCCGCTGAACACAGAGCCCAATGTGGGGCACGATACCACGACCCATGAGATCATGACCTAAGCCAAAGCCAAGAGAGTCAGATGCTCAACCGACTGAGCCACCCAGCATCACCACAGTATCTGTTTTTCCCTGACAACTCTGGACCCTGTGTGAGGAAAATGGTTAAAACTGCCTCAAGTTGCAAGTGGAAAATCAGTACAAAGTGAGAATCAACATCAGGGTAGGGACACTGACTTCACAGGAGCTTGAAATTCCATACTTTGTCCACTCGCCACAGAGCCCTCCTAACTCAGAAGCTTGCATTCTGTCTCATTAAAAAATATTTGATCAGACAAACAGCATCACTGCGTGTTTCACTGCCTAGCACAGGAATGCTTCCTTTTACATTCTATTGAGGGGGAAGGTCTATGGTAATTCCCAAACATAATTAGCCTTCCACTCAGTACCCTAAAAATGAGGTCCATGATGTCTACATAGAAGGGGAACGTCTGTAAAGATCAAAGGAGATCATTCATATGAGTGCATTCTGTCCAGTCCTTGCATGGTATGGAAGACCATGTTTCATAGTCTCTGGCTCTAGGATTCCCCCAAAAGAGCACCTAAGCAGATAATGTCTTCTGTAGCCAGAGCTGTCCTAAGGAAATATAATAAAGCCATAAATGAGAGCCACTTTTGTAATTTTAAATTTAATAGTAGTCACATTAAAAAATAAACAAGTTATATTCATTTAAAAATATATTTAAATAATTTGAGATGTCTAAAACATCATTCAACAATTAATCTTAAAATGATTAGTGATATATTTTACATTTTAAATATCAAATAAAGTCTTTGAGATCTGGCATATATTTTACACTTACAGCACATCTCAGTATTTCAAGTGTAATACTCAGTGTGGCTCTGGCTACCATTTTGGACAGTGATGGGTTAAACATATACTTTATATATTTGCAGATTTTCTGAACTGAATATGCGTGGCATGAATGTGCTCTGTCTCTAAATTTAGATGAAATCTGAAGAATTTTGTATTAAATGAATCCATAGTCTGAAGATGGCTACAGACATTTGATTTAAAAAAAAAAAAATCCCATCTTGTTCATGGGGCAAACAGAAAGAAAAGCATACCTTCTTATTGTGAATTCCTGAGAATCCAATAGACAGATATCCAGTTTTCTCCAAGTGCAACACAAGCACTGACCAATGTTTCTGCAAACTTTCCTAATATTGTAAAGCATCATAAGCCTAATATTTTACAACATCAAACTGTCAAGATAATTGTCCTCAGTATTTACACACACACACACACACACCCATCAGTTTTACGCATGATACTTCTCTAGTCCCTCTTTCAGTGAAACCTGTCCTTAATGTTTCTGGTTTTATTCTAAAAATTCCAAATGACCTGTCTGATAAAGGAGTAGTATCCAAAATCTATAAAGTACTTACATAACTCAACACCGAGAAACCAAATAATCCAATTAAAAATGGGCAGAAGACATGAACAGGCATTTCTCCAAAGACATACGGATGGTCGATAGACATGGAAAGATGCTCAATATCACTCATCATCAGGGAAATGTAGATCAGAACCACAATGAGATATCACCTCACAACAGTCAGAATGACTAAAATTAGCAACACAAGAAACAGCAGGTGTTGGCAATGATGTGGAGAAAAAGGAGCCCTCCTGCACTGTTGGTGGGAATGCAACCTGGTGCGGCCACTGTGGAAAACAATGTGAAGGTTCCTCAAAAAATCCAAAATAGAACCACCCTACGATCCAGTAATCGCAGTACCGGATATTTACCCAAAGAATATGAAAACACTAATTTGAAGGGATATATGCACCCTTATGCTTATTGCAGCCTTATCTGCAACAAATCAAAAGAGCTGAAAAGCGGGGCTTGACTGATTCCTTGCCAGGAGAATGGTGTCCAGTGGTACCCAATGGGAGAAGGAAACTATAACCATGGTTTGAAGCCACAGTGGGAACTTCTCGGGTTATCATCTTTCCAATCTTTTGCCTTCTACTTCAAGCTCTGCACTCTGAAGAATCAGTCCCCTTCTCTAGTTCCTGAAGGTCTCCTGCCCAGAGCAGCTGCTGATGTCCCTTACCACTGAGCTACCACGACAGTCAGGGATCGAGGGCCTCAGAAAACAACACTTATCTCCAGATAAGTATTAGCAAAGGGCACCCTTAAAGGGGGGTGTAGCTCAGTGGTAGAGCGCATGCTTTGCATGCATGAGGCCCCGGGTTCGATCCCCGGCACCTCCAGACCTTAACATATTTTTTTCCCCTTTCTGACCTAACATCATCCAAAGCCATTCTTCAAAAATACTGATTTAGAACTCCTAACTTTTTTCTTCTTCCATTCCTGCACATATGGAACGAAAAAACATAACCTAACAGATTGCCTTGACTTCTCCTTCATCTCTTGCTGTGAACCTCCATATCACCTAAGGCGACTCGGACAGAAGACAAAGGGAAGGGGGAGGGGAGAACGGGATCCTATAACAGCATCTCTTGAACCGAGCAAAGCCGAGCACATGAATGAGCGACTCACCTCGGTTCCCACTGCGTGCTATTATGAAAGAGAGGGAAAGACAACGAAGAAGCAGCGTCGCCCCACCTACATGTTCTTTAGTTCGTTTTCTGGGACAAAGACAAAAGGAAAGCAGCATAAACCCATTGGCTGCTCTATCGGGACCCCCAGGACCTGCATGGAGAGTGCCACCAACAGCTCAGTCCTACAGTGGGCAGGGGACCCCGAGTCCTTGTGAATGAGCGAGCCACAGGATGCTGGACGAGGTAGAAAAGATTGTCAGGGAATTAATTAGGGGCCTTCCGAACACGAAAGAAATAAATAGGGATCAACACATTCTCAACTGATATTCCATAATACGAATTTTCCTATATTTCTTCGCCATCTTGTTTTTACCATTGTTCTAAATCTTTAAATACAACATTGCCTGCAAACCCCAGTTAACATCAAATGAAGGCCCCCATATGAAGAGGTAGGAAAAGGTTTTTCTGTCACAATGGAAAAGAGATGCAAAGCAAAGGGTGACGAGAACGCAGGTGTGCTGGATGGTTCCGCAGGTCAGGACAGCCTCTTCCTCTGTCCTTCCGTGGCCGAGCCTATCACAGCAGCTTTGTCTGACCAGGGCACTCCCAGGAATTTCTGCGGCACGGTTGGCACCTACATTAGTCTGCCAGGCCGCCGTCACAGAATACCACAGGCCGGGTGGTTTCAACAACAGAATGTATCTTCTCATGGTTTTGGAGGCTGGAAGTCCAAGACCAAGGTGCCCCCGGGGTTGGTTTCTGCTGAGACCTTTCTACCTGGCTTGCAGACGGCTGCCTGCTCCCTGTTTGTTGTAGCCCCACGTGGCCTTTCCTTTCTGTGCATACTCCTGGTGTCTCTTCCTCTTCTTACAAGGAGGGCCCCACCCGCACGACCTCATTTAACCTTTACTACCCCCCTAACGACCTAAATATAGTCACACAGGGGGTCAGGGCATCAACATATGTATTTGGGGGGGGGCACAATTCAGTCCGTAACAGACCCTTTTTTGAGAGACAGAGAGTGCAAGCAGGGGGAGGAGCCAGGGGTTGCCAAGGGAGAGGGAGAGAGAATCCTAGCCGGCTGCACGCCCAGCACGGAGCTTGATGAGGGGCTCAATCTCCGGACCCTGAGATCAGGACCTGAGCCGAAGTCAAGAGCCTGACACTTAACCGACTGAGCCACCCAGGCGCCCCTTATCACAGCACCTTTTCAGAAATTCCAAAGCTCCGTGGTCTCAAAACTGCGGCTATCTGGGTACTTACTTCCTGTGGGATCAAAGTGTCTTTGGGAGGGAATGAAATTTGTTTCCAGTTGGTAATTCTCACCCTCCACCAGGCTGGGGTGTCCTTATTTCCAGATCCCCTTCTCCTGGGAAAATATCTACAGCAGGCACTCCAGAGGCGAGACAGACCGGCTTCAGAAATCTGCCTGCTGCTGCCTGGCCGTGCGCCTTGGGGCCAATTATTTGTATAGGACGCATTTTTTGGAGGGAGATAACGTAGTCATTTCACGTATTTTCTACTATCTGCTTGTTTTCTCCGGGCATTTAAGCAAATAGTGCGTGGGACACTAAAGTGGGAGGGGGGAGGTTGTGTGGAATTAGAGAGCTGTCAACTTCCAAAGTCCAGGTCCAACCCCAGAGCAATAGTTTCAGGCGACTTTGCAGGTCCCACCAAAGACCCCACTGAGTTTTCTACGGATGAACTCAAATGGGCGCTAGGAGACTTCACCTACCAAAATGCCTGGGGTCCGAGCAAGCTATTTGAGTTTCTCAATTGGAAACCCAAGCTCGGAGGACTCCAAGCCCCTACAGCAACAAGTGCAACTGTCCTCTCCACCCTCGCGGTTGGGACTCTCACTCTGGCTCCTTGTGCAGCCCTACTAATGCGGCCAGTTCTCTCGTCTAGGATCAAATGGCTAAAAACTATAATACGAGTGAGTCGTAATTCAAACGTCTCCTTAGGTTAAGTCAGGCTTGTGCTGCGGACGGAGACTCGGTGGCTCACTGGCCGCTCCTTCCCGTCCTCGCAAGAAATCCTGCTGCTCCCCACCCTCCTCCCCTCCCCTCTGTACCCTCGTCCCCCAGGCCTAAGCCTCTGCTTTCTCTCCCCTTAGCTCGCACAAGTGCCTCCCGCCCCGCGGTAGCCGCGGCTGTTCCCGCTCTCCGCGCTTCCAAGAACCGCATCTGGGCGGTGGGGAGCCCGCTGCAAAGGGGGGCTGAAATCCGGAGACGCGCGCCTGGGTTCCCCGGGCTTGCTCCAGTGAAAGGGGTCTAGACGTCACCGCGCGCATGGAATCCCCACACCCTGCACAACGAGCTGTCTAGACACGGTGACTGCCTTCCTGAAAACCATTCCAAGTTGGAAACATTCGCTAACTGCCTCCCTTTCTGATTTTCCAGGTCTTGTATTCCGAGCTCAACACCCAACGAAACACTCGTTCCTACCTCTCCGTGAGGTGCGGAACTCTCTTCCACCTGGAGCGCCTGTCCCGCCGCCAGCACGTGGGGACCCGGCGGCGACTCGGCCGCCGACGCCCCCGGGCGCACCGGGAACGGGGCTCCGCCGCGCGCGTTCTCCCCGGGGCCGCGCGGTGCCGGGAGACGCTCTGCAAGCCGCGAGCCTCGGGGCGGGAACCCTGCTTCCTGCGCGCCGCTCCCGCGCACGCGGACGAGGCGCAGCCGCAGCGGCAGCCCGACGCCTCCTCCCGCCTGCGCGCCCTCGGCGCTCACAAGGCCCCGCGCGCGCGCCCTGCCTGTCGCACCTGCTCCGCGGCGCCCGCCCGGGTCCTGCCTTCCTCGCCGAGCCCGCCCGGCGCCAGCGTCCTCGGCCGCTCAGCTCACCTGCCGCGGGGTCTCGAGGCCTCCGGCTGCCAAACCCGCCGGTTTTCAGAATCCCCGCGCGCGGCGGTCACACACGGTCGGTTCCTGGCTCACCCGGTCCCAGAAGATTTCGGATTCCCGCCGAACTGTCTCACCTCTCGGCTGAGGGCCGGAAGCGCCCGCCCTTTGCTCTGGGACCACGGGATCTAGACGACGGCCAGCAGCGCCTTCCCGCCGCGCCCCCCGCTCCGTCCCCGCCGCGCTCTCCGTGCGTCTCCGAGCCGAGCCCGGGGCGGATCCGCGGCCGCAGCGCTGGGCCCGGTCACGGCCACGGTGGGGCAGCCGGTGACCCACTTACGGGTCTTGAGGAGCGCCGGGGACCGTGGGGTCCGTTGTTTCCCACTTGGTCGCGGGGCCCGGCGCTCCACGCCTGGGCGCGCTCACGCTCGCCGTCCGGTTGGTCCCGACAGCCCGGTGAGCGGAGGAAAGGACGCCGTCGACGGGTGAGTTAAAGAGAGACACGAAACCTTTTATTCTGAAATTATGTCAAGCCTACAGAAAAGTTTGCAAGACGAGTACCAAGAATGACCACACACAGGTTACCCAGCCTCGTCCCCATTTGTTTTCCGTCTTCCTCCCCCTCCGAATGTAAACACAGGCAAATTATGTTCTTACGATTTCTGAATAACTGTGCTCTAGATCTTATCTCTAATAGCTCAGTGCGTCTTTCTTAAGAGAAAGGAGGTTCTCTTACAAACTGCAAAACAATTTCCAAGTTCTGAAATTTTGACATTAATAGGGATACTATTATCTAATATCTAGTTCATATTCTAATTTCACTAATCATTCAAAAAATGTCCTTTAGAGCAACTTTTCCCCCAACCGGGACCCACTTCAGGATCCTATATGGCATTTGGCTTTCTTGTTTCTCTAACGTCCTTTAATCTGGAATGGCTTCTCAACCATTTGTCTTTCTTTGTCTTTCATGACATTGACAGGTTCTCAAGATTCAAGCCATTGTCGAGTCCCAGGCCCTTCGATTTGAGCTGATGTGGTGTTTCTTTGTGATTGGATGGAGGTTGTGCGCTTTTGGCAAAAATATAACTGATGTCCTGTTCTCAGTGTCACATAAGGGTTTTCCATTGAGTGGTGGTGTTAACTGAATGTGAAATTTCCCCTCATTAACTTAGTTTGTAATCTGTGGGGAAATCTTTGAGGCCATACAAGTACTTCATTCCTCACCAAAATTTTAACCATAGTTTTAAAATAGACTGATAGATTTTCTTCAATCATTACCATGATGGGTGGCATACCCATGATACTTTAAATCTATTCTTTTTTTTTTTTTAAGATTTTTTAAAAAGTGGTCTCTACACCCAATGTGGGGCTTGAACTTACAACCCTGAGATCAAGAATCACGTGCTCCGTGACAGGATTTCCTTCTGTTTTAAGGCTAATCAACATTCCCTTGGACAGGTATTCCACATTTTGTTTATCTTGGACTGTTTTTCACTGCTGACTGAGCAGTCTATTTCATGTTATTGATATATACCCTGTGGTCGTCAATGTTTGAAATAAGAATTATATTTGATTCTCTGGGGAAGTGGGAAAAAATGGGAAGTTTTCACTCTGTGAGCTTTATCAGGGCACTTACCTTGATGGACTTGAGAATTGTTACCTGTAGACACTGGAGAACTTGGGACTAGTGGACACACTTGCTTTGGCTCACAAGAGTGGTTCAAATAGTAGTGGTATAGTCAAATTTGCTCAGAACTCACTTCTCTCCAGCATGAGCCGACAGGTCATCAAAGTATCCTTAGGTTTTGAAGGACTCAGATGTGCAGGACGCAAGCGTGGTGGGTGATAGATCAGTCTTGGTTGACCTGATTGGGTGATGAACATGGTTTATTGAGTCGCGTTGCTTTTAATGGAAAGGATACACATTCCAATATATTTAAAGAGATACTGATCATAACCCTGAACATCCAGGACAGTCTTGTTACAGTTTCAGCAACTTCTTCCTATTTAGTGCTTCCCCAGCATCACTCCCTTTAAGGCTCCATCAGGTAAAACAGCCAAGTATAAATGGACTTCTTGCAATACTTCCTCATATTAATAACCTGCTCATTGCCATTCTTCAAATCTTTCAGTTGTGGAAGGAGTGGGAACTTGGACATGTGCCTGACACCTTGTTCTTTTAAGTTCTGGATACATTTGAGACACCATGTAAATATTTATTGATTTTTGTTGCTTGGACTGTATTGACATAATGCAATATTAAATAGTCCTGGATGGAAAAAAAAAAAGTCACGTGCTCTACTGACTGAACCAGGCAGGTTCCCCTACATCTGTTCGTTAAATGTATTCTTTCACATTTCCTTTTTCTTTCTTTTGAAAATTGACATATAATTGATGTATAAAATTCTATTACTTTCAGGCGTACGACGTAATAATCTGTGCAGGTCCTCACAGTAAAGGCGAGTTAACATCCTTCACCAAAAACCCACAAAAACAAAAACAAACATCCATCACCACACATAAACGGTTTCTTTCTTGTGATGGACACTTCTAAGATACCCTCTCTTGGCAACTTTCAAAGACGCAATACAGTGTGGCTAACCACAGGTTTCTGAATTACACATGATAGGGCACGAGGGTGTTCTCTACCTTGAGCACGATGTGTAGACCGTGGGAAGATTCTCTCCTGAGAAACTATCCAACACCTTCCCTGTTGATGTTGCGATGGTGCGTAAGCCCACGGTCCAGCCACTGTATTCGACATTTAATGAACAGGGCTTATGGTGTTCGCGAAGCACACTGGAAAAAAAAGAACCCAGCTCCTTCCTGTGAATGTCCGTGAATCCAAGCGGTATCCAGATTCTTCCAGGTGTAAACACAGAGAAACATCAGTGGGTAATTCTGGAAACTTTCCTAACTGTGCTTTCATGTGATCAGATAGCTGAGCACATTTCTCCTGCGGCCACCAGCATTTGCATACACGGGCACACACACTTACACGTCAGAACTTGAAGGTCTTGGTGTTTGATACTGTTCTAGATTCTTCAGTGAAGTCTGTCCCTTCTCTCTTTCCTATCCTATTCTGCCAATCCTATAAGTCAACTAAGGGAAATTCTGCCAGACTAATCCGTTTCTGTCATTTTCACAACAGATTCACAGGTATTTTACAAATATAGGTAAGAGCTCACAGTTAGGGAAAGTAGGATGAGAAAGGGCAAACAGTTACTAAAAACATGATGCCATAAAATGGAACTTCTCTTGGTCTTCAGAAGTTCCAAGGAACATAAGATTCACCAGTATGAACACCAGGGCTCAAGGACAGTCTAGCCATGAACTCATCTCTTTATTTTCCCCAAGTATCATTAATGAATTCCTAACCCCCCAATTTGAAAAGAAACTTGAGTTCTCACTCCCTCCACTCCTGCAAGCATGTGCCTACGGATCAGTCACTAATCTGTCTCCAGGCCAGCGCCCGCCACTGTGTCAGGGCTTACGACAGGCAGCACGGTGTTCCACAAGTGTCTGGAATTCCGCACATCCGAAACCAAACTCATCCCCATCTTCTGTTCTCTCCCCCAGAAAGATTGACGTATGGTCCCTTTCTGCTTCTCCTGTTTGCTGAATGACCTTGTTGTAGTTTCGTTTCTCCAAATTCCATTCTGTCTCCCTAACTGCATGTCTGTTTACCTTCTCACACTTCTCCCATTCTCTCTATCCTTCAGGCTGCAGTGCAGTTCGAGCCCTAAGAATTCACCCTCTGGACTATTGAGAGAGCTTGCTAAATTGCTTCTGCACTTAGAACAAACAGAGAGGTTTTTAAAAATGCTGAATGAATTACTCAGTTTCTATTTTGACGCCAGTTTTCCCTCAACAAATCCTGCCCTATTTCTGTGAGCCAAGAGGCACACAAAATGTTTTAGCCAGGGAGAGCTGAATTTCAATATCCGTGTGTCTTAAGGTAAGATACTTCTGGAGGAAATCAGAAAAGTCCCAAGAAAACTAGATTCCTACCACCCATAAGAGAATACTGAAGCTTTAACAATTCAGCTGTTTAGAATTGCAGCATAAAGTACAAGCAGCAATTACATGTGAGTCCTTACCTTCCATCCCAAGTCCTACACATTAAAGAATGACATTCCAACCAGGCACCCCCCTCCCTACTTCTGGAGCTCCTCCTGTCCAAAGCAAGCTCATATGTTAACACTACTAACAAAACATGCAGAAATTCAGAGCTTCAGAAAATCAGATGTATCTTCAAGAAGAGTGAAGGGGTGTGTCATAGTAGTTACCAAGTGTTACAGTTGCCCATGATGCGTATTGAAGTAAAACAATATGAAATATATATATAATAGACTTGTAACCACTAAGAATGTTGAACTTGTACTTTAAAAACTCTCAAAAAGGAAATCTCTCAGTCACAGAAGAAATGAAAAGGTAACCTGCAGCAGGGGAAGAATGTTTGCATATGATACATCTGAAAAGGGTTAATATCCAAAATATAGAAGGAACTCATAAAACAATGCAATCCAATTATAATTGGACTATAATAATCCAATTAAAAAATAAGCAAAGAACGTGAATGGACATTTTCCCAAAGGACACATACAAATGGCCAAGAGGTATATGAAAATGCACTCAATGTCACTATCATCAGGGAAATGCAAATCAAAACCGTAATGAAATTTTGTCTCACACCTGTCAGAATGGTTGGAGTCAAAGAGGCCAGAAATAACGAGTGTTGGTGAGGGTGTGGGAAAAAGGAACTGTCAGTGGGTCTGTAAATTGGTGTGGCCACTGTATAGAGGTTCCTCAAAAAATTAAAAATAGAATTATCACACGATCCAGCAGTCTCACTTCTGGGAATATTTCTGAAGGAAATGAAAACATGACATCCAAGAGACGCCTGCACCCCTATGCTGCGACCGCAGCACTGTTGACGGTAACATGGAGACAGCCTCCGCGCCCATGACAGATGAATGGATGAGGAACTCGTGGTGCACACACACACACACACGCACACGCACACACACGCACACACGCACACGGGAGTATTATTCAGCCGTAAAAGAGGAAATCCTGCCATTTGCAACAACATGGACGGACCCTGAAGGGATTCTGTTGAGTGAAATAAGTCAGAGAAAGACAAATACTGTATGACATTACTTATATGTGGAATAAAAAGAAAAGCACCCAAGACACCAGCAGAAAAAGAGATCAGCCTTAGGGTCCCAGAGGCAGGGGGTGGGGAGTTTGACGAATGTGGTCAAAAGGTAAAAACTTCCAGTCACTCTGCAGGTGAGTCCTAGGGATGTAACGTGCCACGTGTTGTCTGTATCTGCATGGTTTCGAGAGTGTAAATTCTAAGAGTTTTCATCACAAGGAGAAAGACATGTTTTTTCTTTTTTGTGTCTGTATGAGATGACAGATGTTAAGGAAACTGCGAGAGCCATTTTGCAGTATCCGTGAGTCAGGCTACTACGGTGTCCCTGTTGAAGTGGTGAAGTGCTGTGGGTCAGTTACATTTCAGTAAAACTGGAGAAGACAATAGGAACGATTTTGTTGAGGTTTGGCAAACGGCCCAGGCTATGTTCTATGTCGTTAGATGGAAGCCTTGAAGCGAATGTGAATGCTGCTCCTGTCGGGTGGCGGGTGTTGACCGGTCCCCGGCTGACGGTATTGTGGCGCTCCTCCCTGCTTCCTCGTTTTCTCTTTAGTTCTATCAGTTATTCTGAGAGAGGGCTTGCAGTTCTCCGCTACCTCGTGCATTGGTCTACTTGCGGTTCTATCAGATCTTAGTGTTTGCGTCACATATTTTGCTGCTCTGTTATTTGCTGCACACACGGCAGACATTGCTCTGACGTCTTTTACCATTTTATGATGTTCTTTTCTGTCTCTGTTCATCATCTCTGTTCTGAGGCTTGCTTTACTGATGTTAGTATAGTAACTCCAGGTTTCCTTCAGTTAATGTTTCACGACACGTCTTTTCCCCTCTTAATTTCAACCTGCCTATGTCGTTATATTTGTTTTTTTAAAAGATTTATGTTTTAGAGGGGGAGGGGCAGAGGGAGAGAGAATCTCAAGCAGACGCCCCACTGAGCGTGGAGCCCAGGGCATGGCTGATCCCATGACCCTGAGATCACGACCTGAGCCGAAGTCAAGAGTGGGACACTCCTCTGACTGAGCGACCCAGGCGTCCCTGTAGTTATCTTTGAAGTGAGTTTCGTGTAGCAGCATATAGTTGGGTCATATTTTCTAATCCTCCCTATTAATGTCCATCCTTTAATGGGTGGACTAAGATTGTATTTAATATAATTATTGATACGTTAGGGCGTCAGTCTGGCATTTTATGTTTTTTTGCTTTCTGCTTATTTCTGTGATTTTCACTTTTTGTTCCCTTTTTTGCCTCTTTATGGAGTACTTTCACGTCTTTTAGTATTCCGTATTCGTTTACTGACAGCATTTCAGACTGTGTCTCTTGGCATCGGTGTTCCGTGGCTGCTCCAGGATGACATCATTTGGGTTCACCTTGCACAGGGTCCTGCTGCCACTGTTTACCAGTTCAAGTGGGCCGCAGTGACCCTACCCTTCTTCTTGTCCCTCTGCTTTCCTCGTCTGTAACATAACGGTCTTAGCAACTTCTCTGACGTACATTAGAACCACATCAGACTGTGATGTGTTTGCTTCTAACTGTCAAACATAGGGACACCTGGGTGGCTCAGCTGGTTGGGCATCTGCCTTTGGCTCAGGTTGTGATCCTGGGGTCTTGGGATCGAGTCCCACATCCAGCTCCTTGCTGAGCGGGGGGGGGGGGGGGGGGGGCGTGCTTCTCCCTCTGCCTGTCGTTCCCCCTGCTTGTGGGTGCTCTCTCTCTAGCAAATACATGAATAAAACCTTAAAAAAAAAGAAACTGTTAAGCATAGAAAGCTCAAGATGAGGAAAATTTATTGTGTTTACCATGTTTCTTGCTTATGTATTTTCTTCCTTCCTGATGTCCAACATTCCTTCTTTTATCATTTTCTGTCTGTTTGGAGAACTTACTGGAGCCGTTGTTTTAGGGTAGTTCTGCTGACAGCAATTATCTTAGTCTTCCCTGATCTGGAAGATCTCCTTTCCCCTTCATTCCTGAAGCATATTTTCTCTGGATATAGTATTCTGGATTGACAATTCCTTTCATTCAGCACTTGAAACATGTGCCGCTCTTCCTGACCTCTGTGGTTCCTGATGAGATAGCTGCTCTCATTCAAACTGTTTCTCTGGTTTCAATTTTTTTTTCTTGTTTTTAGAGTTCGGAAGTTTTGATTGCTTTTTTTCCGGTCAGCTGATGACTGTTCTCTAAAAACCACATAAAAATACAGATCTCCAGTTGAGCAATCTTTATAGAGATCATCTCTGTAAATCAAAGAGTAAACAAGGTTGCAGTCCAGGTGCAAGTAGAACCGTTCTCTCCCACACGCTTGCTGTACTTATATGGAGACCACCCAGGGTAAAACAGGAGTCCATCCGCCTGAACAGGGACTTGAACCCTGGACCCTCAGATTAAAAGTCTGATGCTCTGCCGACTGAGCTATCCAGGCTCACATGATGTCATCTTCCCATGAGTATCTAACCTAGGCTGGCTTATTTGGCCAATTCTTACTATGTTTCATGTCCTAGTCCTCAAATATCATGCCTTGAATTCTACTCACAGCAAAGAGGTGCCCTTGAGAGAGACGTTACAGTCTCCGGGAGCCTTTCCCTTTTTTCTCTCTTCTTTGC
>NW_024425564.1:7809928-7810898 GCF_017311325.1 Ursus maritimus
GGGGGGGGGGGGGGGGGGGGGGGGGGGCGTGCTTCTCCCTCTGCCTGTCGTTCCCCCTGCTTGTGGGTGCTCTCTCTCTAGCAAATACATGAATAAAACCTTAAAAAAAAAGAAACTGTTAAGCATAGAAAGCTCAAGATGAGGAAAATTTATTGTGTTTACCATGTTTCTTGCTTATGTATTTTCTTCCTTCCTGATGTCCAACATTCCTTCTTTTATCATTTTCTGTCTGTTTGGAGAACTTACTGGAGCCGTTGTTTTAGGGTAGTTCTGCTGACAGCAATTATCTTAGTCTTCCCTGATCTGGAAGATCTCCTTTCCCCTTCATTCCTGAAGCATATTTTCTCTGGATATAGTATTCTGGATTGACAATTCCTTTCATTCAGCACTTGAAACATGTGCCGCTCTTCCTGACCTCTGTGGTTCCTGATGAGATAGCTGCTCTCATTCAAACTGTTTCTCTGGTTTCAATTTTTTTTTCTTGTTTTTAGAGTTCGGAAGTTTTGATTGCTTTTTTTCCGGTCAGCTGATGACTGTTCTCTAAAAACCACATAAAAATACAGATCTCCAGTTGAGCAATCTTTATAGAGATCATCTCTGTAAATCAAAGAGTAAACAAGGTTGCAGTCCAGGTGCAAGTAGAACCGTTCTCTCCCACACGCTTGCTGTACTTATATGGAGACCACCCAGGGTAAAACAGGAGTCCATCCGCCTGAACAGGGACTTGAACCCTGGACCCTCAGATTAAAAGTCTGATGCTCTGCCGACTGAGCTATCCAGGCTCACATGATGTCATCTTCCCATGAGTATCTAACCTAGGCTGGCTTATTTGGCCAATTCTTACTATGTTTCATGTCCTAGTCCTCAAATATCATGCCTTGAATTCTACTCACAGCAAAGAGGTGCCCTTGAGAGAGACGTTACAGTCTCCGGGAGCCTTTCCCTTTTTTCTCTCTTCTTTGCCCCCCCC
>NW_024425564.1:7810905-7828379 GCF_017311325.1 Ursus maritimus
TTCAGAACCGGAGATGCCGCGTCTCAGATGAAGCCGGCAGGTGTCAGGCCACGTTGCTAGATGCAGAAGGTTTCATTTCTTGCCCAGAACCTGACCTAGGTTTTTCAAGTCAGCACTCACGCTGCTTCTGTTTGTGTCCTTCTGCTTTGTCTTGCAGCCTTCGTAGTCAGAGGGGAAGACAGTTGAAGGAGGAAGAACTTGACGGTGCAAGAAAATGTTCCGTATCGGGCCCCTTTCTGTTGGTGGGCGGGACTGCCTCGCCAGCGCCCCCTTGGCCAGTAGAACCAGGGGCTGAGCGGTGACGGGGACAGCCATGCAGGGCGGTGTGGTGGGGTCAGCCCGGTACGCCGCGCCTCTTCCCTGGGGAGGTCGTGGCCTAAAAGTTTTAGAAAAAGGAGCGCGAGGCGTGCCCGGGTGGCTCAGTGGGTTAAGCGCCTGCCTTTAGCTCAGGTCATGATCTCAGGGTCCTGGGATCTGCCAGCAACCAGCTCCCTGCTTAGCGGGGAGCCTGCTTCTCCCTCTCCCTCTGCTGCTGCCCCTGCTTGTGCGCTCTCCCTCTTCTCAAATTAAATAAATAAATCTTTAAAAAGAGAAAGAAAACAGTAGTGCTAAACACAGCGAGCCTCGTTCTGCCAACTATTCCTTCTCCAAAGACTCACAGACGGTGGTAATTAATCAGGGACGTTTTCTTAATAGCCAAGTGTCCACAGCAGTGTGCCTGAGTGGGACAGGCAGTGCCCAGCGAGCAGAAGCCCCGGGCTCGTCCTCGGCGCCGCCACACTTTCCTTCGAGATGAAACTGTCTGAGCCCTTGCTCCTTCCTTTGACTTCCCTGCTCGTTCGTTCCGCCTTCTCCCCCGCCTCCTCCATCTCTTCCTCGCCCTTCTCCTCGTCCTTCTCTTCTCCCACCAAGTTCACCATCTCTTCATCCTTCACGTCGTTTCTCACTGTCTGCTGCTCACGTGGAAAGTGAAAGCGTTTCCGTGGGCCCCGGTAGCACCACTGTGACTGAGCCAGCACGGGGAAGGAAATTAGATGGAGGAGGCGAGGACGCGGCTTCCTCAGGGTCTCTCCAGCAGGAGGCAGTAACTCCACAGAAATCACACGTGCACCTTTGGCTCCAACCGCAGCATTATTAGAAAGCAAGAAAGAGAAAAGAACAAAAACAACATCGGAAAAGATGACCACAGATAATTTCCTCTCCCTGTTCTCTCAGCTGTGTCTGCATCAATGAGACACACAGGACACGGGATGTGCTGTGCTTTCCAAATTCAAGAAATAAGGAAATTATTAGAGTCACAGATTAAGTGGCTGACATTACCACATTGGGAGATTCTCGCTCTAAAGGTGTAAATGTGAGATGTGATCCATGGTTTGGCAGGTTGTCTGATTTAGTAAAAAAAAAAGGGGGGGGCAGGACAAGGAAGAACTCTTTTTTCAAAACTACATCACAGAAGCCTCTTCTGACCATGAACACCCTCCTCCATCCATTCCCTCAAGTAGAATATCTCGACAGACCGATGCAGCAAGAACAGGAATTCCATGCTTTCCAGGCTTCCTTGGATTCCTCACAAAATACTTTCGTTCAAAATATTTAAACATTTTAAAGAAATGCTGCCTAGAGCACATCAGATAAAAATCTCAGAGAAAGAAGCACTGGACGGCTTTGGAGGGAACGGTATCATCCATGTGAAGAAAGGTTTATACGCTTTTCAAAAGCTATTTATTAGTTATTTAGTATCATTTTAAAAATGTCTGTGCCAATCCTTCCTGTCGCACCCCAGGCTTCTGTGGAAAGAAGAAATGTTGATGGTTTTGCTCAGTCCACAACCTTACTCTGCTGCTTCTGCCTACCTGTGAATTTTTTCCTCTCCCAGACTGAATTAAAAAATATCAGTTTTTGAAAATTTTGTGTTATCTTGAGGTTTTAGTCTGCTATTCCTCGACCACAAAATCCACCCAACTGAGAACGATCTCCGCGTGTGAGCGAGTTTGAGCGTCCGCCGGAGCGCTTGTGCCGGTTGGCACCTTCCCAACAGCTGTGTGGCTCGATTCTCAGGCTCCTCTAAACGGGGACCCAAGGGACCATTCTCCAGGTGGACGCTTACTGAATCCACCTCAAGAAAGGGGCTTAACTGAGTGAATTCCATAGGAAACATCTGGAGGCATTTCCTTGGTCTAACCAGGCCCTCTGGTCGGGCTCCGGCCGCTCACGGGCTCGGTTAGAGGTGCAAACTGATCTCTCTGGGAGGAAAGCCAGTACCGGACACGGGTAAAGAGAAGAGTTGTTTTTTCTAAATAATGCGACACTTCCAGGAAACCAAGAGGATGCGAAAACAGTCTGTCATTGCTTTCCTTTAGGACTCTGTGGGTTCCCCATCTTTCCGACCCCACCGAGCGGCACAGTTGGGAGGGTGGTCACACACAGGGGTTGTTCCGAGGATCAATCCTCGGGGGCGCCTGGGGCCCACCACCTTTAGGCAAACTGCTTGGGGCGTGAAGGGGTCGGCGAGGCCGGCGCTCCTCGGGGCTACTGTGGCCCTGCCCCCTCCCCGCCCTGGAGTTTGGAAGACACCACGTTGTGTCTCAGACGTGGCAGCGATGTGCCCCATTCTCTCGAGGAGGCTGGGGACCCATTACCCTGCCCCATGTGGGGTGATTCTTCTCATCGTCTGGTGGAGAGTCAAGGTATGAATGAATTATAGTAAAATACTTTCACGATCTCACTGTGCAGTCGTTCTAAGTAATTGTTGCTAGGGATTCCGCATGGAGTGTCATTCCTTTTACTCCTTTTTTTAATGTTGATAATTAAATCTTCCTCCAGTTGCAGTTAAAACTTTGAAAACAGACACTATTTCATCTCAGCTTCCAAGCATGGAGATGCCCTTCTATCAGTGGGCCGCGTGGCCTAATGGATAAGGCGTCTGATTCCGGATCAGAAGATTGAGGGTTCGAGTCCCTTCGTGGTCGCTCCTTCTTGCCAAAGGAGAAACGGGAACTCCTTTGTTTGACTTCCATGGGGGGACACTTGAGTACTCTTTGGAAACCTGAAAAGACCAGCCCTGGGTGGTGCTGACTTACTAATAACTTATTTTGTTATTGGCCTCTAATCACTAAATAAGAGTAAAGGAACACTGATGAATGGTTGTCAACAGTGTGTCAAGCCTGGCTTTCTGGCTGGAAGCTCTGCTCTGGAGCTGGCTGACCGTGGCCAGCAAAAGGCTGGGAGTGGTAGAGAAGCCGACTACAGACATTGCTCTGGAAAGCTGGGCTCCAAAGCGCTTCTATTTCAGAGTTACAAGTAGGAGTTTGGAGGGGGTGGGACACGGAGTCCAGAACAGGCCCTGGAAATCTGAACCCCATAGTGTCTGTGGTTTATCAAACTGAACTATCCGGGCTCAGGGATCCAATTTTTCCTGAGAATTTACTCAAAGCTACTAAGTCAATTATTCTCGCTCTTTCCCGGATTTGCCTTTACTGTAAGCACAGGGTGTTGGCATCTTCCGTCACATGATTTGTGGAAAAATCCTGTGAAGGTTGACTTGATGTTGACCAAAATGGCCAGTCATCTTACCAAAACTTGGTTCGGAACCAGGGATCAGGTCAGCTCCAGGCCGTCCAGTTTGAACAACTCAGAGCCACTCAGCGGGATTAATATTTCAACTGCTGCTTCAATTGTTCATAAGATTTTTAACTTTCACTTTTGGGAGATTTCATGTTCCTTAAACACTGTCATTCTTTACTGTCCACTCATGTGCTTACACGCACATTGGTTTTGTTTCTCTGGAGAACCCTGACTAATACAGTCATTAAAAACAAGAAAAATCTACAAAACTGTCACAGCCAAAAACAATAACAACAACCAGAAGCCTAAAGACACCTGACAACTAAACGTAGTGTGGTGCTGTGGAACAGACAAAGGTGACGAGGCTAAAAACCAAGGAGATCTGAATAGACTATGGAATGTATTTAATAAACAAGTGCTGGGCTGGCCGCGTTGGTGGAGCGTGTGGCTCTTGATCTCAGGGTCTGCGCCCAGGGTTGTCTGGAGGTGGGAAGCGGCGGCTCTGCGCCTTGGGGACGGAGGAAATCTGCGCGCCCGTGCAGGGAGGTCTACAGAGAGAGAAAGTGAGGTTCGCAGGCTGATCCCAGCCGCGCTGCGCTTCCCTCCCAGCGCCGGCCGCTTGCTCTGAAAAAGACGCTGTAGCGACGCAGGTGTCCACGTTTGTCCTCTGTCGTCCGCCTGCGCGTATTGTCTTCAAAACCCGAGCTGCCGCCGAAACTGGCCGCCGGCACGTCTCCACAGCCGGGCGCCCACCGCCGCCGTTTGCAAGAGCGTGCAAGGCTGCCCGAGACGCGCACTTGTCGCTCGTTTTCCGTCGCGTATCGTGACTTAGTTCCCTCTGGTCTCAACTCCACACCAGGATCTGCATTCGCTCCCCGGAGCTCCCGGGGCGCGTCTTTGTATCCCCCGCCCCCCGCAGCTTCCAGGGCCTCAAAGGACGTTTTTAGGAAGGGAGCATCTGAAGACCTACAACAGGTTCAGTCGTCGTGGACGACCGGAGCTGGCAGGACGGGCAGTGGGCTCGGGCCGCCCTTGATGGGGAAGAGCTGAGGGGTTTTCGGTTCAGAATGCATTTCTGCGTCTCTTGGCACAACTGTGAGACAGGGTGCGGTCCCGAGGTTTCACGGATGGAGGACTGGCCAAGTCTTTAGACGATGCTATAAATAAGTACTATGGGGTCCTCCGGGGCTCTCACCCGCCAAGGGGGTGTAGGTCAGTGGTAGAGCGCGTGCTTAGCATGCACGAGGCCCCGGGTTCAATCCCCGGCACCTCCACTGACCGTTAGGTCCCGCCGCCCGCTCAGCTGAAGACGGTGGTCCAGTTCCCGCATTTCCCTTCCCTAAGGTGCGTGCCGTTGGGCACTTATCCATTTATGCAACCAGACTGCTGCACAAAGCAAAGCCAGAAGAGCGTGCGCCCTCAGAAGCCATCGGAAAGCTTCGCACCCTCCGTAGACTGCGGTTCTCCTTCGCTGCAAATTCTCATTATTATTAAGAAGTGGGGAAGAAAAAAGAGAAGGTGGGGGAAGGAGGTCCTTGGAAAAACTCCTTTAGATTCCCCCACCACTTTCCCTCAGCTGCGCCTGGGTCCATGGACCGGACTGCTGGCCCAGGAGACTTTTGTCCTTCCCCTTGTCCGGTCCTCACTTGCCCCTGTACCCCCCCCCCATAATTTTGATTGGGCAGCAAAAGCTCGGCCCAATCACCAGTCCTGGGGCGCTGTGATCCCAGCTTTTTCTTGTGAAGAAGTGTTTCGTCCACTGTCCGAGGGAAAAGCGCTTCTGGTGAAACTCGGAGGCTTCCAAAATCCATCGTCCAGACAGTGATTCCCAGAGGTGGGAAGAGCAGCGAGCCGCCCTCAAAGCCGCTACGGAGCTCAAGGGGGGCTAGGCCTTCCCGTGGGACGAGCGGTTTTAAGCCCACTTTCCGCAGGACGAAGAGAACCTTCTGGTTTCTTACATCCCCGGTGTAACCAGAAACAGAGGCAACGCCCGCACGAAGTGCCTCCCCGCTATCCAAAGCCTCCGCGCCGGCGAAGGTCCTCGGTGCAGAGATCTGGCCCCGCGCCCCTTTCTCCCGTCTCCGTCTGGTTCCTCCTCCTGCCCCCACCCCCACGTCCTGTGTCGCTTCTCCTCCACTTTTCCTCCCTGTGCCCCCCATCCGCGCGCATCGCCTCCTCCCCGCTGGACGCTCGCAGCAGCTCGGCGCACTTCAGGACGGCGGCTGCGCGTTCTAGGTTAGCGCTTCTCCCACCTGCACGGGCCGGGCGGGGGGGAGCATGTAGTTCCATAGGCCTCCCGCCCCCGCCCCCCGCCGCCAGCCTTCGCGCGCTCAGGAGCTATCAGGTGGAAGAGGGGAATTTCCAAGTCCCGAGCGGCCCCCCAGGCTCGGCAACCGCTGCGCTCGGACCCACAATCTTCACCTCCGTGTTGGAAGGTCGCTTCTGGGCGATGAGGTTATTCACCAAGTGACTTTCGCATGTCGTCTCGCCTCTAAGCGCGGGTCTCGGCGACGTCCCGGCGCCAACTGAGCCTCGCCCTGTGATTCGAGGGAGAGGAGCGGAGGCGGCTGGGGCACCGGAGGGCTGATCTACAACTTACTGGGATATTCAGGAACGTACGGATTTCGCACAGGGAGGAAAGTATCCGAATGCAAAGTAAGAAAGAAGACACAGTCATTGACACAATCATTTAGGATTTCTCCCCAAACGCATATCTGGTTGCCGAAAATTTGGAAGAGGAGGGAAGTGTCTATTCTTTGTGCCCCTGTGATGCTGAGGTTTGAATATATGCCGACGAGCAGCCGATCGGGGTGGGGAGGTGGTTACAACAGTAAGCCTGCTCCCGGGAAGCAGCTCTTGCTCTGCCTCCAGAAGGTCTCCCTGTGCTGCTTTGTGGGTCCCAGAGACCGACGGCAGAGTCCTCCAGACAAAACCACTGCCGGGTTTCCCGACCACCATGCCGGCACCAGAGTTTGCTATAGCAACGACTGATGACATACAATTACTGTTTTTTTTATTTGGGATGTTTCCTTTTTCCATCTGGATCTAACCTTCCTGAGGCAACGTTTCAGGTCCTGTTCTTTGGGGCCCTTCCTCTAGCGATTCCTGCTGGGACGACAGCCAGAAGGGTTGCAGGTGCAGAGCACGCGGTGTAATGATGTGGGAAATACGTGATGCCACCAGACGAGCCGGGAAGGAGTGACACATTCGGAGTTCCAACCTGAAGCCACCTGAGTTGGGATGGGCCATGCATGCCTGTAGTTGAGGCTTTGAGGGTCTGCAGGGCAGTTACTTCCTTCCTCTGGAAAAACGTATCCCACACACGGATGCCCTCGAGGGTTATGTGCCCAGAGTTCCGTTGCTTTATGGTGACTTCTTATCTCTCATGGCTTTTAACAGCTGCTTGAGAGATTCTCTGAGGCAGTCTCAGGGCTCCTTGCGAAATACAGTGAGGCTGTAAAGAGCAAGAGGAAAATCATGCCTGAGAATGGGTGCTTGGCAAAATGGAAGAGGGTGGTCCAAAATGGAAGAAGCTGTTTTCCACTGCTCATTACTCTGCGTCGCAGTCAGGAGGCAAGAGAATGAGAAGGAAAGCTCATTCACTTAGCCTTTGCCCTGAAATAATATAGAAAGTGGTGTGACAACAACATAGCTGAATGAGGGTAGCCCAGAGATGGCCCCGGCAGGGGTCTGTGGCTCAGCGGGCTAAGGCGGCTGTTTGGGGTTTGAGACCTGAAGGAAACCGAGCTTGTGAAGGATCCCTGCTTCCTCACCTTTTTTAAAAAAACTATTATTATGTTATGTTAGTCACCATACAGTACATCTTTAGCTTTTGATGTAATGTTCCATGATTCATTGTTTGCGTATAACACCTACTGCCCCATGCAATACGTGCCCTCCGTGATACCCATCACCAGGCTAGCCTATCCCCCCACCTCCCTCCCCTCTGAAGCCCTCAGTGTGTTTCCCAGAGTCCACAGTCTCTCCTGGTTCATTCCCCCTTCTACTTACCCCCCCATTCATTCTTCCCTTCCTTCTACCAATCTCCCTGCTATTCCTTATGTTCTGATCTCAGAGGAGCTAGGAGAAACATGGTGTTAGCTTTTCCAAATGCAGGAATTTAGACATCGTCTTTTAAAGTTTGACTCCACATTGTAAAGCATCCTTTTCTAATACAAAAGGTAACATGTAAAAGCTTTGCAGAGATAAATGGAACGATTCTGGTGCATTCACCCAACATGCGATTTGCACAGAAAACAAAGTGCAGAGCATTAATATTCCATATTCCGTAGCTTGTACCAACTCTTTGACAAGTGCTGTTTGCTTAAATACAAGCAGCTTAGATATTTGTCCTTATTCCCACCGAAACACCTTTGGCCACATCTTCCTCCAGACATTCGCTGTGGTGCTACACGGACGGGGTGTTCATTCATTTAAAGATTTGGGAACAAAAAGAGTTCAGCGAGGGAAGGTCGAAGGTAAAGGAATTTGAATCCGTCGTCTGCCAGTGTTTCTGAGATTGAGGTCGAGGGGCTGGTGCGGAGTCAGTGGGAGCCCTTCCAGCACACGTTGTCTGTGAACTTCTCGTGAAAGTCAACGTGGTAGGGAATACCGGGAACCGTGCTGCCAAATTCCAGGGTCCGTCCTTTACGGCCCGCGGGCGCTCGCGCATCGGCGCGCGGCTTGCCGTCTCCAGCTCCCAGATGATGCTCTGACGTCCGCTAGGCGCGGGTCTCGGTCGCCCCTGACGCTTGCGGGCCGCGCCCGGCTCCCCGTCCCGCAGAAGCTGGGCCCGCGCCCGCACACCGCNGCTCCTGGCGCTCCCCGAGCCGGGGAGGGGGGCAGGGGAGACCTGCCCCTGCGCCTCGGACGCCGCAGTGCTCGCAAAACCTAGGCAACTTCACAGATCTTTTCTGGATTCTGCCAAATGAGACCTAAAGTGCGTGGGTCTGTGGATGTGCCCGCAACTTGGTGTTCCAGGCGGCGTCGCGGCCGGCGAGGG
Organism: Ursus maritimus; assembly: GCF_017311325.1. Classification (NCBI taxonomy): domain Eukaryota; kingdom Metazoa; phylum Chordata; class Mammalia; order Carnivora; family Ursidae; genus Ursus; species Ursus maritimus. The sequence goes on from NW_024425564.1 coordinate 7,819,472, forward strand.
CGCTTTTCCCCTTCTCTCTTCTGCGAATGTTCGCATCTTGGGTGGCATCAAGTCCCATTGAGTGGACATGGCATAATATTGAAGGGAACGCATTGAACTATTATTTTAGTGGGAGCAGGGGAAACATGGTGAAGAGCACGAAAAAGCACGGATGGAGGAGCCGGGGGTCGAACCCGGGGCCTCGTACATGCGAAGCACGCGCTCTACCACTGAGCTACACCCCCAGCCGCTGAGGGCCCCCCTGGGGATCCTCTATAACATTAAAGTGTCCCTGTCGCTCACATATTTCTGTTGGACTAGATTTCAGGAAGCACCTTTGTCGTGAAGTGGTAGAGGTCAGCGTGCAGTTTGAGCCCCTTAATGGGAGATTTAAGAGTTCAGTTCAAGGCCGTTTGAGGAATTCTTTTCCTTTTCCTCTCCATTGTTTCCAGCTTTTGTATGGAAACCCACTGGAGCTTCGCAGGAGCACGCTGGTGTGCGCTCCTCCACTCCTCGCAGCCTGCTGGTGGCTGGACTGGCTTCTGAGCAGCGGCGTCGGGGGCAAACTCAGGCTGCAGCAAAACGAGAAAGCCACACAGGTATGCGGTCCGGTGATTTTTTCACTCCGTCCTAATCTCACCAGGCAACCTCCAAGGCTCTTGCAAGGGTCTGCTAGATAAATAAAACCACGAATTTAACAATGACAGGCCAGGGAGGAATTGGGGAACAAGGTCGATTGACGCGGGAGTTGGACTCTTGCTGGAGTCTGAGACTTGGTACTTAGGAAGGACTGCAGGTTGCACCGGGCAGGAGGTGATGCCTTCCGCAAAGAATAGTAAATGTAAGAGGAGGGTGAGAATTCTGTTAGTTTGGTGTTGTTGTTGGTTTGTTGGTTTGTTTTTGCTTTGGGGGCGTAGGTGGAGCGATAAGGGGGAGACGTAGAGTTTGGGTTTGGATATGACATAATTAGAGTCTGAGTCTGGGATTCCGCAGACTTCTCTGAACCGGAGTTTCCGACATTCACGTGGCTGGGAGGAGAGGGCGTCTCAGAAGTGGGTAGAGTAAGGACTTAAAGTCATCCATCAAGACCAGTAGATAAAGAACTTATTATTGGTGTTGATGAAAAATGAAAAAAAAATGAGATTGCTCCTAGACTGATCTCATTTTAAGAAAATTTATCCTCCTTGTTGTGGTCTTACATTTTCCTTAGAACACCAGTAAAAGTCCCATTTCCTACCAGCAGCTCCCCAGTAAGGTGATTGTCTCTTCTTTCTCCCTCCTTGGGAACCTGTGACTACTTTAGTTACATAATGTCATGTGTCAAACTTCTCAAAGTCAAGGGACTTTAAACAACCACCAATTACATTGGCTCACAGTTGCCTGGGTCAGAAGTTTTGTCTGGGCCGTCTTCTGCTCCTTGGAGCTGGGGTCATTCACTGCTCTTCATTTAGCTGGTACCAGGGTTGGACTCGAAGGTCCCAGGAGGCTCCACTCTGGGGCACCAGCATGACCCTATGTGGTTTTCTGTTCACGTTTCTCTCCCCATTCTAGCGTGGGCTTTCTCGTAGCATGGTGACCCCATCGTGGTCAGACTCCTTGCAGAGCAGCTTCTGAGAGGGGCTATTTCCTGTGCAAGGACATAGCATCAATTCCTCTAGTCCCCAAAGGACCATCTTTGAGCAGAAATAGTCCACAGGGGCTGGTTTATTGAAAGGGAGGGTCTCCTGCCTCCAACACACACCTAGTGCAGAGCACCTCGTTCTCAACTTTTTCAGGTACAGGGGAATGGGGAGGAAACAAGGAGATGGCTGACTTCCCAGGAGCCAAGACCTCTCCATCACGTGGATTTATCTGAGAGCGAAGCGTTCTGTATTGCGGGGGATGAACACTACTTTGTCTCCAAAATTAAAGCAGCTCGACAATGGGATTTTCCTCACTTTGTCATTTTTCAGGCTCTTACTGAAGAAACAAAAGTCCGTGTTTGAATTCATGTGCTCTATTCCTGGTATGTAATAAAGGATCGTGAATACTTGTTTGTCCAAGGCATTCAGTTTCCAGTCCAAAGTCTTTTTCCAGACAGTTGGAATCCTGCTCACATCACCCTAATTTTTCTCATGCCTTTGTCTTTAGGATTAGTTGTTCTGGCTAAGGAAATTGCACGGGTCTCTCCCTCTCTCTCTCCTCCTCCTCTTCCCTCCCCTTCTCTCCTCCACTCATCCCTTCTCTCTCCTTCTCTCTCTTCCTCTTACTTCGGATCTTCCTTTTTAAAAATCCTATTGTAAAATGATAGTCCAGGTGACAAAGCTGGCTGCATTGGGGAATGTTGAATAAGTCTTTTTTTTTTCCCTTTCTTCTTTCCGATGTGGCACATAATCGTTTTTATTTTCCATGTGAGCAGAAAACAGAATTAACAAAAAACAGAAACAGAAAAGATTTGGCATCCAGGAAGGAGTGTAGGGATACGGAGCACATTGGAGATAGGAAAACAGGAAGTGCCCCTGGAGGTGCCGGGGATCGAACCCGGGGCCTCATGCATGCAAAGCATGCGCTCTACCACTGAGCTACACCCCCAGGCAAGAGCTGCTTGCTTTATGATATATTAGGAAATATGACTATCTTCTGTACTCTTTGGCAAGGCCATGTGTGTGTGTGTGTGTGTGTGTGTGAGAGAGAGAGAGAGGGAAAATTTACTCTGTTAATGACACCAGTTCTACAATTTCTGAATTGGATTTTTTTTTTGGCTAGACTCAAGTATAATGAATTCTAAGGCCAAATTGATACCATTCCTGCTCCTAGGTTCTTCCCAGCCATGGTCAGTCTTCTCTAAGAGCTTCTTACCATCCTAATGCCTGTGTTTTGTTTTGTTTTGTTTTGTTTTGTTTTTGAGAACCACTTCTCCAGAAAAATCTCAGGTTGGGACTTTCACTTGTCTTCATTCTTTTTCTCTATGGTGTCTTTCTCCTCCATAGATCACTCTACCTAATCTTCATTGACCATCTTGTCCATACCCACCTCTTCAAGTGTCTTTCGTCTGTAATTACTCTCTTCCTCCACTTTCTACACTGAACCTTGCCTTACGTACCAGCCATCTTCAAGAGCAGGATATCTTGCTCTAGAAAACCAAAACAGCACATTGACAGCCTATATGCAGAATGAAAATAATTATTCCTTGTTTCCAATTGTGTTGCGTCCCTCAATTTCATATCTTGAGAAATGGTCTTCACCCTACAGATGGTTGGCAAGTCTAGAAAAGAGAAAGAAAGGGAGGAAGGGAAGGAAGGAGGGGGAGAGAGAGAAAGTTGGCGTAAGAAAGAGAGAGGAAGAAAATGTTTGAGTTCAGCTTCCTTCCTACTCATCGCTGCCTCTCCATTCCCAAGCAACCACTGACCTAATTCCTGTCACTGATTAGTTTGCATTTTCTAAAGTTTTATACAAATGGAATTGTATCATATTTACTTTTTTGGTTTTACTTCTTTCACTCATCATAATTATTTTGAGATCACCCATGTTTAATGTATCAATAGTTTATGCCATTTTATGCTGAATAGTATTCCATGGTATGGATATATCACAATTTGTTTCTCCGTTCACCCATTTAAGATAAGCATTTGGGTTGTTTCCAGTTATTGGCTATTATAAATAGAGCTGATATGAGTATTTGTATACAAGAATTTGTATGGACATAATAGTTTTATTTTTTTCTGTTGGATACATATTTAGAATTTGAATGGTTGGATCATGGGGTTGGTACATCTTCAGCTTTTTAAGAAACTGCCAAACTGTTTCAAAGTAGTACTCTTTTTCAGTACTGCTAATGGGGTATGAGAGTTTCATTTCTTCTGCATTGTTACTGACATTTGGTATGGCTAGCGTTTGTAAATTCAGCCACTCTTATAACTGCAATGGTACATCACTACGGTCTTAATTCGTGTTCCCTTAATGACGGATATAGAGCGTCTTTTATCTGCCATCCTTATAGCTTCTTTGACAAAGTCTCTGCTTAAATATTTCGTATTTTTAAATCAGGTTTTCTTATTGTTGGCTATTTAGAGCCCTTTATATGTTCTAGACATAAACCCTTTATCAGATACATGGTTCGCAAAGGTTGTCTTCCGGTCTGTGACTTGTCTTTCTGTTCTTTTAAACATGCTTACACAGAGCAGGATTTAACATTTTTTGATGAGGTTAAATTTATCAAATTTTATGCTTTTGTTGTCATAGCTACAAAATATTTCTCTGACCCAAGGCCGCAAAGATTTTCTCCTATGTATGGGATCCCACGAAATTTTTTCTTTAGTTTCCTTAATTTTCTGCGATGTGTCTGGGTTAACCGGCAAGAAGCGGAAGAGCAGGAAGCCTTTCTATTGGAACCCCCTTACCTCTCCGGTGTCTCCCTCCTCCCCCTACCGCCCCACGCTGCCAGGAATTGGGTCCAAGCGATAAAGGCGGAAGACAATAGGTCCCCCAAATTTCTGGGTGGATACAGTTAGACAGCAGCACTTGAAGAATCTGAAATCTCCTAAAATGGAAGTTGGAAACAATCCATGTATTGAAAAATAAATATCTGGAAACACCATCTGCAGGTGGCCGAAATAGCTCAGTTGGGAGAGCGTTAGACTGAAGATCTAAAGGTCCCTGGTTCAATCCTGGGTTTCGGCAGGTTGTTTTTGTTGCCCCCCCCCCCCAGGGGCAGGCGGTTCCCGCAACCCTGAGACCTGTGTTTGCCACCTTGAAACGTCATAATAATTACACCTTGGAATTTGCGTTTTGTAAGTGATGTTCAATGGGACAACTGAACTAGGCGTCTGAACAAAGGGAATGAGTGCGATATGCGCTCTGGCTTTCCTTGCTTCTCTTTCTGCAAACAGCGCTTGCCCTGCCCCATGAACCTTGACGTGTGAGATAAAGGTGAACAATAATATTCATACTGATAATTCACAATGTGCATTCCACTTAATTAGAATGACATTAAATAAGAAATGAGAAATGCATTAACAGGTCGAGAGAGACCAAGGAAGAAAGGGGAAAAAAAAAACTTTATATTTTATTGCTACTTTTAATGAAACTTTCCCTCTCCTTTAAAAAAATTAATTAATCTATTTATTTACTTATTTGCTGGGCTACAGGGACGGTCAAGAGGAAGAGTCGATGTTGGGGTGAAAGCCACAAACCACTGCTTACACATGCCCCCAAGAGCGACGGCGTTGTACCTCAGATTCTTATTTCAAAATAATTAAAGCGAGCCCTTACAAGCACCGCGGTAGAAATTCTGGATTTCTGTTAGAGCTCAGCAGATATCAGCCCCGAGTTTACACCCCGGAGGGAGGAGCAAGTCTTCTGGCTGGAATACAGCCGGTGGAGACCACCAGCGCAGGGCCAAGCTGGCAGTGGCCGCAGGCTTCCTCCCCTGTTTTGAGTAAGGGCCCTTACATTCTCATTTTGCACGTGGCCCGGCCGTTATGTGACCCGTGCTGATGACCATTCAATCAACATTCACAATATGCTTTCACACATTTCTGGGGTTGAATACACCTGCCTCCGCGCCCCCGCCGGCTCCCCACACACCTGCAGTTGAGTTATAATCTCAAGAGCACTGGCAAGTATGGTATTAACATTCACGCCCACGGAGCTCCCTCTCTGAACTTCGATGAGTCCGCGCACGAACTGCATGAAATCAGGATTAGAATACCCGACATAACATTCACGGACAATCCCAAGGGAACTTGTGGTTTGTATTTACAAGAAAACACATCAAGAAAACAGGGTAGCACAGCCTTGTTTTGCGTGGCTGTACCAAGATCAGCTCCCTTTTGTGTCCAAGGCCTTGGGACGCTACCTGTTACGTCCACAGTCGGGGATGGCGGGGTGAAAGTTGGGGAGTAGTGTGGAGGGAGGCCTTCGCAATTTTTATTGCGAAATAAAAACGGCGAATCCAAGTTTACAAAAACAGGCGGAATACCTCTTGGTGGAACGAGCAAGCCTGTAAACACAGCAGCTACCCAGGCCCCGCTGGGATTCGAACCCAGGATCTCCTGTTTACTAGACAGGCGCTTTAACCAGCTAAGCCACGGAGCCCACGCCAGCGAGCTGCTGCAATTTCTTGCATGCGGGTATGATTTTGCACCGCAGCTGTGTTTCTGAGAGACCCCCCCCTCCCCTTTCTCGGGCTTTCATCGGCTCGGAGCCGCCCGGGCGTGAACAACCGTGACCCACGCAGGGGTTCAGTGGTCTTGTCGCTGCTTCGCTCTGCACAACTTCTCTGCACTTGGAGCCTCGACGCGGCCTCGGGGAAGCTCGCGCAGACGGAGGGGAAGGCGCTCTGCGCAGACACCCCCGAGAGCGCAGAGACGCCGGCGCGGGAAGCCGCACAGGCCCGTTTTGTCGGGGACGGGACGGGCGACAACGCGTCAGGGCCTCAGAGCTTCTTCTCCCTCTTCCGCTGGCGCCAGAGGTGGGCGGCGAGCCCCCAGGCCCCAAGACGACCCTGCGGACCAGGCCCTGCGCCTGCGGGCGTCCTGCGTCGTCGCGCGGGGGCCCTGCTCTGCTCCTGAGGTCCGAGCCGCTGCCACCGGCGCTCGGCGGGGCTTCGGGGGCGGCAGTCTGCAGAGACCCCCCGGGAGACGGGCCCGCGTGGAGACAGAACCCCAGACCCGCAGGACCAGAGGGAAGACGGGCCCGGACACTGCGCCCCGGTCTTCTCCCAACGCGGCGGTCGGAACCCTGCAGCCGGGCGTCTAACACTTGGTTTTGAAAACCCCAAAGTCGACACCCTCCCATCGGATACCGGGCTGCGGTGGGCGGTCTCTACCAAAGGGGGACAACCGGAGGGGACGGCAGGTGCCCCTCCTGCTCCGCCCGCCTCGCCTTCTGCGAAGTCCTGCGGCCGTGGGCTCTGCCAAGTTACGTTTTCTCACTTTGCTGACGTGTTGTCATGAGAGTCTAGCCGGGCGATGTTCATGTAGATCGTATCCCTCCAGCAGATGTACACCGTCCCTGGATTCCATTGCTCAGCGTTTCCGGAGAGAATGACAGACGAAAGAACGAAAAGAAGAGAAAAATGTCGAACCTCAACAGGTATTTCCTTTGGTTTCTTTTATTCTCTGAGAGGTGCCTGGGTCTACTCGCCAGATGCCCAGGAGCGGAAGGCTGCAGCTTTACCCCACCATCGCCCTCTCCCGCCCCCTCCTCCACCTGCCACCCCCGCCGCCGGGACCCCCGCCCCCTCTCGCACCCCTCGTCTACCTGCCACCCCTGCTGCCGGGACCCCCGCCCCTCTCCCGCACCCCTCCTCCACCTGCCACCCCCGCTGCCGGGACCCCCGCCCCTCTCCCGCACCCCTCCTCCACCTGCCACCCCCGCTGCCGGGACCCCCGCCCCCTCTCGCACCCCTCCTCCACCTGCCACCCCCGCCGCCGGGAATCCGACCGACCCGCGCACACGTGGAAGACGGTGGGCTCCGAGTCTTTCTGGGTCGGCAAAGATACCCGACACCTAGACAGTCACACTTAAGGGCTCTAAACCACCCGAAACGCAGGGTGAGCGCAATGCGAGCATTGAAGGGGGGAGGGAGCAGAAAGAGGCTGTCAGGAGGCGGCCGAAGAAGCTCAGTTGGGAGAGCGTTAGACTGAAGATCTAAAGGTCCCTGGTTCGATCCCGGGTTTCGGCAGACCGAGCCTTTTGGTCCCTGCGCGGGGTCGCTGCGGTTCCCGGGAGCCCAGGACTGTGGATGAAGGCTGTGAGGCTGTGACTTTATAGGTGCGCGCTGAAATTGGAACGTCATGAATTTCGGGTCTCACGAAATGCTGTTCTTCCTTCACTTTCTCCAACTTTTGGAGCGGTGACCGGCGCCGGCTGCTTTCCCGCGGCGTCCGAGCGCAGCGTGCTCACGGTCGTGCCCCCTCCTGCCGCGGCCGCCGCGCGCCACGTGCCGCAGTGACGGGTCCACAGCGCTGCCAGGCCCCGCGCGCCCGCCCGCCTTCCTACCCGTGCGCGCACGCGGACGCAGCAAGGGCCCGGGTCACGAGCTACGCCCAGCCGCGCACGGTGTTCTCTGTGCAGCCACCGCCTTAGCTCGGCTGACGGTATCCACGGCACGTTCAACCGCCCTGGGCTCCCGGGAACCGCAGCGACCCCGCGCAGGGACCAAAAGGCTCGGTCTGCCGAAAGCCCGGGGATCGAACCAGGGACCTTTAATCTTCAGTCCGCTCTCCCAACTGACTATTTCGGCCGCCTCCTGACAGCCTCTTCTTGCCCCCCCTCCCCCTTCAATGCTCGCATTGCGCTCCCTGCGTTTCGGGTGGTTTAGAGCCCTTAAGTGTGACTGTCTAGGTGTCCGGTATCTTTGCCACAGAGAAGACTCGGAGCCCACCGTCTTCCACGTGTCGATCGGGATTCCCGGCGGCGGGGGTGGCAGGTGGAGGAGAGTAGCGAGAGGGGCGGGGGGTGGCAGGTGGAGGAGGGGTGCGGGGAGAGGGGCGGGGGTCCCGGCAGCGGGGGTGGCAGGTAGACAAGGGGAGGTGCGAGAGGGGCGAAGGGGGTCCGGGCAGCGGGGGTGGCAAGGTGGAGGAGGGGGCGGGAGAGGGCGATGGTGGGGTAAAGCTGCAGCCTTCCGCTCCTGGGCATCTGGCAGTAGACCCAGGCACCTCTCAGAGAATAAAAGAAACCAAAGGAAATACCTGTTGAGGTTCGACATTTTCTCTTCTTTTCGTTCTTTCGTCTGTCATTATCTCCAAAAATGCTAGAAATTTTAATGATAGGGAACACTAACTTTGAACAAAATGTTATCCCCAAGGATAATTCTTCTAATTATTATTAGTAATAATAATTGTACTGAACTATTATTATACTTTAATTTCATTTTTAAAAGTGGAATTTTGGGAGCGCCTGGCTGGCTCAGTCAGTGGGCGTGCGACTCTTGATCTTGGGGTTG
>NW_024425564.1:7831169-7918368 GCF_017311325.1 Ursus maritimus
GACACCTAGACAGTCACACTTAAGGGCTCTAAACCACCCGAAACGCAGGGTGAGCGCAATGCGAGCATTGAAGGGGGAGGGGGAGGGGCAAGAAGAGGCTGTCAGGAGGCGGCCGAAATAGCTCAGTTGGGAGAGCGTTAGACTGAAGATCTAAAGGTCCCTGGTTCGATCCCGGGTTTCGGCAGACCGAGCCTTTTGGTCCCTGCGCGGGGTCGCTGCGGTTCCCGGGAGCCCAGGACTGTGGATGAAGGCTGTGAGGCTGTGACTTTATAGGTGCGCGCTGAAATTGGAACGTCATGAATTTCGGGTCTCACGAAATGCTGTTCTTCCTTCACTTTCTCCAACTTTTGGAGCGGTGACCGGCGCCGGCTGCTTTCCCGCGGCGTCCGAGCGCAGCGTGCTCACGGTCGTGCCCCCTCCTGCCGCGGCCGCCGCGCGCCACGTGCCGCAGTGACGGGTCCACAGCGCTGCCAGGCCCCGCGCGCCCGCCCGCCTTCCTACCCGTGCGCGCACGCGGACGCAGCAAGGGCCCGGGTCACGAGCTACGCCCAGCCGCGCACGGTGTTCTCTGTGCAGCCACCGCCTTAGCTCGGCTGACGGTATCCACGGCACGTTCAACCGCCCTGGGCTCCCGGGAACCGCAGCGACCCCGCGCAGGGACCAAAAGGCTCGGTCTGCCGAAACCCGGGATCGAACCAGGGACCTTTAGATCTTCAGTCTAACGCTCTCCCAACTGAGCTATTTCGGCCGCCTCCTGACAGCCTCTTCTTGCCCCTCCCCCTCCCCCTTCAATGCTCGCATTGCGCTCACCCTGCGTTTCGGGTGGTTTAGAGCCCTTAAGTGTGACTGTCTAGGTGTCCGGTATCTTTGCCGACCCAGAAAGACTCGGAGCCCACCGTCTTCCACGTGTGCGCGGGTCGGTCGGATTCCCGGCGGCGGGGGTGGCAGGTGGAGGAGGGGTGCGAGAGGGGGCGGGGGTCCCGGCAGCGGGGGTGGCAGGTGGAGGAGGGGTGCGGGAGAGGGGCGGGGGTCCCGGCAGCGGGGGTGGCAGGTAGACAAGGGGTGCGAGAGGGGGCGGGGGTCCGGGCAGCGGGGGTGGCAGGTGGAGGAGGGGGCGGGAGAGGGCGATGGTGGGGTAAAGCTGCAGCCTTCCGCTCCTGGGCATCTGGCGAGTAGACCCAGGCACCTCTCAGAGAATAAAAGAAACCAAAGGAAATACCTGTTGAGGTTCGACATTTTTCTCTTCTTTTCGTTCTTTCGTCTGTCATTATCTCCAAAAATGCTGAGAAATTTTAATGATAGGGAACACTAACTTTGAACAAAATGTTATCCCCAAGGATAATTCTTCTAATTATTATTAGTAATAATAATTGTACTCGACTATTATTATACTTTAATTTCATTTTTAAAAGTGGAATTTTGGGGCGCCTGGCTGGCTCAGTCAGTGGAGCATGCGACTCTTGATCTTGGGGTTGTGAGTTTGAGCCCCACATTGGGTGGAGAGATTACTAAAAAAAAATAAAATCTTTAAAAAAAAAGTGGAATTTTTTTCTCTCTTGTTATATAAGTACCTATATCCTTGATTTTGCCGTGCGACCTGCAAAATCTAAAATATTTACTTTTTGGCCATTTACAGAAAAATTTTGTGGAAACTTCCGGTCTAGAGGACTGTCTTCACCGGGTCCTTGAGGAATGTGTTGGTGAGGACAGCAGCCTCCTTCCTGACAAGCCTCTGCGGTAGGTACTCTCTGCTGTCCAGGAGTGGCAGTCGCAGATGCTACAGTTAGAATGACTCCCCAAATCCAGTTGTGATGACGGGATGCTGGAGGGGCTGTGCATGTCTATTCTAACCAGGCATCCTGGATCTTGGGAAATAACTCTGAGGCAGATTCAGGGATTCAAACAGACCTGCAGTAAAATACACCCGATTCTATTGATCACATGACCTCTATAAGCCACCTCTGACCGGCAGACCGCAGTGGCATTTCGTGTTCCAATATTTAATATCGGTTCACAGTCACGTTCAATAATATCCAAACTTTCTGTTTCCAGCACACAATTGCCTTGATAAGTGGACTTTTTTTGGAGAAGGCTAGAAAAGAAATATTTGCCATATACATTTTTAGCTGTGTACCAAGTTCCCTTCTCACATGGAGCCAGTCTCCTCTTCGTTCAAGGAGATCTGGATTGGATTCCTGACATGTGAGATATGAAGTGAGGAAAGGCCAGCTGGAAGCCACGAGTTCTCGCTACCCACCCAAATAATAGACACGAAGGATATCGCAGTTCTGGAAGAATTCTAAAGATAAGTGCCATCAGTAAGAAAATGTACGGGCTGGTGGTTCTTACCACGTCTCCATCCAGTTTGCCTGTTTGGCCTGTGCAGAAGACAGAGTCATCATGGAAAGTGGCAGCAGACTACTGTGAATTTGAGGACATGGTGATTTCGATTCCAGCTGCTGTCCCAGCCATGATTTCCTCACTGGAACAAATCATCGTAGCCACTGGTACGTGACATGCTCCTATTGCTGTAGAAAATAGTTCATTCTTTATGCTGATAGAAACTGACCACTGTGTGGGGTTGAATTCTGTCTCTCCAAAATTATATGTTGAAGTTTCAACCCCCAGGACCTCAGTCTGTGGCTGTATTTGGAGATAGGACCTTTAAAGAGACAATTAAGGTACAATGAGGTCATATGGGTGAGCCCTAGTCCAGTATGACTTATTGTTGATAATCATTCTTGATAATGTTGCTATAAACATCGGGGTGCATGTGCCCTTTCAAATCAGTATTTTTGTATCCTTCAGGTAAATACCCAGTAGTGCAATTGCTGGGTCATAGGGTAGCTCTATTTTCAACTTCTTGAGGACCCTCCACACTGTTTTGCAGAGTGGCTGCAGCAGCTTGCGTTCCCACCAACAGTGTAGGAGGGTTCCCACAGGGCGTCTCCTATAACTGAAGAAGGTTTCTGGGTGGTTCTGCGTCATATGCTGGCGCCACACAAACCGAGAAGCTTCCAAGGTACCTGGAGGCCAGTGGCAAAGCAAACCTTCCCGGTGGGCACATCAAGCAAGACACCCGGCTGCTTTGCCTGCAAGGACGAATGTGAGGTAGAGGTCTACGCTAATTAATGAGAAATAGCTAATAGTTCGGGTGGATGAGTAGAGGTTCGGAAGGGAAATTATTGGTAAAGTGGTGACAAAGAAGTGTGGGAAGGAGGCAGATGGACAGATTTCCCCAAATGTGCAGAATCTAAGGATAGTTGTTTCCCCATGAATGCTCCCCAAGCAGCAGCCTCCTCAGCGGGGAATCTTCATAGGCAGGTGAACAAGACGACCCATCCTGATGGAGGACGCCTGTAAGGTTCTCCTTAGTCATCCCTGTCCTTGTCCAGTGAGCTGATGAACAAAGTGGCCGTGGTGACAGGGATGAAGGCCGTGGATGGGCTCAGAGCGTGGAGTTTTATACAGCGAAATAGATCTGGTTCAGCCTCTAAATGACCAAACTACCAGCATTACAGACACGCCCTGGGCCTCCGTATGCTATCATTCCACGGGAGAGCCAGGTTCAGCACCATGGACCACGTCCGAACTAGAGGGCCAGTGTGTATTTTCACCCCAGTAGAAACTTACCCTGGATACAGCTTTGCCTTTACCTCTCACAGGGCTCCTGCCGAACTACCGTCCACGAAATTACTGCGTGTCTTAGGTCCCACGGCGCTGTGTCTGAGATAATACACCATTTTACAGCAAAGGAAGTATGGCAATGGGCTAATATTCCGGAGTTTGCTGGTCTCCCCATGTTGCCATCACTCTGAAGCAAGCACCTGGCCTGACTGGACGGTGGAATGACCTTTGCAGTACTTGGTTATGGTACAAGCCAAGAGACAACATTTCCTGGGAGCTAGGGTAGTGACATGGAGGAGGTGGTCAGTGTCTGAGTCAGCGAGCAGGACGGCACTGTCTCTCTCTCATCGGGATTTACTGTTGCAGGAATCAGAGGCAATGGCGTGGCGTCCTTTCCCCCTTTCCCTGTCACAGCTGATGGCCACAGGAACGTTCTGCTTCCTGTCCACGGCACTGACAACCTTCATTCTGACTCCAAAGCCTTTACATGTTTCTTCCAGCGCTCTCTATGTGAGTGGAACTTGGTACAACAGGCATGATTTTATTTAAAGAGCTAAAAACAGCTGGGGAGGCAGCTTTCGAGGCGGATGCCGAGGAGAACTTGAAGACGTGAAATCCCTACATTCCCTCTGCCAGTGCTCTGAAGAATTCACCTCAGGAACTGGGTGGGGGATGATGTGGTCTATTAGACTGTGTGAACGAGCGGAGGGATGAGAATTCTTTAAGACAAAAACAGTACCTTTCCTACATCCAGTAAGGATGGGAGGCCTATTCTGGTTACACCAGAACGGTGTGGGTCACTGACCCCTGACTTCCACCTCCACTTTTCTCAACCGTGGAAGCACCAAGCTGATGGAAAGAGTGATTAGTTCTCTTCTGTGGAGTTCACTTGCGTAGGAAGAGTCGTGATCCACGGCTCACTGCTTCGGTGACTGTGCAGGATAATCTGCAGTTGGAGGGAGAAGGGTAGAGAAGAAGGGGGCTAGTCCCCGGGCAGATTTGCTTCTCCTTGATCTGCAGCTGTGGCACTGACCCAGGCACAGTTGAAAAAATAATGCCTTTTCAGAGATAATTGACTGAGAATCTCTTATTGCTTCTTTCTCTTCCTGTTCTTTTCCTCTTGCGCACCTCCATCTATCGCCAACGGAACAGAGCACTCACGCTCGATCTGGGGCTGCCGTGTCTGTGGTCTCTGGTTCCGCAGATCCTGCGTGAGCTGGACCTCTCGTTTTTGTTTTCTTCACTCAATGTTCCTTGGGAGGACAGGCATTGTCAGTAATGATGGGGCCCATGGAGTTGAAATGGGTCAGGAGCAAAGGCAACCCATAGAGGGCATGCATCTAACTTTGATATGAGCAGGAAAAAGTGAGTCAATTAATACGAAGACAGGAAAGTGAGAAAAGTTTGTCTTGAGAGACTGAAGGGGAAGGGCAGGAATGGTGGTGCTAGAAATTGAACCCAGTACATCATTTCATGCTCTCCACCACTGAGCTACGCTCTCTGATAATCCAAGAAGTTCAGAAAAATACTGTCTCTGCTGACTTCTATTATTTGCTACTGGTCTCCATGAAATGAGTGTAGACATGGAGATAAGGACTTAAAAATGTTGTAGAATCTTTTACTAGCTCTGACCCCCAAGTGCGTGCCCAGGGGACCTGACGCATCTCACCGTGTGGGGTCTGGCACAGGCTGTCCAACTGCTCAGTGAGTAGAATGCAGAGAGAGCAGCAGGCTGGTACAGGGAAGTGAAACTTCGCCTCTACCCGTCGTAGGTTTTCAGCTGGGACTCTTTAACACAAGGTAGATTAACGAGAGAAAAACACAGTTTATTAGCATGCACAGATTGTATCACACGGGCACGGGATTACCCCAAGTGCACAGTAACTGAAAGTGGCAGCTTAGAACTTCTCAGCATCTTCTACAAAGAACAGTACATGTGCAGAGAAATGACAGGACAGAGGAAAGCAGTTTCAGGCTCCAAGTGTAGCAAACTGGGAAGGTGAACACATGGGAGGAAAGTACTGGAGGTTTGTTTGCAGATCCCTCTGGCGCCTCTCTGGGCGGGTAAGTGTCAGTCTCCTGAAAAAGGAGGATTTATGTCCCGACTTTAGGCAGAAGTGGGGGAAGGGCAGATAGAGCTTTTCTTGTGTTTGCTGCTTCTTAATTGCCTTCTGTTCAAAGTGATTTTTATGTCAAAGTGGTATATTTTAGGTGACATGTTTTGGCTTCCTTCCCTTCACACGTCATGTGTATGGGGCCATGTTATGTCATGTGATATTTTAGGGTTAATTTGTCAACTAATCCAAAAGTGTATGAAGACCTGAGAAGTTACAAGTATGTCTTTTTGGATCTTGTTATATTTAAATGCTTTCAATTAAGTCCATTTTTAAAATTTACAGTTTAACATTGGTAGCTAAATTAGAATTTTAAAGTTATGTCATTTATCAAAATAGGAAACACTAGCCAATGGAAAAAAGACAGGCTCTTCAACAAGTGGTGCTGGGAAAATTGGACAGCCACATGCAGAAGAGTGAAATGGACCATTCTCTTAGACCATACACAAAGATAAACTCAAAATGGATGAAAGACCTCGTGTGACACAGGAATCCATGAAAATCCTCAAGGAGAACATGGGCAGTAACCTCTTCATCATCGGCCACAGCAACTTTTTGCAAGACACGTCTCCAAAGGCAAGGAAAACAAAGCAAAAATGAACTATTGGGACTTTATCAAAATAAAAAGGTTTGCACAGCAAAGGAAACAGTCAACAAAACTAAGAGGCAGCCCACGGAATGGGAGAAGATATTTGCAAATGACATAACAGATAAAGGGCTAGTATCCAAAATCTATAAAGAACTTATCAAACTCAACACCCCAAGAACAAATAATCCAATCAAGAAATGGGCAGAAGACATGAACAGACATTTCTCCAAGGACCACATACAAATGGCCAACAGACACATGAACAAATGTTCCACATCACTCGTCGTCAGGGAAACACGAAGCAAAACCACAAGGAGGTACCACCTCACACCAGTCAGAATGGCTAAAATTAACAAGCAGGAAAGGACAGTTGTTGGCGAGGATGTGGAGAAAGGGGAACCCTCTTCCACTGTTGGTGGGAATGCAAGCTGGTGCAGCCACTCTGGAAAACAGTATGGAGGTTCCTCAAGACGTTAAAGATAGAGCCACCCTATCCTTGATGAAATTAGGTTTTCATATCTGGATCTTTATGACCTTAGTTTTCATCTGCTTTCAGATTTTAGTATTCTAATCTCAGCAGTGAACTTATCCTTCAAGAATGTTTAATATTGTTCTTTCCTGGAGCCCTTAAAATTTAGACATTCCAGACAGGGGCAAAACTGCACCAGCGATGGCATGTTATCTGCAAGGCTGTCTGGCAGTAAGAAAAATTAACAGACTCAGTTAAAATGACCAGAGATGTTCAGTAATTTTCCCCACGTCACCGGAGAAACCAAGATGGCCTAAGGTGAAATAGTTTCTCATACAGCAATCACATCACGCCCCCGCGCGCACACACACACACACACACACACACACAGATTCTTCTACGGCCCTTTCACGGCGGCTCTGACTGACCTTCACCTACGCGCACACATACAAAGCCTCTAAGCAGGAATGAACTAGACTGTTGCCATGTAGCATATCGGAATTCTTGCCCTCCAACTTTTCTAGACTTTCCCAATTCAACTTTAGATTTTTAGGGGCATCTGGGGGGCTCGTTCAGGTGGGTGTCTGACTCCTGGTTTCGGTTCAGGTCGTGATCTCAGGGTTGTATGATCAAGCCCCAGCTTCGGCTCTGCACTTAGCTCAGAGTCTGCTTGAGAGCCCCTCTCTCTCTCCCTCTGCTCCTCCCCCCAACCTCGTGTGTATTGCTCTCTCTCTCTTAAATCAGTCAATAAAATCTTTTTTAAAAACTTTAGATTTTGGGGCACCTGGGTGGCTCAGTCGTTAAGTGTCTGCCTTCCGCTCAGATCATGATTCCAGCATTCTGGGATCGAGCCGCTGAGCGGGAAGCCTGCTTCTCTCTCTCCCCCGCTCCCCCTGCGTGTGTTCCCTCTCTGTCAAATAAATAAATAACATCTTAAAAAGAAACTTTAGATTTTTATTTTTAAATTTTTAAATGCAAGCGCAACCAGAATAGATCAGCTAGCACAGCTGATGGCTGTACAATAGGCCGTTTGGATGGCCAAGTTTGACACCAAGCTCTTCAGCACAAAGGGGGATACAGTACGAGATCAGGGAGGCAAGCTGATTTTGATGGGACTCCCATGATTGTGATTATTCAGGCATCTGGGCTGGAGAAGCCTGAGCCAGGGACTGACTTCTGCCATGAAGGTGGAGAAAATGACATGCGAGAAAACAGGAATGGGGGGGTGGTTAGCCAGGGATGGAATATCGGGAAGAAGCGGGGATCTGAGGAACACCGCTCCAGGAAGAACCTGTAAGAGGCGACTGGCCAGGGGACGTCTCCACTAGAAGAAAAAACAGTCTTTCATACAATCCATTTATACTGCAGGTTTCAGGAACGCGATCTTACCAAAGTTGAAGAATCACTGCCGTAGGGAAATTATCTTCTCGGAACTCTGCAAGAGACACAAACCTGTAAGTCATTTAGAATTTTCTTTAGGATTCCTTTGATCACTCATAACCAACTGAAAACCGCACACTGTTTACAGACCGTCGTGTGGCATAAAAACATTGTCTCTTATGAGTAAGTACATATTTACAGAAGTCAAATTAAGGAGTGAAGATATTTGGAGGACAAATAAGAGTGTGATCTTAGAACGTGTTTGGCGGACTCCGCATCCGCAGTGAGGGGTGGGTAGACAGGTCTTGGGAAGAGTGGAAGGCACGTCTTCCCCGGGTTGGATGCTGTGTGAAACCCGGAGGCACAGAATTGCTGGGCGGCTCCTCTCGCAGGAAAGGAACCTTTACTGTGGGTGAGCACGCCCCCTGGAGTTGGTGTAAGTTAATTCAGGGAACAACTGCTGATGGGCATGACTGGCCAATGTCGCCCACATTTATGGGGTGGGAGAGGTGCAAGGTTCCTAAACTCTTGAAGCAAAACCTTCACAGTGCTCGTGATTAATGCCGAGGTTTGGTTTCCTGCAAGTGGCACGTTATTTGTGACAAACAGTGGATTAACACAAACCAAATCACCTCTTTTGTGATCAAGAAGAGCCTTTCTCTTTCGCTCAGGTCTCCCTGCACTCTATCTTCTCCTGGTTTAGGTCAGACATCAGAACTATTTTACTTTATAAGCTGGGTTGCGTGACCAAACTCACGAGGACTCATCAAAGTTATGATTGTTGTTGGGACGGTGGATGTAAAGCTCCCTGTGGAGGAAGGTAGACTTGTCCCACAAGCACCGAGCAAGCGCCCTACGTCAGGGAGAAGGTGCGCTGGGTCCTCGGATGCTCCCCTAAGGACCTGGGACTCCTGTGGCTCATCTTTGGCAGCCTTTCCAAGAGGCGCTGCTCTGCCAGCTACACGCGTCTGAGTTCAGGGCCAGTGGGAGGGGGAAATTTTCCTGCACTCTGGCCACTTCTTTAATTTTGGAATCCAAACAGGGCCGGGCAGGTGACAAGTGTTTGTAGTAACCGAGCATCTCCTGCCTTCTCAGCTCACACCCAGCATCCCTGAGCAGCTCTCAGTCTTTCCAGAGATGGCGAGGGAACCGAGGGCAGCCTGCTGCTTCAGCTGGGAGACCTGTCACCCGGCCTGTCCTCGGGGCCAGCTGCAGGGGACGGTGACCAGCGCGGCTGGCAGGGCTCAGGGCCCAGCAAACTATGCAGCCGGCTGTGCTGCCTCTCGTTCCTGGGCAATCCCATGTTCTTCGTTCCAGAGGAGAAACTGTCCTCCCAGAAACTACTAGAGCCGGTTGACTTTTTCAGATTTTCTACAACTTTAATTTTAAGTTTTCCCTCATCCAGGAAAAACCCTCTTGACCTGGTTCCGGATGCTAGTTTGGGGCGCATGGATGCGACCTGGGTATGGTTTAACTGTCTTAGGAGCTGCCCTTGCAGGAGAGGTTCCTTCTCCGAACTCAGATTTTCCCCACACCTCAGTTTTTGTGCAGTGTAAGACTTTAGAGCCACCTTTGAGTAAAGGAGCATTAATCATCACCTTGTATTCCAAAATAACTATCTAGGCAGTTCGGAGCACTGCAGACAGAAACCTGGATTTTTTTTCATTCAAATATTCCCTGCACAAGGGGTACAGGAGGAACTTGGGATGTGGAGGTGCCGGGGATTGAACCCGGGGCCTCGTGCATGCTAAGCACGCGCTCTACCACTGAGCTACACCCCCGATGCCCTGCTCGTTTTTTTCTTCTTTCAGAAGCATGTTAATCACAGCCCTGTACCTACCCCCAGTCCTGAGGACCTGAGAATGCTAACGAAAGACTCCTTCTATACAGCTCCCTTGTTTCTGAACCTCCTAGATTGCATCTCTTTCCCGCTGCGTAAAGATGAAGGCAGTGATGCGCGGCAGACGGGCACCTTTCCCAGATCCGTTCAGGCTGGTCAGCCCACCCGAAAGCTGGGGCCACACACAGCCTTAAGAGAAGACGGCAGGGAAGAGCCCCGTCCTGGCTCTGTCCGCTGCATGGAAACAGTGACACCCTGGGGACTTTGAGGAAAGCTGGTCTCCTATCCTAATTTCCTAATACAGATCCTCAGAGGCAGGAACCAAGGCTGCAGGAAGAATTTGCTGTCACCCGAGGGTTGCGGCAGGGAAATCACAAGAGGAGCCTGGACCATCTCCTTGCCAGAGTGTAAGAAAGTGCTCAACAGATGATGGTTTAGACGCACACAGGATCTGCTACACAAATCTTGGAAGCATTGACCATTAAAATGAACAAAAAGCAGGAGCATCGGACGGCTCAGCTGGTTAAGCATCCCGACCTTGATCCCAGGGCAGCGAATTCGAGCCCGAGGGCTGGGAGTGCAGCCCACTTAAACAAAAATAAATAAATGGATTCTAATGGCTAAAAGAAGAATGCCTGAGTCCTGTACTGATGAGGGAGAAGAGGTTTTCTCTGCAACGGTGTGCGTGCGTCATTATGGTTGGAAAGGACTGATTTTTAGTGTGTTGTGCTAGGAACGAATGAAGAACGAGTTCGTTTCTTTCGCTTCCTTCAGGTTCCCCGGCAACATTTTTTTCTGAAAGAGGTGCAATGTCCACAGGAGCGTGTTTCCTAATCCCCTTTCCTGTCTCCCATCGTTGGGGCTCTCAGACCAGAGAAGCAGCCCCGGGACAGCGTGAGGACGCCCCTCTCCAAAGATGTGGGCGCAGCCATTTAGGAAAGTAGTGACTGACACGCTCTGCTGCTCATTTCACACCAGTATTGTGAGGTAGTTGCACTGCAGTCTTACCGCCTCGCGCGGACCTGAATTTCCTGAGCACCTCTGTGGTGCTGGGTTTTCTTTTCCTTGCTTCCTCCCCTCCCCTCTCCCACCCTTGCACTCGATCCTCTACACTTGCGGGTCTCTGCGTGCCCTGCACCACCTCGTGCGCATTTCGGAGAGCGCTGCAGACAGGGGGGAAGGAGGTTGAGGGACCGGGAGAGTATTCCGTCCGGAGACTCTCCTTGGCGGTGGGCGGGAAGTGGGCCGCGAGCAGTGCCCCGGGCGCCCGGCAGCTAGCAGAGCCTCCTTGCGTTCGGCGGCTCTGCGGTTCGGAGGGTTTCCCAAACCGCAGCTGTGCACCGGGCGGACCCTGCCCCCTCGCCTCACTCTGGCGCACCTGCAGCCGTGGTGCCAACCAGTACGGCGGAGAGCGCAGGCCTGTGGGAGGGGGTGTAGCTCAGCGGTAGAGCGCGCGCTTAGCATGCGCGAGGCCCTGGGTTCGATCCCCAGCACCTCCACGCGGGCCCTGCTTTTGCGTGAATGCCGTGGCTTCGACTCCTGGCGACCTGGCCGCTCCGGGACACCGATCTGAACGCCCGTGACGGTGTTCTCTTTCCTCGGAGGCATCTCCGTGCCAGGCACGTGTGAGCGGATGGGGAAGAGCGGGCACCGGAAAATCAAAGGGCGAGCTCAGATCTTCTCTACTGACACGAGCACAGCGCGAGAAAACGGAAGCCTAGGGGTTTTGTCCGACCGCTTCTTCGTCTTTTTTGTCTTTTCCTTGCTCTTGTTCCTTCCTTTTCGTGATTATTTAATACGAATCCGTTGCAATTCCGAGGGCCTCGGTTCCTCCAACCTCGCTGCGTCCACACCGCAGTAAAAGGACTTGGCAGAGTGAAGAGAACGTGGCCCTTCGGGAGCAGGTGGAAAGAAGTCGCGGCCTCCGAGCTCCTGTAAAGGCCACGGCCCGAGCGGGGGGCGCCGCGTGGAGGTGCTGGGGATCGAACCCAGGGCCTCGTGCATGCTAAGCACGCGCTCTACCGCTGAGCTACACCCCCCTGCGCGGGGACCCTGCGTCTCCAGCACACTGGCTGCCACTGCAGTCTGCAGGTGCGCCAGGCAGAAGCGAACGGGTCAGGGCCCGCTCCGCGCGACCCCGCTGGTTCGGACACCCTCCAGCGCTGAGACGTTGCGTTCCTGTGCAATGGGCTTACAGAGGCGCAGGTGTAGCCTTCAAGGACGTTTCCCGGGGGAGCTTTTAATAATCGCACGTACTGTGATTAAAGTCCTAAGAACGACACTAACCGCGCACAGGGAGCCCTGCTCGGGAGACGGAACTCTCGGCTGTGAAGATTGACTCCTTCCGCCAGATGAAAAGGCTCAGCCAGCCGCGGAGCCTGTTGATGGGACAGGAGTAGGGAATGGGGGTGGAGGGGAGAGCTGTAAAGGCCGGCCAGGGGCAGACGCAAGGATTGTAGGAGCAGCCGGCCCTCCTCTCCCCGCCTCCTGGGTTGGCGGCTGCACCACTCCAAACCCCGTCTCTGTGGTCACACGCCGCCTCCCTGCGTGTGTCTGTTCAAATTCCCTCTTCCCACAAGGACACCAATCATATTGGATTAGGACCCACCCTCAAGGCCTCATCTGGACTTGATTACATCTGCAAAGAAACCCTCGCCCCCCAAATTCAAACATGGCTCCAAGTCCTGGGTCAATCTACACTCAGTCTACATTTTTCTTGTACTCCCAAATGTGTCTTTCCATTTTCATGCCTAAATTCACCCTTTTGTTCCCCCATCTACAGCTTGTAAGAGTCTCTAAAATTGTCTTCCTGCCTTCAGTGGGAGGACAGAATACAAACAGTGCGGGGTCGCCTACATTTGACCCATGGTTTTCTTATTCTATTGCAACTCTGGCTCTGCTCCCTCAGAGTCTTGACTTCAGAAGCCACTTGAGAAAATAGGAAGATGTATGAAAGGAGGTGCACACTATAGGAGAAAGCCAGGCTTCCGTTAGCCTCTAAGAATCAGAAATATGCAGGTGAAAGGAAAGACTGACCTTAACCCGGGGCTTAAATTCTGAAATCTCACATTAAAAGACTAAACCATCACCGGCTGAGCTATGCTGCTTCCAAGGCAAAGAAAGCACAGAAATCTAAGCAAGTGAGTTTTTGCCTCGTGCTTTCTCTTTATTCCAGGTCTCCACACTGATTTCACTCGCATGTGTACCTGAGATGTTCAAGCCTGAATCAAGTACTCAACATGGCTCCCAACGTACTACACACAGGGTTTCGGGGAGGCTGGCTTCCTGTGGGTCTTCCAGGAGCTGCCTGCAACGGAGGCTCCTTCACCGAGGGACCCCAGACCAGCCCAGGCATGTCCACCTTGTGCACCCAGCACAGAAAGGGCAGCCAGGCCCTGTCAAAGCCATGACAGCTTGGGACTAGACAAGTCAGACCTTCCAGTGGGACACGCGTCTTCAGCGCCTTCTATTTCTCTAGGAGAAAGGGAACCTTGTCCAGTGTGTGTGTGTGTGTGTGTGTGTGTGTGTGATCAGAAGATGGGGAGAAAAATAGAGGGGACCATCTGTAGATACATCTCCTTTTGGATGAAATTTTGGCAATAAATCAATCCAGTCCAATCTCTGGTGCTTGATTTTTCAGGCTAGCGGTTCCCAGTCTGGTTGGTTAACAGAAGCGCCTGGGAGACTTTAAACTCACAGAAAGTATTGACTGCTTCTCCTTGAGGGTGTCTTAGAGCCTGCTCCAAAGTTCCTGTGGGAGGCGCCCGGGGGGCTCAGGCAGATGAATGACCAACTCTTGGTTTGGGCTCAGGTCATGATCTCAGGGTCAGGGGATCAAGCCCCACTTGGAGCCTTGCCCTGAGCCCCGTGTGGGGCTCTGAACTCAGTAGGGAGTCTGCTAGAGAGTCTCTCTCTGCTCCTCCCCCACCCTTGAGCACTTTCTCTCTCTGAAAATAAATAAATAAATCTTAAAACAACAACAACAGCAACAGCCAAGTTCTGTGGGAGTTGACTGCCACACAAAATAGTGGCCAAACTCAGGGCTACTCTTTGTGTCTTACGTGATGAAGTTGAGGACTTCTCTAAGCCTGTGGAGGTTTTCCAAGGTCTTAGATTTTTGCAAAGGCTTTACAAAACCGCATGTCCCAGCTCCCATATTGCCTCTTTGTGCTTTCTTTATTTAGGGGAGAATTCTGTCCAAAGAAGGCTCTATAATAAACTGTAGCTTTTCCTTCATTTTTTCTTCCCTCTTCTTTGTAAGGGGTCTCCTGAGCCCAGAGCGGAAGCATTCACTAACTGGGTCTACACCAGGGATTACTAGAGCGAGACAGTAAAGCACACTGTTCTTCATTTATGACCAAGTTTTGTGAGAAATTTATTCCTCGTCTGTCGAATCTGCCCCATGTTAGCCTAAATTTTTAGATCAACCCTCATGTCACCCATCTTACTCTGCTTCATTTCTCACCAACATTTTTACTTTGGTCCACTCCTGCCTTTTCTCCCACCCGGACCTGATTTCCTGGAGGTAACACTCTGCTAACCTTCTACATACCTGCACTATCATGGCTTATCAAAAATCAGACTAGCACAATTAAAACCACCAAATCAATAAAATAGTACTTAGTAAGAGTTTACTGTGCATATAATAATAGCTCGTGAACTGGGGAGCTTTCAGATTTAAAGCTGGTATGAAGCCCAGGGCATGACATCACAGGATGCTTTACAATGTGAACATAAGGAAGCTGTTTAATTATTATAGTGATTGGTTGTTGCAGTGGGGGTTCCAGATGGCAGGGGATTGCTTAGAAGTGATTGTTTTACAACAGCTTTAGGATTATCGGAGGCGTTTACAAGAAATAACCTAGGTTTCACTTCTGTTCATGAGGTAAGCTAGATTTAGTTCGGCTTATGTGGCTTGAATCATTTTGTCTGCCCCGGCAACTTTCCAGTCTGATCTCTGTCTTGTATTTAATTTTAACAGGGTCTTTCTTGCCTTGTAGTCACAACAGAAGTTGAAAGAAAAGGAAACTGGAGACAGAAGTGAATATTCCAGCTGGGATTCTCCCTGGAGCAGAATTAGAACTCCGAGGTAGACTTTTGGTGGTGAGCAGACCTTGGCGTGGGCTAGGCTGGGGGCGCTTAGTGGCAGACTTTGGTCTAGCATTCAGATATCCTTCTCATGACATAGGTTAAAAAAAAGTTTCGGCCTAGGATTTTGTGAAATAAGGAAGTTAAATACAGTAAGCCTTCTTCTACCAACTGTTCGATCCTGTAATAGTGCAGAGATCAGGGCAATCATCCGTTGTAGGGGTTTACCGTAGTCTGGGGTCTATCCGGGAGTGCAGCTCTGTGGGAGGACAGAGACTCCACGTGCAGGAGAGTCCGGTTTACTCCTGGGTTCCTTCAATACGGTCCTTCTCTTTCCCGTTCAAAGCTGTACGCATCCAAGTAGCATCAGAGCAAGGAAGACAAGAAGGAGTGAAAGAGAAGGAAAGATCGTGCTCACTTAGGATCTCTGGGAGGGAGAGGAGTCAGCGAGCTATGGCCGCACGAATAAGCTTCTGCTCCTTCCGTGGGTTTCACAGCTCACCAAGGAGCAGGAGAGAGGGAGAAAGAGCAGGGGCGGCTGGCTGGCTCGATTGGTGGACCGTGCAGCTCTTGATCGTGGAGTTGTGGGTTTGAGCCCCATGTGGGGTGTACAGATTATTTAAAAATAAAATCTTAAATAAAAAAAGCAAAGAAAGAGCAAAGCAAAGAAAAACAGGCCCTTGTGCAATGTTTGTTAAATTTTCTTTTGTATTCTCAATTGAACCTGTGTGAAGGCTGAGGAACAGAAAACCTACCCACTGACTTTTCTCTTCCCTGATTTTCCTTACATATAAACACACACACACCACAGAGAGAGAGAGAGAGAGAGAGAGAGAGAGATCAGTAGGCCAGATCAATCACCAAATATGGTGGGGTATTGATCCCAACTTCCGAGGGCGGGAGCAAGGGCAAGACCTCTCTCCAAGACTGCAGTGCTTTCTGAACAGAAAGTTGGGAAAACTGTTGGTGTCCATGGAGTCAGAGGTGTGGTGGAAGTAAGTCAGGAAAGCCGTAGACTAAAGGCCTCCAAGTCCCGGATCCCCAGTTTGGAAGGCCCACAGGTGACATCAACGGATTCTTCTTCCCACAGCATGTCACCTGATGGCAAACGTCCGTCTGGGTTCATTGTCTCCGGTAAATCTTCCAGAGGACTCAGAGAGGAGAATCAGAACTGGGAGCCTTCCATTTTCCTCACCTTCCCTAGCAAACACTTCCCGTTTTTAAGTCTTTAAATGAAAATCTGCAAGAAATACATTCGTCAATATTACATGAAGCCCTTGGATGAAGAGCCTTAGGTTTTGAGGCAGTGAGTAGACGTCTGGCGGCGCAGACAAGGCAGAAAGCGAGCATTCCACAGCAAATGGCTTTTCCTCTGTCTTTCCCAGACAAGCAACCCTACTTGCTTTGAGAGTCCAGGACTCCCCGAATTTTCCAACCCACCCACGGCACCACTTGAAAGTTTCCAGGGCTCTTTGACTTTATTCTTTCAAATATCCGTATCTAGAGCAGACTTGCTCGCTGTGTCAGCGGGTTTCAGAGCCAAGGCAGTTCGCCGGGTCCCCCAACTTTGCTCCACTGCCCTACGACTGTCCTCGCGCCTGTTCATTCCTCCAGTCCGCGGGGGAAAAAGTCGCTTCATTTAAAGTGGAGAGACTTTTGAAGTTGCTGTTGTTTGTAAAACCCTTTGTGGACATAACCGTCAAGAGAGGGACAGAGAGGGAGAGTGGAGCCTGACTGAGGACCGGCGCTGAGCGTGCGCCGCGAGGCCAGCAGGTGCCAAGTTCAATGGCCGGTGCCCCTGAGGCCGGGAGGGCTGCCTGGGACCCGCAGGGGCGTCGATCTGAACCTTTCCCCCTGCGGTCTTTGTAGGAGACGTTCTTGGAACTTTCCTGGTGGAGGCAAGTAGCTTTCCCCCAACACGGCTGGTGAGCGGACCCTGGAGCAGGTTACCTGAGGGGGGAGGTCTTAGAGCGAGAAAAGGCGCTATTCGGAGTACAGTCTAGTTACCCAGTGAAGCCTGTAAATGCTACCCAGTTTAATAATTTCAAAGATAGTGACATTTAGCCCAATAGACGTTCTGCTGGCCAATTCCTGTATTTAAAAAATGGGAAAATAGAAGTAATATTCTACAAAGCAGAAGAAACGGAGAGAAGCGAGGGGGTGTAGCTCAGTGGTAGAGCGCGTGCTTCGCATGTACGAGGCCCCGGGTTCAATCCCCGGCACCTCCACTCTTCGTTTTCTCCAGGATTAGGAAACCTACTGGATTGCTTTTACTTCTCCCCCTGGGGCTTACACCTCCCGGCACCCGCAGTTGCAAAAGGAAGACAGACGGAGGAGGCGCAAAAGAAGGAGCCAAAGCCCGTCGGAATCTCCTCCTTCGGAAGCAGGAAGCCGCACATTCTAAGTGGGTTTTATTGGGTCGCTCCAGAAAGCGCAGGACGGAAACAGGACAGACTGAAAGGAAACGAATCTACACGCTCTCTGTGTGTCAGTTCTCTAAGCGGTCCGCTGTGCTCGTCAGACCCGGGTGGTCCGACAGGAGGAGGACAGCTGCCCCCCAGGCCTCGGCGGTCGGTGTCCCCTCCGCTCGCCTCGCGCGCGCAACGACCGCCGATCACCGCGCGCGCAGCTGGGGCGCAGGGGCGGATCCCAAACCTTTTTGGGGAGCGACTGGGAAAACGCCGGGCGACCCCAAACATCGGCGCTTCGGGACCGTGGACGCTGCCAACGCGAACGTTGAAAAGGCAGTTGGAAGCGTCGAGGCTGGGGGCTCTCAGCCCCCAGGAAAAGCTCGATTTGGGAAATTAGGCGGAAGGTATTACAGGCTTTTTGCTCAACGCCGGATTTTGGCAGAGCGGTTGTTCTTGTAGAAGGTAAATCGAGTCTCTCTGGAGATTTCCACATGCCACGTGGTGGAAAACACCCAAATCTGTACACACACGTGGCTGGACTAAAACCGCAAGGGTGTCATTGGCGAGCAATGAATGCAGTTCTTTCCCTTCCACACGTCTTACCTCCGCGCCCTGGATTCTAGTTTCTCGTGTTGCAATACTTTCCAGGCCCAAGACAGAGCAGCTTCTGCGGGGGTGGGGGGTGCCACGTCAGCAAACCGAAATTAAGGTAACTGCCACATCCCTGTGAATGACCTGCTGGGCCAGTATCTGGTGATTCCCCAAACACCAGGCCAACTCTGGGCCTTCTGGCCCCAAACAAGGTTGAGGTGGCCCCTGCCAACCAGAAATTTTCTATTTGTCACTTCCTTGTTCTTCATTCTTTCTCCTATAAAAGTGTCCTGCCTTCTACCCCATTTTGCAGTTCTCTGAGACTGGCCACTTCAAGTGTAAAGTTTGCATCACCTCAACTGTCTTCTGTAATCATTTTTAACACTCGTTTTTAGAATTTTAAGGAAAGTCGTAAAGTGGAATACATGAGTTAACACCACACCAAAGATCCCAGAGAGAGATGCAGCCCAAAGGGACGGTGTGTGTGTGTGTGTGTGTGTGTGTGTGTGTGTGTGGTTGTGGGGCTAGGAGGAAGGGTAAGGATAGATAGATGTGTGTGTCTTGTGTTTCCTAAAACAAACACTGTCCTATAAACGGGGAGCCAGTAAAATTATAGAACTACTTTGTTTCTAAACATGATTCTCTCCTGTGTGGATATATCAAAATGAGTCCTTTTTAAAAAAGATTTTATTTATTCATGTGAGAGAGAGAGAGAGAGACAGACAGAGCACAAGCAGGGGGAGAGGCTGAGGGAGAGGGAGCAGGGAGCCCCGGATCATGACATGAGCTGAAGGCAGAAGCTTCACCCACTGAGCCACCCAGGCACCCCTCAAAATGAGTTCTGTTTTCTGGAGACAGGACTCCAGACGGGAACTCAGGATGCCCTGTTTATGCCGTGGGCGCTATCACCACCTGAAGCACACCTGTCCAAGGTGCTTCTAGACTCGCCCGCTAAGAACCACTGTTAGAAAGCAGTGGCTATTTCAGGGCAGATACCAAGTAAACACTGCTTTTAAATTCCTTTTTGGGTGAATTGGCTGTTCTCTTGAATTTTCCTTCTGGTGACTCTTGGCAGAGAACTCTTCTTCCTCTTCCTACTCTCACTGGATTAAATGTGAAGCCTCTCTATGGCCTCAGTAGGGCAGTGGGGCAGAACCATGAAAGACAGAACGTCTCCATCGAGCACTGGGAGTCTGGCCACCGTAGTCTCCAAGGGAATCCATATGCTGGGCACCCTTCCAGGAAACAGCTACTACCCAGGGCATCCAAACCTCCCCTTTGGCTCCCACATGGCCGCAGGGGTCAAATGGCCTTCAGCTTGGACCTCCAGATCTGTCCCTGTTGGTAGCATGGGTTTCCGACACCGTCACCGCGGGTCCCTGCAGCTCCGCGGCTCCCGACTACCAGAGACCTGCCGGAAGATGCAGCGGAGGCGGCGCGAAGGGAAACACACGCGCGCGCGCGCACAGACACTGAAATGCTGTCCCTGGAAATCTAGTCCAGACGGAAAGAGAAGACAGAAAATCGTCAGCTACTGAAGGAAAGGGGGAGGAGTCCGCCCCAGTCCCCGCTCTGGCGGTCCTCGCACACAGTGAATTTGGAACGTCGACGACGCGTCCTCAGGAGGACGGTGACAAGGTCCTTCCAGCACGGTCGTCCCTGAGCGGGATTCTGCAGAGAGCTCGCGCCCGGGGCCTGGGTTTCCACGCGCTTATCCGAGAGGGCGGTATCGTGATGTTGCGGGGGCGGGTCCCACGAGCGCGCGGCGAGACCCGCTGGAACGGGCCAGTGAGGAATCGCTGGTGTTATTTCTGCAGAACAGACACAAGGCTGGGCTGAGACTGATTTCGGGCCCCGGGATTCGTCGTTCGTGCTTCACGGATCTCCCTGGTCCTCTCGGGGCTCCGAGCTCCCGTTCCTCGGCTAATTCCCGGGAAGCATTTCCACTCGAACCGGGAAGTCTCAGGACGCGGACGTTTACTCCGGGCTTCAAGCGCCTCCTCTCCGCCCACTTCCTCCGGCTCTGCCTCCAAAGCCTCCTGCGGGTCCGCGGAGGGATCCAAAGACGAGGCCGGCGGCGCGCCGCCGGGGCGGGGTTCCGGCCCTTCCGGGAGGAGGCGGCGCCGTGACAAGTCACCGGACCCGGCGGGGCGGACGGCGCGACGGTGAGTGCCGCCAACCCGGGGCCGCCGCGCGACGCCCCGCGGAGGGTCAGTTCGGGCGGGGGGAGTGGGACGGAGGAGGGAGAACGCTGTCGTCGGAGCCAGGACGGCTTTCGGAGGGAACGTCCCGGAGTGAGGAACGCGCGAGGGCGCCGTGCGCCCGGTACTGTCCGCGGCCTGGTGCCCCGTGCGGCCTGGTGCCCCGTGCGCCCTGAGCGCGGCTCCGGCCAGACCCCGGGCCCCGGGAGCGCGGGCTCTCAGCCTTCGGCCTGCCTGTGTCGTCGTCACGCGTGGCGCACAGAACTTTATACTAGTGAGAAGCTCCCCAGCTTGAACATCTGGCAGGCCCGGGAAGCCCAGACCTCGAGAGCTGGGAGCCCAGAACCCGGTAGCTTGGACCGCGTAATTGGGAAGGAGGAGGCGGCGGAGGGAGGGAGAGGGGCTGAGGCGTGGGTGGTTGGGGCGAGGGAGGAGGCCGTGGGGGGAATTGGGGAGACCCGGCCCTGGGGCCTCCACGCAGCCCGACCCGAAGATGTCGGGGAAAGTTCTGGGCCTCAGGAGAAGGAATTCAAGGACAGCGCGCAGCACGGGGACTGAGGGACACGAGCGGGAAAGTTTATTAAAGCAAAAGTCCACTCTCGAGACGTGAGAGAGAGACGCAGAGATGCGCCCCTGGGGGCTGGGTTCCTATCCTTTACTGACAGCTGTGGACTAGGGGGCGGGGTATTTGTTATGTGGGGTCGGAAGCAGGGTTTCCCGCTTTTTCCTCCTCACTCGCTCAGGGGTTTCCTGTCGGGGCGCCGCCATCTTGGGCCTGTCTGGTGGGATCCGGCTGCTCGTGGATGCGGCCAGGACAGGCCACTGACCTTCCCCACAGCCGGCCGTGGCCTCCCCTTGCTGGCCTCCGGGCATCCTGTTAGAGCCTCGGTGCCTGCCTGCTGCGACACGGTTAGCAAAGCAGGGAGAAGAGGGGCTGAATGTGGATCTTCAGACACGAAGAGCATTTGGGTAGATGGGTAGGAAGCACGCGTCCAGCTCTAGGCCTTTCTCTGCATCCTCTAGGTACAAGGAAACACTGGAGTCCCGTGTATTTTAAGGGAGGTGAGATGAAAACTTTTGTCCCACGAGAAGATCCTACTCATTTTTGCACAAACGGTGGGATTTCAGAGCGGCTGGGAGCCTCTTTCCAAACCTGAGCCCTTGGGAGCGCGCCCTGTGCTTGGGTTTTGAGGGAAGCCCGATGGTTCCAGGCCGGAGTCTGGTTGTGCAGAGAGCACTTAGTGAGGTGGGCGCGGGTCGCCGGCTGCTTTGTTGGAGTGTGTGAGTTGCCTGTGGAAATGATCGCTTTCAGCATGTTGCCCAGAAAGATGGAAGTCAACAACAGCCTAACACACTTCCCTTCACTAGGCTGTGAGAGAAGAGGGAGCCCATGAGCCCGGATAGCTCAGTTGGTAGAGCATCAGACTTTTAATCTGAGGGTCCAGGGTTCAAGTCCCTGTTCGGGCGTCAAGTTCATTATTTTTCTCCCCCGTGTATTCTGACTTCCAAAGAAGTGTCAAGGGTCCTTCCCTCCCTGGTCCAGGGATTGGGTCCTGGCACGGGGAGCACGTGCTCTGTCTTGGCTTGTGTAGGGGGAGGTGCCTTTTCCCAAGCTGTATGAAAAGAATGTTCTCCACCTTGTTGGAAGGTGGTTCTGGGAACTTGGATTTGAACCTGATTAATTTAAGATACCTACACATTTAAGGTGCAGCCTTGTGAAGATACTTGACAAACACAGCGATCCTTGAGACTGTTATTCTGTAGGAATCTCTCATTCTAAGATTTTCTTTAAAAATTATTATTATTATTTTAAAGATTTTATTTATTTATTTGACAGAGAGAGGAAGCGAGAGAGGGAACACAGGCAGGGGGAGTGGGAGAGGAAGAAGCAGGCTCCCGGTGGAGGAGCCTGATGTGGGGCTCAATCCCAGAACTCCAGGATCAGGCCCTAAGCTGAAGGCAGATGCTTAACGACTGAGCCACCCAGGCGCCCCTAAAAATTATTATTAATTATGTAGCTAGCTACAGGGGAGAGGGACAGTACATAGAGTGAGAATTGAGAAGTGTTCATGGTGATTGGAAGATTGGGAACGCATTAATGGTGTTCATGGAAAATCACATAGTAAGCTAGAGTGATCTTGGGCTCTGGATTCACTCTAGATGGCATAATGCTTCTGGAACTTCCTTAGAAATCCCAGGAAGTGCTTAGAAATTGAGGCGCGGTTCTTGCTATCTCCTCTTTGCCTTCTGCCGGTAAGAGACCCCTGTTCATGTCCCCAGAAACCCCCTGCAGTGGATTGTGAACTTCCACGGCCTTGTGTGCAGAGCTCGTCTCCCAGTTGTCTCATCAGGCTGCTGGACTCTGAGGAGGAGACACGTGTGAGCTGGGGACATGGCTGTTCTGACTTGGTTCTGTGCCCTGGTGCAAAGCGCAAGGAGGTCATGCCCCGTGTTTGGTAAATCATCACTCTCCCGCGGTTGCAGCGGGCTGTCCCCCAGGGGGCTGTTGCACATCCCTGACACGGATGGGTCTTTCCCATTTACTTCCAGCTATACGTCCAGAATTTTCCCTGGATTTCTGTGGCGGCGTCCAATCTTTCTTTGCCAATGTTACCAAGTGTTCAATGGAAGGGTGCGGGATTCACTCTTCAAGTTACAGAATTTTTTGAGAAACTGAGGAACTCATTTTAATGAGAAGACAGAACACACCCATGACCAATATACTCTATTGAGAAAACACCCGAGTATGGGGTGTCTGGGTGGCACAGCCGGTTAAGCATCCAGCTCTTGGTTTCAGCTCAGGTCAGGATCTCAGGGTCCTGGGATCGAGCCCCATGTTGGGCTCAGCGTGGAGTCTGCTTGAGAGTCTCTCTCTCCATTTTCTCCTGCCCCTTCTGCTCTTGCTGTCTCTCTCTAAAATAAATAAAATCTTGAAAAAGAAAACCCTGGAACATGGAACGTGTGTCTAACCCATCTGTGCCCTGAGGGGAAACAGAAGCCTTCTGTGCCTTTTTGGAGGGAGTCCAGGCCCATTGAAGGCATTCAAATATTTGTTTAATGATGTTCCCGCTTTCCATTACCATCTTTAGCAAATCCCCAGTATGACGTCATAGGTCAATTGTCAGAAGTTAAATCAAGCAACTTTTTTCATTTCTGCAGTTTGGAGTAAGGAAGTACCAGAAGGAACGGAGTAATCCTGAGGGACTGAAGTAGAGGAATACAGGCCTCTTCAGTTAGGACATGAGGTCATCCTGTGCCAGAATGCTCTCACTTCCCTTCTATAGCGGGGAGCGGAAGAACTCTGTTACTTGCCTGTCCAATCCAGTTTTCTCAGGGATCCCTTATAATACACCAATATTAAAGGGAAGAAACGAAACACTTTCTAATAGTCCATTAGAAGGAAGTCTAGGAGAAGCCTGAATACAAGTAACGAGCTGGGAGAGGACAGAAGGTAGTGTGGTCTTCAGGGTGCTCTTGCCTAAGTCAGGGGCAGTGAGGATGAGGGTCGGGGTGGAGAAACCTTAGGCAGGAACTAAGTGTATTGTAAGAAATCATATTTATCTTCTTCGTGGCCATTAACTCCAAGTTTACTTTCTCATTGGACTTATCTAGGAAAATGCTGGGGTTCATGCAGAGCATGAAATCGGCCGTAATGCCCGGCTGGCTAAAACGTAACCTGGAGGCTGCTGAGGGCAGGGAAGCTTTCGGAGAAGGGCATAGGCCCTAGGACTGTGGAGGCCGACGTGACCACTCTGCCTTTGGAATGCCGCAGGGAGTTCCCTTCCGGAGGTTTTCCTACCCAAACAGTCGCGCTGTGATCCGAGACATATAGGCATTGTCCCTTAGGCTCTGTTTAGGAGAACTCGTAGACCATCCCCAAAGTAGCATATGTGTCTTCACCGTAAACAGATCCTCCCGGTTCCAGGAAGACCCCTTGTCACACGTCACGTGCTTGAGGAACAATGATAAGGATTTGTGATTATCCTGAAGGACCAGTGAAAGGTGGAGCAAAGAAGAGCAAAGGGTCTTCATCTCTGACCCCTGACCCTCTTGCCCTTTCCTCTCTTTCACGGCCAAGTTTGGAGCAATCCTTCATCGGTCTGTACAGGGATTGCTCGCCATTCCCGGCAGGAAACTATTTCAGAATCTGTCTCCTCCTTCCTTACAGTTAGAGGAAAATAGATACATAACTTTACGTGTTCTGTGTAAGTGATGTCTGCACACACGTGCACACACACGGCCACCCGTCGTTCACTCGCAGGCTGTCCATGGAGTAGCTGAGTGTAACAGTAGCCAAGAGAAAATACCGACCTCCAGGTGGAAGTAGGATTTTGTTTACTTCAGAGACTACATCGTCAGTACTTTATAATGCTATCACAGAAGCTAAAATTCACTTCTCAGAGTTGGTCTTCATTCCTGTTGTTACACATGCCGTCATAGAAAAATAGCGAGGGGAGAGAAATTTTAGTGTGATGAATTATATGCATTAAAAACCATAGTCATTCTTACCGGAAAGAATAATTTGGATAAAGTCAGGAGCAACAGGAATGACATAAGAAAAAGGCATCGTATCAAAAAATACTACATTTTCTTCTGATAATACAATTACATTTATGTTACATTTATGTTCTGATAATACAATTTGCTATATCAAGAGATCCAAGCAGCTAAAAACCTATAGAAAGTTCCTACAAAGGCTAAGCAGGAAATAAATATATACCAGTGTATTAGCTACCATTGTTGCATAAGAAATTACCCCATCTTTTATGACTGGTCCCTCAGATTGTGCAATTCTTCTGCCTCATTCTAATCATTCGAAGAGAGTCATTAAGTCTAGTCTATGTTCCAGGCAAGGGAAATTAGTTTCCTCTTCTTGAAGAGAGAAGTATACATTTTTATACTTTGTATACATTTTTAAAACACCATAACAGGCAATAATCAGAAGGAAATATAGGGGAAATAGATATTTGTAACTGTAATAAAAATGTAAACTGATAGTAAATTAAGTTAAAAGTACATCAATGATATAAAGAAATTTTTTTTTTTTTTTTAGGGAGGGAAGGAGGGGAGGAGCAGAGAGAATCTTAAGCTGAGCCTAATCAAGGGTCAGACACTTAACTGACGGAGCCACCCCGGAGCCCCCAAAAGCAACATTATCTTACTGAGGGGCTTATCTGTTTTAGCGCATGGAGAGAATATCCTGTTCCTAGGTCAAAATGCTTAGTATTTTCACATATCTGTTCTCCCCATATTAGCCTATAAATAAAAAAATCCTTCCTGAAAATTCAGATGTAATTAGTTTGAATATTGAAAAAAATGTCAGAATGGTAAGAGACAGTTTGCCTTAGTAGATATAAAACATTATAAATCTACAATAATTAAACCAAAATGGAAATGAATCAGGAATAGACAGAAAGTTCAGTGATAGTGCTAAAAGTATATGGGACTAGACATACATAAACTTCTAGTTTAAAATAAAAAATAAGGGGCTCCAGGGCGGGTTTCCTTGCTTGGTGTGGAGCCTGCTTCTCCCTCTCCCTCTGCCCCTCCCCACCCCCACTCATGCTCTCTCTCACTCTGCTCTCTCTCTCAAATAAATAAAATCTTAAAAAAAAAAAAAAAAGGCTTATATGCAGGGGTCCGTTATCCTGGGTTCAGATCCCAGCTCTGCCATTTACTAGTCATACGACTTAGGAGGAAATATTTGGTCTCATTTTCTGGGCAGTTAAATGAGGATAATAATAGTAGCCACTGCATAAGATCTTTATGAAGGTTAAATGAGATAACACAAGGGTAAACTAATGAAAGATTCTGAACCCAGAGCCCAGTGATCCCCAGTGGAGTCTATGGATAGATTTCAGGGGTTTAAGAACTTGGATGGGAAATAATTACAAATTTATATTTACTAACCTCTCACCGTAATTTGTTATTCCTTTGATGAGTATAGGCAGCAAAGCACAGGAGTGTGGGCAGCGTCTGTGGTTTTGGCATCAAGAGAAATCACAGATGTGGTTTACATTCATCCCGAGTTGAAACCACAGAAGTCCTAAGACCAACCACTGAACTGCATGTTAGAGAACGTAGCTGACCAGCTCTGGCAACTCTCTACCCAACGGCGGGTCTCCTGTTCTCAGGCCGGCGATCCAGGCGTCGGCACTGCACTCCAGTATCTCCATCACAGTCATTTATTGCTCCTTATGAAAAGGTGGTAATCCTCACTGTTCAAGTTTTGCAGCACTGAGTGTTTCAAATGAGAGTTTTTAATTCTCGGAAGGCAGTGTGGCCTTGGTAATGAGGATACACACACTAGCTTGCACTGTGAGACAGGAGAGCTTGAACACAAGGGGCAGTTGAGACAGCCATTCAGTTGTGCTTCTTAAAGAAGATTCCTATTGGTCCTGAAAGATTTTTCCAGTGATATGGGTCATTCACATTGTTTTCTTTGTTTTGTTCACTGAGGGTTTTTTTGAGTTTATTCTGCTTGGCTGTTTTTGTCTGTGAACAGTGACTATTCTGTTTTTTTTTTTTTTCCCCAATCATTTAAACCTCTTGCTTTTATTTTGCTTTATTATACTCTTTTTTTTTTAAATATTTTATTTATTTATTTATTTGACAGATATAGAGACAGCTAGCGAGAGAGGGAACACAAGCAGGGGGAGTGGGAGAGGAAGAAGCAGGCAGATAGTGGAGGAGCCTGATGTGGGGCTCGATCCCACAACGCCGGGATCACGCCCTGAGCCGAAGGCAGACGCTTAACCGCTGTGCCACCCAGGCGCCCCTGCTTTATTATACTCTTACTCTTTGTATTCGTTTACTGCTGGGGAGATAAATTTTAGTACATTAAAATAATATTATACAAATACTAAAAAATGACATGCTAGACATTGAAGATACAAAGCTGAATAAGACACAGTTCCCAGCATGAAGGAACCCACAGGTTTGGGGGCTGACAGACAGTACAATTACCTAGATACATTTGAAAATATATATGACAGTGTATTTCCAGTTTATTAAGAAAAATGAAACAAACACAGACAGGGAAAAATACCAGAATCACAGACAGCAAAATGTTAACAGATTTGAATTTGAGGTAGTGGAATCTGTCCTGATTTTTATTTCAACCTTCTTGCTTATCTTCATTTTTCCCATATTTTTTTTGTGAAAAGCATGTATTTATTCTAAAATAAGAAAAAGAAAAAACCTCTAAAACTTATCCTGAAATCAGATCTTTCTAGAACTCACAATTTGTCTTTGGTCCCTTGATAGTCACTGCAAGGAGTTAGTCTTCTGGAAGGAAAGAAACCAGAAACCAAAGCTTCCAGCACGTGAGACAGGCCCACAGCAGTGCTAAGAGGGGGCAGTCTGGAGAATATGGTACATCCCAGAGCTCCTGTGATTAATCACTGATTTGCAAAATTGAATGTTAAAGGTGATAAGACATAACTTGCTCTGTCACCTTGGACGATACATTGAGCAAAAGCATGGTAGTGTTCTTGGGGTGCACTGCCCAATATAATGTGAGCCACAAAAGCCAACCACATATAGAATTTTTTAAAAAAAGATTTTATTTATTTATTTGAGGAGAGAACGTACACAAGCGGGGGGAGCAGCAGAGGGAGAGGAAGACACAGGCTCCCCACCGAGCAGGGAGCCCCACTGCAGGGCTTAGTCCCAGGACCCTGAGATCAGGACCTGAGCTGAAGGCAGATGCCCAACTGACTGAGCCACCCAGGTACCCCCCAATTTAAAAATTTCTAGCAGTTACACTGAAAAAAGGAGAAACAGGTGAAATGAATAACATATTTTATTTAGTTCAATATATACAAAGTATTATCATTTCAACAAGTAATCCACATAAACATATTGCCTAGATATTTGTCTAACATTCTGTTTTTTCATGCTAAGTCTGAAACTGGTGTGTATTTTATACTGACGGCACATCTCAAGTCAGAGTGGTGCTCAGAATTTCCATGTACCAGGCTGTCCTATCGGGCAGCAGAGTTCTAAGAACTAACACGTTGGAACAGACAGAAGAAAATACATAGAATGTGCAAAGTGCTCCAAATTAAAGCAGTTCCATGACTCACATTCAAAACCTGTATTCAGATGTTCGTTCATTTTTGTCCTTAGGCAGGCATTGGTAAATTGCCGCTATTTAAAGTCATCTGGGGCGCCTGGGTGGCTCAGTTGGTTGGGTGTCTGCTTTCGGCTAAGGTCGTGATCCCAGGGTGCCCGGATTGAGCCCCACATCAGGCTCCTTGCTCTGCGGGGAGCCTGCTTCTCCTTCTCCCTCTGCAGCTCCCCCTGCATGTGCTCTCTCTGTCTCACACAAATAAATGGATAAAATCTTAGGGGAAAAAAAGTTATCTGAATTCTTTCTGATAAAGTGCTTCATATTTCATATTCTTTTACCATCTTTTTTCTTCTTATTTGTATTTTCTGTGAATGACAGAAGACTGTCTTCTAACCAGATCATTCACAGGATGGATGTGTTAAGGTTTGAAACAAAAGAGCCGTCGGCCTCTCTGCCCTCGTCACTACCTGCGGGTGGGTCACAACCTGCGGGTGGGCGGGAAGCCATATTTAAATTTCCAAGTCTGTGGTCCTTTTTCCACAACCCTCTCAATCCCTTAATGTTCCAGAGATTACTTTGTGATCCACTGGGGAGAGAAATTCCTGTGTTCACAAAAAAAATCACCTTCAAAATGTTGATAATACACTTTTAAAGCTATTCACGTATGTATATGCTTTAAAAACAGAATGTGTAACAGTAAAAATATAAAATATGTATTTGAAAAGAGATTCAGATACACATATTTGCAGCAAAGGAAATTATTATAAACAAGGTAAAATTCACATCAGGAAGGAAACTCAGATGCACATTTGAAAAGATAGCAAGTCACAGTGTCTTTCAGGGGAAGAAAACGAGGTAAGGAAGTAAAAATTTTTAGTTGGGCTTTAGACTCTGTAACTAGTACAATATTTTCATCATGAGGGACTTTGTTCTCAGGAGTTCTGCATATATCTGTTCGATCAAAGTGGCTAATTGTCGTTAACTAGTCAACTAGGCTCAACTATTCTCTATCTATACTTTCTCTCTGCTAGATTTATAACTACAAGCCTAGTGAGTTATAATCTTCCATTCTGGGTAAAGATGGGCTGTTTAATTGATGTAGCAAAATCTGGGTAGTTATCTAGAAAGAAAAAATTGATTCCATATTCCCCAACATAAAGTAGGATGAATTCCAAATGGTGTTTCCAATTGTGATTCAAAAATTCAAGATTATGAGTTCCTGGGTGGCTCTTGATTTTGGCTCAGATAATGATCTCAGGGTCTTGGGACCAAGCCCCACTATGGGGCTCCGCACTTTCCTTGGGATTTCCCCTCTCCCTCTGGCCCTCCCCCTGCTTGCCCTCTCTCTTTATCTCTCAATATAATGAATAAATAAAATCTTTTTAAAAATCCAGAATTATTTAAAGGAAAATATTGACAAATTTTATTTCAAGAGAGCTTCTGAAAGACTGGTAAGAGTATAGCGAATTTTCCCTTAGTATATTTACCCTTCTACTTTCCATACTTTATGCAATAGATATGTATGATTAGAATAATCATGGAGTGAAACAAAACCAAACCTCCTGTATGACAGAGTAAAACTCCACAGGCAACGTCAAAGAGAAATCTCAGGCTAGGAAAATAGAATTGCTATTCATATGTGATGAGGTTGGGAATATAGGTGAGGTTCAGTGGGGTGGAGTCCGGAGCCAACGACCAAGAAAGAATTCTTGAGACGTCTTTGGTGCAAAACGGTGGTTTATTAAAGCACCGGAACAGGACCCGCGGGCAGAAAGAGCTGCTGTGGGGTTGGGGGAGGTAAGGAAACAGGGAGGTTGAGAAAGTACTTTCATATGTTAAAGAAGATGCACAGGATACCGGAGGCCTTGCCATTGTCAAGTTAAGGTTGTTTTTCCCTCTAGGAAGGCATTAGCATTGAGATAGTTGGGAACTTCCTGGAGGCTGCAGATTATAAAGACATTCAATTGTATCTACATTCCCTTCCAGAAGCTAGGTTATTGGTAGAAATGCTTCGTTCTTGTAGACTGCTAAGACATTTGTAAACTGAGGGAGACTCAAGTCTTGCAGGATTGTGGTCTCTATCGGTTAACTATTTCTTTGCCCTTTAGGGCAGCCAGGAGTGCCTGAGGAATGTCACCTACATCCCATGGTGGGGGGGGGTTGCGGGGTGTCAGTTTCTGCTTTGTCCTCAGCTTGCCTTCTGTTCCG
This sequence comes from Ursus maritimus, assembly GCF_017311325.1. NCBI lineage: Eukaryota > Metazoa > Chordata > Mammalia > Carnivora > Ursidae > Ursus > Ursus maritimus. The sequence goes on from NW_024425564.1 coordinate 7,861,762, forward strand.
TCATTAATATCACCAAAAGGATTCCCCGTGTCACTCAGTGTAGGCTTGATCACGGTGTAAGAGAAAACAGCCACAAAATCTCAGTGACTTAACAATAAAAGCTTATTCTTAGCACATGACATTTTTTCCCTCATTGGTTGGCTGATGGCTTTCCTCCGCAGGCTTCTCAATCTGGGATGTAGGACTATAAAGTAGTGTAGGGGAGGAAAGAAGTCTTTTTCTATTACCCAGTTTAAATTAATTGCCTGGGGCCCTGCAAATTAAACTGACAAAAACCAGATGAACAGGAGGAAACAGAAGTTTACTTGTGCTTGCTGCCTGTGTCACCTACGAGGACTTCATGATGCGTGCGTAAAAGTAGCTAAACTTGGGCTTATAAGCATCTTAGCAAAGAACAATACATTTGTAGAGTAGCGGCAAAATAAAGGACAAGGGTTTTGGACTTCCAAGGGCAGCGAACTGCGGGAAGGTCAATACATGGGGGAAACCAATGGAGTAAGGCTTGCCTGTGAGAAGCCATCTCAGTACCAACTTTCTACTTCTTCGTGGCCATAAAACCTCCCCAGGAGAGGGAATTCATAACAGTCCTCATTTCTCAGAAATTTTTGCTTTTACTTAGATAAAGGAAGTTCTGGGAAAGCTGCTTTTTTGCGCCTGTTGAGTCTCATTCGCCTTAAACTTAAAATAATCTTTTTGCCAAAGTGACATAGTTTGGGGTAGCATATTTTAGCTTCTACCTAGAATATTGTCAGTTGCTGTTTCAGAGGGAAAGACAGCGCTGAAAGAATTATGAAAGTGAGCTCTGAAGAATTAGGCACGTGCCTTTTAAAGTTCAAGTGAGAAGCCACATGCCTTTGGGGTGGAAAAAAAAACGGTCACACCTGACTTCAAGGGAGCAGAAAAACATGTCCAGAACATGTATCCAGAAATGGAGAAGGGACATATTTGGGAAAATACCAATTACTACACTCCTATGCATTTAAAAGGAACCTACAAATCAATTAGAAAAATATAAGATTTAGCAGAAAATTTGGCAAAGAATATGAAAAGATGGTTCACAGAAGGGAAATCGAAATGGGTCTTAAGTATACGAAATGTATGAAAAGATGCTGGAACTCATTCATAGGAACGGAATTGCGCATGAAAGCTACTGTATGAGGCAAATTGGTTACGAGTTGGTAATTAATAAAACAGTGGATATGTGGAAATTCATTACAATATTCTTTTTGTTCTCATATATTTTAAGATGTTCTGCAATAAAAAGGGAAAGGAAAAATTACACCGATTAATTCACAAAAACCCCAGAAAATCTGAATAAATATATATATATATGTTAAAGAAACTGAATGAATAAGCAATAACCTTCCAAAACAAAGCATAGAGACCAGATGGGTTCATTGGGGAATATGCCAAACATTTAAGGAAGAAATTATACCAAGTCTCAACAGTCTCTTTCAATAGATAGAACCATTAGGAATACTTAATCATTTCCTGAGGCCAGCTTTATCCTAACACCAAAACCAAAGAGATTCCCAATAAAGGAAACTAGAGACCGATATCTCTCATGAACATAATGCAAAAACCCTCAAAAAATAGCAAATCAAATCTAACAATGTATTAAAAAAGAATTGTCCATCATGCCCAAATGGGATTTACTGCGGGTATGCGAGGCTAGTGCAACATTTGAAAATCGGTTGATGTAATCCATCACATCAGCGGGCTAAAGAGAAATCGTATGACCGTGTCAGTAGATGGAGAAAACATTGGACAAAATCCAACTCTCATTTATGATAGAAACCCTCAGCAAACTCAGAGTAGAAGGGAATGTCCTCAGCTTGATAAAAACTAGTATCTGCAAAATCCTGCAGCTAACAGCTGATGGCGAGAACGGGAATCTGCTGGCTAAATCAGGAGTAGAGCAAGGATGCCCCCTCTCAACACTCCTTCTCAGTATGGTTGAAAGTACTGGCTGATTGAGGAAGAAAAGAGAGAAATCAAGGGGATGCGGAAAGAAGGAACAGCTGCGTGGGTAGCTCATTACCACCCAGAGCTCGTGGTTTACGTTGTGTTCACTTGGGTGCTGTGCAGTCTCTGGGTTCTGACAGATGTGTCCGGGCTCGGATCCACCATTAACAGGATCACATTTAACCGCTTATTGCCAGCACTAAGTCAGAGTTGCTGTGGGTCCACCCCCTCCCCAGCACCTGGTGCTCTTGGTACTGGGGTTGTCACTGTCCCAATAGGTGGGTCCTGGTATCTCATCATTGTTTAATTTGCATTCCCTGAGGACTTTGGTGTGGCCCATCTTTTCCTCTGCCTAGTTGGCATCTGTGTATCTTCTTTGCCGAGTGTATTTGAAGGTATTTTGTCTGTTCTTTAAATCAGTTGGCTTCTTAGTGAGTTTTGAGAGTTCTTCCCATATTTCGGATGCCATTCTGTTATCAGGTCAGTGCCTTGCACAAACTTCTCGCTCTCCATGGCTTGTCCTACTGTCTTGAGAGTGTCTGTCCCAGAGCAGAAGTTTTAAATTTTAGTGAAGTTCGACCTACCAATGACTTTCTTTATGCATCGTGTGCCCTTGGTGCTGTCGTTTTTACTTTGGAGCGGTCGCTGTTCTCTCCTGTGTGACTTCCGAGGTGAGACACAGGAAACCGGGCCGGTGGCTGCCACGGGGTCCGACGTGGTGACCCTTCTAGCGGATGGCGGACTCGCGGGGCTCGGGCGGGCGGGTGCGGGGTTCCCTCTGCGCAAACCCCTGGGGGCCGGGGCGGGCGGGTGCGGGGTTCCCTCTGCGCGGACTCGCGGGGGCTCGACGGGACGCGAGCAAAGAGAAGCTGGCACGTGGATCAAGCAAAGAGGGAAAGAACCCGGGCTTGTTGAATCCGAGATTCTCCACGAAGCCAGGGTGCACAGGTGCGCGCTCCAGTGTCAGCTGGCGAGGTGTGTGTGGGCCCAGCCGTTGCCTCGGGAGCAGGATCACGGCAGGATTTGCGCGCGTTGGTCTATCTCAGGTTTTTCTCTGAGCGGAGTCAAGCTGGGGGCGGCAGGTCCCAGATTCGGTCCCCCTTTCAGCCGACTCAGCGGCGAGGAGCTGGGGCGGCGTTTTCTGTGAGCCTGTGGCTGGCCGGAGCTGGTTCCGCGATCTGGACGGCCCGTGCGCGCCTGTGCCGGATGCTGCATGTGGCCGGGGCGGAGACGGGCGGTGCGCGGCTCCGGGGTCGGCGTCCGCTCGCGCTGGCAGCGAGGCTGCAGGTGGGAACCTCCCTCCCGGACCGCACGCTCGGGGTGGGGACCGAACAGCGCCGAATAATTCTGCGCTTTTAACAGGACAGGAATGCTGCCCGGCCGCTGTTCCGCGCCAGGGGATGTAGCTCAGTGGTAGAGCGCATGCTTCGCATGTATGAGGCCCCGGGTTCGATCCCCGGCATCTCCACTCAGCTTTTTATTCCGGTTCTTAACTAGTCCAGCCTCTGCTCTAGAATTTCCAGATGAAACATTTTAGTCCCTTCTCATCTTTAACCGTTATCATTCCCTTTAGGTACAGCTCTTTCCCGTCTGTGTTTATTTCTCTGACATTTGATTAAGCACCGCATATTCCCTGCTTTCTGGAAATTTCCCTGGGGTGTTTTATTACGCAGTGAGAAGTACAAAGTCAGAGGGACAGTTCGAAAGAAATTCATCCTATGAAAGCATCGAGGAAGAGGGGATACAGCTGCACGTCATGAGGTCCCATCCATTCTCACGTTACACTGGAAAATTATCAGAAGTAACATATCTTTCAGTAATTTTTAAAGGGACGGGTAAGGTAGGATTTTGGTATTGAGGTGGGAGTTGCGTATCAATATTCAAGAGTCCACCCTAAGACCATTCGAGGAATTTCTTCATAGGCCACAGTCACTAACCTAGTTACCATTTTATTTCTCACTGCCTCTTTGGCTTTACTTAAGGATTCTGTGCAGGAGAGCTGGACTTGGGCCAGTGCAGGAGGCTTGGGAAAATAGTTAAGGTTAGAAATAGCTCGTAGAAATGGAAGGCAGAGTTGGTTAGAAACTGGCAGGAGATTGCCTGACAGCACCGGAGGTCAAAGTGAGGCCCCGTTCTGGCCATCTCTCAGCAGATGGGGTTTTAGGCTTATGTGATTTCCGATTGCATTTACATTGATTCCTTGATTCAACTGAGTGCTTTGAAATATTGATAATGTAACAATAATTTACTGTTTCCATTCACATTAAAAAATACAGTAAAATGGTAGCATGTATTTGCCCTTACTAGAAGGAAATCCAATAATTTACTTCATAACCCTCCGTCGGGTGCTTTTTCTATATTGCTGTGTAGCTGTGCTGAATCGGGAGGCAACAGCGGAAAGGAGGGGAGAGGATTTATAAACCATATTGCAACTCTGTCATAATTCGCATGTTGGAGGTTTGTGGGAGATACTGGGTAGGATCAATTCTGAGGAGGTAGGTCAGGAAAATCTTCCCAAAAGAAGATACTAGTGATGTGCATTAAAGAATAAGTGGGAGTTTGCAGCTGGAAGTGAGGGTCGTAGTGTGATTCTAGTCGTAATAAATGCACATGGCATGAAGACAGGACACACAGTGCTGGACAGTTTGGGTGGTTACATATGGCCGGATCACAGGGTGCTCTAGGGAAATGTAGGACTATATGGCCCGTCAGCGGTTTTGGACTCTATCAGTCAGTGTTCTTGGTTGCAAAAAGCAAACACTGAATTTGGTTAACTTAAGTGGAAAAGAATATCTGCTTGGCCAGGTTTCGATCAATGCCCGTAACCTTGAAAGCAAGCATCTGACTCAAACTGTCAGAGTCCCTAAACATCATAAAGGAGTGCAGACACACACGTTTCCGATGACAATGTCCCTGTGTGTGCCTTCCCGGGGGACCCAGTCGGCAGTGAGGAGACAAAGAAGCATTTTAAAGAAGACGTTGCCACCATCAGGTCATTCTGTAAACAATGTGAAAAAATGGATTAGGACTGGTGGTGAAAGAGAAAACTAGATTCATTCAGTCATGACTGCAGGAGTCAGAAGAGCTGTGGTGGGGACCTCCACCAAGGAGTAAGCCTCAGGACATCAAGACTTGTGCCAAGACCGTTCCTTAGAACCCCAGAGTGAGAGTCTGGGGCTTGTGTGCTCCCAGGGACCTGCACAGTAGGCAGGCTCATTGTTTTCAAAGAGATTGAGGTTCGGCAGGGGATCCATCTCTGGGATGAAGCTAAATTCTGAGAGCCTTGCTCGTTTCAATCTCTTAATTTCTTAATCACTCCTCACCCATTTTTCCACTTCCAGTGGGATCTTTCGGACTATGGAGAGTGGTTAATTTATTTGGAAACCATTTGGCCGGCTAAACCCTCTGTCTCTCTCTCTCTCTTGCTGTCCCAGTTCACCACTGCAGACATGAGCCCGCCAATTCTCTACCCTCTCTGGTACTTTCCAGGATGTACATACCCTCTGTCCTTCCATTTTAATGACTTAAACATGCAGTCCTTCTCACCTGAATACTTCAGCTCCACTCTTTGTAACTCATATTTCCATGTTTAACAACCCACCTAGACACACACTCCTGCTTTAACTTCAACCGGCTCTTCCTAGTGAGATGGCTATTTCAAGTAGAATCAGCACGCTCTTCAATCTCAAATCAGGAGACGGGTTGGCACCTTCCCGAGACCTCATTCCAATTTCCAAACCATTAAATTTCGTTCTTTTTATTTTTTTAAAGATTTTTATTTATTTATTTGACAGAGAGAGACAGCCAGCGAGAGAGGGAACACAAGCAGGGGGAGTGGGAGAGGAAGAAGCAGGCTCCCAGCAGAGCAGGGAGCCTGATGTGGGGCTCGATCCCAGGACCCTGGGATCACACCCTGAGCCAAAGGCAGACGCTTAACGACTGAGCCGCCCAGGCGCCCCCCAAACCATTAAATTTCTATCTGCATTAAAAAACACAAAACTCTGTCCCTTGGAAGCTGTGGTCTGTACAATTATGTCACATTTCTCATCGAGAAGATTCTTCCTAGATGAATGGAGACTGGTGCCTCGCTTCTTCCACTTGGTTTGGTGACGTCAGCACCTGTGAAGACAGGTCACCCAGGACCTTAGCTTCTGGCTCCCCAGTCTCTGATTTCCCAAAGACCTTTACTTCCCACTCTGCTTCAGCCACTCACATCCATGACCATGCTCTCCATATTAACACGAATCCCTGTTATACTAAAATACTAAGTCTGTGTGGTATACAGTGATTAAAAAAATATTTAAATTTAAATTTAATTTAGTTAACATTGTATTAGTTTCAAGGGCAGAATTTAGTGATTCATCAGTTGCATATAATACCTGGTGCTCATCACATCACGTGCCCTCCTTAATGCCCATCACCCTGTTACCCCTCCCCCGCCCCAACCTCCCCTCCAGCAACCCTGTTCGTTTCCTAGAGTTAAGAGTCGCTTATGGTTTGTCTCCCTTTCTGGTTTCATCTCATTTGTCTTTCTCTTCCCCTGTTTTCATGTGTTTTGTTTCTTAAATTCTGCATATGAGTGAGATCATATGGTATTTGTCTTTATATGACTGACTGACTTTGCTCCCTTTTTCCCTTGTAAGGACCCTTGTGATTACACTTGGCTCACGTGAATAATCCAGAATAATCTCTCCATGTCAAGATTTTCAAATTCGTCAAACTTCTAAGTCCCATTTACCGTGTAAGGTAACATTCTCAGGACTGGGAATTAGGACACGTGTGTCGTTGGGGGCCATTATTCTATGTACCACACTAGCCTGCAGTCTAATTCTAATCTATCTCTCCTGGTTATTTCATCCAGGTACTTCCACAACTTCTCTTTTTCTACTGAACTGAAACTCCCAGTTCCTTAACATTTTGTTCTCCCTGTGAATCTTCAGTTCCTGCATGTTGCTCTTTTCATATTGCTGTAGACTGAATGTGACCTCCCTACATTCATAGATTGAAACCTAGTCCTTAGTGTGATAGTATTTGCAGGTGGGCCTTTGGGAGGTGGTGAGGTCATGAGGGTGGGATCTTCATGGTAGGATTAGTGCCCTTATAAAGGAGAATTCAGGGGCACCTGGGTGGCTCGCTTGAGCATCTGACTCTTGGTTTTTTTTGTTTTTTTTTTTAAAGATTCCATTTCTTTATTCGACAGAGATAGAGACAGCCAGCGAGAGAGGGAACACAAGCAGGGGGAGTGGGAGAGGAAGAAGCAGGCTCATAGTGGAGGAGCCCGACGTGGGGCTCGATCCCATAAAGCCGGGATCACGCCCTGAGCCGAAGGCAGACGCTTAACCGCTGTGCCACCCAGGCGCCCCTGACTCTCTTGGTTTTGGCTCAGGTCATGATCTCAGGGTTGTGAGATCAGGCTCCCTGCTTGGTGGGGAGTCTGCTTGTCTCCCTCTCCCCCTGCACCCCCCAACCTCTCTCTCTCTCATGTGCTCTCTCTCAAATAAAAATGAATAAATCTTAAAAAAATAAATAAAGGAGACCTCAGAGAGCTCTCTTGCCCCTTCCACCCTGTTAGGACACACACGACTCAGGAAGCACGTTCTCACCAGACACCAAATCTGCCTGTGTGTTGACTGGACTCCCAGCCTCTGGGACAGTGAGAAATACATTTCTGTGGTTTATAGTCGTCCAGTGGTGCTGGAGCCATTGTGTCCTGCAGTCACAGGGACCCTGCTCTCTCAATTATTCTTACTTCCACCTCTCCCTCTCTCACGACTTCTTATTATTACCTACAGTGGCTCAGGTTTCTCCCCTGGCTGCACGTTGTCTTATGGTCACCACTCTCTTCCTCCCCTCCAGATCCCAGCCATATTTCTCACAATGCCTATTTCTACCCTGTGTCTCCATTCCTCATCTCACCCTCTCTTCTCTACTCTCAGAATGTGGCCTTGAATCCTAGAGCTCTAGTGGATTGGTTATCAGAGTCACCAGTGACTCCTTTGTCTCTAAATCTAATGCACATACTTTGGTAAATGTTGGTGTGTTTCAGAGTTCAGACCTTAGATGATTTTCTTCATATCCCACACGTTCTTCCTAAGCCGTCTTGTGTCCTAAACTGCTCTAAATGCACTCTACAAGCGGATACTTCTCAAAACACATCTTCGGTCCCTTACAAGAGTCAGAGGCACGTAGCCTATGGCTTTTCTCCACCTTGCTGTTCCATGGGTGCCTTGCCCTGCTCCCCCCCGCCCCCCCACCTGCACATAGCTAACCAATCACCCAGGACTCTCAGTGCTAGTCTCCATTACCTGTCAAAAGCATACACTACTTTCCTACTCATTCACTGTAGTACGCATCTCCAGCCATTCTTCAAACTCATAAATGCCCGTAAGTCAACTTCCCTTCTCTCCTTGCATTGCACGTGCTGGCAAGGTCCTTAGTCAAGGTGGAAACTAACTGTGCCGATGCCTGGGAAGCCCAGATTTTCCAAAGAACAACACTCAACTGTGCTCATTGGATTCATTTTAAATTCAGAGTAACAAATATTAAATGGGTAGACTGTGCTGCCTGGAAATCCCAATATTGTTCCCTAGTGATTTGCTTTCCCTGTCTTAATAATCATGGCTGTTCATTCTGGCATAATAAGAAATACATTTTGTCTTTGTCCCAGATTCCTAGCAGAGAGCTCCTAAAACCCGGGTGCTTTCCTCAATGACCGGGGTACTTCTGTTACTGTAAGGAGCTCTTTTTGACCTCACCTGAATTTATGCTAATGAGACGACTTAGGGTGGGACCCGCTAGGTAGCCTTCGATGGGCTGATCACAGGAAGACCCAGCGGGTACAGTGTGGCAACTTCCAGCCTCAGCCACCGGCCTCTGGGAAGTGAGGGTCTAAAGACGAAGCTGCACAAAACTCTGGAGCAACAGGGTTTGCTGACTGTCCCTGCTGGTGAAGCACCTACACGCTGGAGGGCCGTGCACCCAGGTCCACATGGACAGAAGCTCTCGTGCTCGGGACCCTTGAAGATCTCACCATGTCTGTCTCCGTGTGACTGTTAGTCTGTGTCTTGTAGTGTACCCTTTTTAATAACGCAGTCAGGGAGGTACCCTGGTGTCAGTGACCTGGTTGGTAGAGGTCTGTGAGCTGCTTCAGCAGATTAATTGGCTCTGAGGAGGCAGTCGTGTGAACCTCCGTTTATATCCAGCCAGGGAGAGGCAGAGGTAATCCACATCAGACTTGTGATCTCACTTGAAACTGGGCTTGTCTCTTGGGGGGCATCAAGCCGAAAGACACCCCAAGCCAAGGAATAGGAGCAGGGACGGTTTTATTTGCACAAGTAAAGAACACCAGGGATGTTTCCCAGAGCAGTGTCTCCTCAACAACAAAACTGGGAGCTTTAACCTAAGAGTGCGGCATACTCGCCAAGGGCTTTTGCAGTGGGAATTCAGCGTGAACTGGGGCAAAGGTCGCCTCCAGGTGAGAGTCCAGGTCGAAGTCCCTGGGCCAGCAGGGGTCGCACCATCAGTTCTCTGGAGCTGACCTAGTGTGTCTGAGGCTCATAGGGGATTAGGTCCGGCAAAGGTGACTTTGGGCCGTCTCTACTTCCGAATCAGCCCCGGGAGTTTTCGCCGCGTGGGACAGGGTTGGGTGATCTCCTGGTCTGAGAGTGGCAGTTCTTACGTTCTTCTGTTTCCTGAGAACTATCCGCTGCTGAGGCCTATTCCTCTTCAATTGCTATGTATCTCAGGAAGTTCTGCAAGTAATGTTTTTTGGGCAAGTAGTGTGGGTCAGGCATAGATCACAAAAGTTATGATTCACATGAAACTGTCAGGTATTTATTGTGTACAGTGTGCGTGATTTGATACACATACACGCTGGGAAGGGTTTCCCCATCTAGTTAATTAATACATCCATCACCTTCTTTTTATGTGTGTATTTATTTTAGAAAGAGAGCGAGAGTGCACACGCAGGGGGAGGGGAATAGGAATAGGGAGAGGGAGAGAATCTCCAGCAGACCCCCCATGAGCAGGGAGCTCACTCTCACAACCCTGAGACCCTGATCTGAGCCAAAATCAAGAGTCGGACACTTCACTCACTGAGCCACCCAGGCGCCCCATCCATCATTTTCTTTGTCGTGTGTGTGAGAACATGGAGGCTCTCCTCTCAGCAGATTCCGGTTACACAATCCAGTGTTACCAGCTCCAGTCCCCGTGTTTTACGGGAGATCCTTGGACCCTACTCATCTTCAAGGTGAACGAGGGGAACATTTGTACCCTTTTGTCAGCCTCTGTTTCCCCCACTTTCCTGCCTTCTGCTCTGTTTTTATGAGTTTGACGCCCCCATTCCCCATAGAAGTGCTACCACGCAGCATTGGTCTTCCTCTGAGACTTACTTCACGTACATAACGCCCCGAGGGGCCATGAATGGGGTCATTACTGGCAGCATTTCCTTCCCTCTCAGGGCCGGGTAATCCTGCATTGAATACGTGGACCACATCTTCATCCCTTCCTCCGTGGATGGCCACTTTGGTTGTTTCCGTGTATTGCTACTGCGATTAATGCTACAGTGGACATGGGAGTATAGATATCTCCTTGATACCTGTTCTGATTTCCTTTGAATATTAAAAGGTGGTTCTCGTCACCAAATTACACTGTGTGTGTGCAGGGAATTTCCCACACCAGTAAGCAATGCTCTGTGTCTCAGCTGAGCGTCCTGTCATTCGGCTGAATTCTGACACTGTCTACCGGGAGACAGAATCAGATCCCACAGGTAAAAGGCTCGTTCCAGCAAAGAACTGTTTTCCCCTCCCACTCGCTGTGCCTGCCTCAGACACCAGCGCATGTCCGAGTTGTTACCTGCGCTCTCACTGACTGGCTAGAAATAGAGGTTTCCATGACCCTCTCTCCTTGGGTTTGATTAATTTGCTGGAACAGCTCACATTATTCAGAGAAACATTTTACTTACTAGATTAAAAGGATGTAACTCAGAAACAGCCAGACGGAAGAGATGCTCAGGAAAAGGGCGTGGAGTTTCCATGCTCTCCAGGTGCACCACTCACACCACATCTCCACGTGGTCACAAACTCAGAAGTGCTCCAAATCATCGTCTTCGGGGGTTTTGTGCAGGGAAGTCTCCATGCCTAGGCATGACTACGTACAGCGGTTGGCGATTGATTGAACTCCCAGCCCTTCTCCCCGGCTTGAAGGTGAGAGAGGTAGGACTGGAAGTTCCAGCCTTTAATCTCCGGACAACCAGCCCACAACTTAGGTGCAGTCACTATGAACATAACCAAAGACACCTTCGTTGCTGTAATGATTTAGGAAATTTGATGGATTTTAGGAGCTCTGTGCAAGCAACAGGATGAAAATGAAATACGTATTTCCTATTATAAATCACAACATCACAGATAGACATGATGTGGGAAACAAAAGCAAAAGAAAAATTTCCTTACTACTTACAACCCATTCACAAGTCCTTAAAGGCAGAGTGTGACCTTCCTCTGGGAGCTCAGCTGCCTGGATGCTGACGCTTTGCTGAGGGCAAAAGGCAACCTCAGCCCGACCCCCGGACCCTGTGAGTCTCCTTTAACATATAGAATTACCTTTGGAAATTCCTTTATCTCTACCCCCAAGATACATGCTGGCAATCATCCCCCAAGCATATGACCCACCCATCCACATCTGAGGGGTCTCAGGACTGAGTTCTTACTAAGCAGTAATAAACGACCTTTCCTAACAACAGCTGCCCCCTCAGGGTCCTGGGAGGCTTGTGCTGTCCCTGCCCCTCCCAGCTTGAAAGCATATAATGGGCCACTCCTCGTGACCCCGTGCAGCTCTTTCTGCCCACGGGTCCTGTCCCCGTGCTTTAATAAAACCACCTTCTTGCACCAAAGACGTCCCAAGAATTCTTTCTTGGCCGTTGGGTTCTAACCCTAAAACATCCTTCCCACGTCAGCACACACCCAGAAGTAGAATTGCTGGATCACATAGTAGTTGTTTTTAGTTTTTGAGGAACCACTTTACTGTGTTCCCTAGTGGCTGCACAAGGGTTCCCTTTTCTCCGCATCCTCACCTGCGATGTTGTCATTTGGCTGACAGCCATTGGAACAGGTGTGAGGTGAGATCTCATTGTGGTTTTTATTTCTGTTTCTCTGATGATGAGTGATGTCGAACACTTTTTCATGAACCTGTGGCCATTTGTGTATCTTCTTTGGAAAAATGTCTGTTTAGTTCCTCTGCCCATTTTTAAATGGGATTATTTGTTCAATTTTGCTGTTGAGTTGTATGAGTTCTTTATATATTTTGGATATTAACCCCTTATCAGCTAACTAAACAGATATATGATTTGCAGATATTTTTTCCCATTTCAGTAGGCCGCCTTTTCATTTTGTTGATGATTTTCTTTGCTGTGCAGAAGTGAAGCTTCTTGGTTTGATGTAGTCCTGCTTATCTATTTTTGTTTTTATTGTTTCTGCTTTTGTTGTCAAATCCAAAAAATCATTTCTGAGACCGATATCAAGGAGCTTACCCTCTACATTTTCTTCTAGGAGTTTTATGGTTTCAAGTCTTCTGTCCAAGTGTTTAGCCCAACTTGAGTTAATTTTTGTGTGCAATATGAGATAGGAGTCCAGTTTCATTCCTGTGCATGTGCTGTCCGGTTTTGCCAGCAGCATTTACTGAAGGGGCTGTCCTTTCCCCATTGTATATTCTGGGCTCCTCTGTCATAAATTAATTGGCCACATATGCATGGGTTCATTTCTGAGCTCTGTTGTGTGCCATTGATCTCTGTGTCTGTTGTTATGCCAATACCATGCTGTTTTGATTACTCTAGCCTTATGATACAGTTTAAAGTCAGGAAGTGTGAAGCTTCCAGCTTTGGTCTTCTTTCTCAGGATCATTGTGGCTCTTCAGCTTCTTTTGTGGTTCCATATAAATTTTAGGACTTTTTTTCCTATTACTATAAAATATGCCATTGAAATTTTGATAGGAATTGCACTGAATCTGTAAATTGTTTTGGGTAGTATGGGTACATTTTTAACAATATTAATTCTTCCGATCCATGAACATGGATATATCTTTCCATTTTCTTAATGTCTTCTTCAATTTCTTTCATCAATGTCTTTCATCAATGTCTTACAGTTTTTGGTGTATAGATCTTCACTTCCTTGGTTAAATTTCTTTCTAGGTATTTTTTTTTTTTCTTTTCGATGCAACTATAAATGGGTTTGTTTTCTTTCTTTTTTTAATTTTTTTAAAAAAATTTTAAAGTTCTTACTTAAATTCCAGTTAGTTAACATACAGTGTCATGTTAGATTCAGGTATACAATTTAGTCATTCATCACTTACAGCACCCAGTGCTCATCACAAGTGCGCTCCTTAGTCCCCATCACCCATCTAGCCCATCCCCCACCCACCTCCCCTCTGATGACCATCAGTGTGTTCTCTATAGTTAAGAGTCTGTTTTATGGTTTGTTTCTCTCTCCTTTTAACCCCTTTGTTCATTTGTTTTGTTTCTTAAATTCCACATATGAGTGAAATCATATGGTATTTGTCTCTCTCTGAATGACTTATTTCACTTGGCATACTACTTTAGTTCTATCCATGTCTTTTCAGATGGCAAGAGTTCATTCTTTTTTTGTCTGAGTAATATTCCATTCTGTATATATACCACATCTTCTTTAAAATGGGATTGTTTTCTTAATTTTTCTCAGATAGTTCGTTATGAGTGTATAGAAACAACTGATTTTCGTATATTGATTTTGTATCCTGCAACTTGTTTATTAGTTTCCAGTTTTTGGTGGAGTCTTCAGGGTTTTCTATATACATACTATCACGGCATCTGCAAATAGTGACGGTTTTACTTCGTTTCCATTTGGTGAGCCTTTTCTTTCTTTCTCTTGCCCAGTTGCCCAGCGAGGACTTGCAGTCCACGTTGAGTAGAAGTCAAGAGTGCGCTCCCTCCCTTTATTACCTGTCTGTCTTTTCAGCCTTGGGGGCAGCAGTTTGGGCTGTGTCCTCACCCCTCTCACAGATCCAGAAGAGTTGTTGATTTTTCAGTCTGTTTTGCTTTTTACTTGTTATCAGGATGGAGTGGTGACTTCCAAATTCCCTATATATGGAATCAGAAACTGGAAATCTGTTCCAGTTTTTTATTTGTGTTTTTGCCTCTGTGTTCATTAGTGAAATTGTCCTATAATTTTTCTTCCTTAAGTTTTCTTCATTGGCTTTTGGTAGCACTATTATGCTTGTATCTTCAAATAAGCTTTTCTGTTTTCTGGAGTATTTTGTATAACATAGAGGTTATCACTTCCTGTAAGATTTCATACAACATGCCGTAAAATTGTCTCAGACTGGAAATTATATTTTATGGAAATTTTGCTTGAATTCTTGATTCAGTCTTTAAAATGCCTGTATATTGAATTAGGTTACAATTACTCTTTGGTAATTTATGCATTTTTACAAATTTTCCATTTCTTCTATTGGAATTGAGAGGGTTGACAGCAAATTTCATGGTTTCTTCCATTTAAAGTCTCCTAAGTGGCCCCTGAAAGTACTCTGTTTATTCATGTTTACAAGCGTCTCTGTCTCTATCCATTCACTCATTCACTCTTTTTAAAAAATGCTTCAAGTATTTACTCATGCCACGTACTGTAGTCCGCACTGAGGTACAATTAGGGATAACACAGTCTCTTGGCTAACCTTCAGAAGGCCCAGTGAGATCCTTGCCTCCCCATTACACACCCTTGGGCAGTTCCCTCCCACTTAAATCAGTCGGGGAGACAGAGGTGAGGAGGGACCGAGGCCTCCTCCCAGCATCTTGAATGCAGATCCTGCAGACAGAGTCACACCTCAGAGGCTGCCTGCCCTGTAGACGCCTGAGTTCTGCTTCACAGGACACCTGGGGCCAGAACCCAGCCAAGCCGCTCTGGAGTTCCTGACCCACACAGTCTGCAAGATAATACACATTTATGTTCTTAACCCATTAAATTTTGGAGTATTACTCAGCAATAGATAACTAATATTCACAGCAAGCCTTCAAGAAAAGTTTCTCTTTGGTAAATAGTCATTATTTACAAAAATAATTTTTATCTGTTTCTCTCAAGATACCAGACTATTATCAGAAACCATATTCCTTGAAAATCGAATTGGAAGGCTAAATGAAGACGTGCGGTTGTCTTCTCCCGTTTCCCTTTTTATCCTGACAAGAACCTGAAGTCTTTGGGCGGACTGGCTACCGTGCCTAACCACCAGAGGGTCACATACCCTCCATTAAAGCGGTCACTGGCAGAAAGAAAGGGTCAGGCCCTAATTACTTTAGACAACTCAGATTGCCGCAAACGGTGTGGGCCCACCATCCCTGCTGCGGGAACGGAGTTCAGGCGGTCTTGGCAAGGTGAAAGCATGAGGAATGCTGGGGTGCTGCGGTCGCGCCGGCTTCTGCGGCGGGGTCTCCTCGGGGCCCCCAGCCCCCCAGAGCAGCCGCCCTGAGCCGCCCTCCGCGCCTGTGCAAGCACAGCCTCAGCTTCCCCTCTTTGCTCCTGGGCACCCCGTCCGTTCTAGCAGACACAGGGCACCGTGCCCGGGCACGCCCCTGAACGCCAGGCAGGCGTAAAACCTCGGGTTGCACCCTTGGGGAGGGAGGGTCCGGGATGGCGGGAGAACCGCTCCCTCTGCAGCAAATAAAGCGGCGGGGAAGCAGGTGTTTCACCCCAATCTTACAAGTAACGCGTTTCTCAGCTCTTTCCGGGCCCTTTGTTCCGAAGCATCAGAGCGGGATCCGAGGGTTTATACTGTCCAGGTTTGATTTGCATTTTTGGATAAAATGAGGGTCAGAAGGCCGCAGGCAGCAATCCAGCCTCTCTCCCCTTCAGCCCTCCAAGTCGTTTGCAGTGGAAGGTTATTCTTTAACAGAATTCCCTCCACCGGCTCCTTGTTTTCTGAGAAAAGGCGCACGGCGGTTTCTGGAGCCCGGGAACAGGGTGCAGCCAGGCGGAGGAGAGCTGGCGGACTGTGGTGGCCCCGGTTAAAGACGGTCATTGCCAAAGCGTTTTTCTCTTTCCTGGAAGCATCTTTCCTTTGACCCACAGGCCTTTGGAAACACAGAAAAGCGCTCAGACACTGAGGACACGTGTGGGCGAGTTTCTTGCCGAGATTCGCCCCCCAGCGTGTTCTCCTCGGGTCCTGAGTGTCGGCAGTTTGCGGGTCACAGTTCCTTGCCAGTGGATTTCTATGGAGGAAAGTGGTGAAAATTCGAGTTCCCTTTACGGAAGAACAAGGCAGATTTTTGTGAACTGTTAAGAGGGATAAATTTGCCTCATTTCGTGAAGTCAGTTTAAAAAGCACCGTGTGCGTGTAGTGGGGATGTAGCTCAGTGGTAGAGCGCATGCTTAGCATGCATGAGGTCCCGGGTTCGATCCCCAGCATCTCCATTCCTTTTGTCCCCTTGCTGGGAAGTAGCTTTCTTGTTCCGGCCTCAGCCGGTTCCCGCAGGATCCCAGGAATGGTCGTCTTGCTCCCCAACGCTCGCGGTCGGCTGGGGTGGCTGGGGTGTGCGCGTAACCTTTCCGCTGCAAACTGCACCCGCCTCGCGCCCGCAGCCCCTGCCTGCGCCCGCCCACCAAGCGAGTCCGGAGCGGCCCTGGTCCCTCCTGGGTCCAGAAAAAAGCACTACTGACGTTCATCCGTGTAAACTCTGAACTAGGTTTGGGGACCAGTTCGTGTCTTCGCTTCGTTTCGGGGCCGGGGCGCGCGAGCCCGCCTGAGGTTTCCACGTTGAGGCTCGCGCGGGAGACGAGGCTTTCTTCTGCGGACGCTCCGCGGACACGCGGGTGGACCTTCCCCCGGAACGTGGCCTTCGCTCCGGGGCCACCCCCGCGAGCAGGGCGGAGCTGGCGGCTTTGTTCCGAGTGCGCTCGGCGCTGCGTCCGCGCGGCGGGAGCCGGTTTGCAGGCTGCGTCTGCGGCCGCTCGCCTCGGCCCTGCGCGAGAACCCGCTGCCCTAGGACCCGGCTGCTGCGGGTGAGGACGGTCGGCAGCGGCTCCTCGGTGCTCTCGCTTGGAGATCTGCTCGCTCTGCGAACGCGGCGTCTGGTCTCTCGCGCTGAATTCAGCCCCCGCCTCTCCTCCCTGGACACCCGGTCACACGACGAGCGCACGGAACTGAGGAACGGTTCTCTGTGTTTTCGGGTCTTCCCCCAGGCTGGCCTCTGGCCGCTCTGCAGTCCCGGGACCGCGGACGCGACCCCGGGAGTGTCCCGAATTCTGCAGGTGCAGGGACCCGGCCTAAACAATGACGGTGACTATCGTCCTTTGCGTCAGACTCTTTGACGTTTTGCTGCCTAACTCCTTAAGGAGAAAACCCCACAGAATTAAGGTGTAGGCCTTGGGATGGGCCTGTGACCCTGTGGCGCCCTGCAGCTCCCACCCCGTTGGCGTCGGGATAGATCGCGCGTGCTCTTGCCAGTACGTATCCAGGCCGACGAGTGACTCTGATGGGCCCCCAAAGATACTGCAACACTCCGCACTAATGAACACGAGGAGCCGTGGCGTCTACCAGCTGAGTGGTCGGTGAGGAGAGCGTCCACAGGCCTCTCCGTGCGGCCTGCTGCCCATGGCCAAGGAGGGCCGCTGTGGAATCTCAAGAGTTCTACGGAGCAATAGTAACGGTTTTTGTCGTGATCTTTCTTTTCATCCCCATCCTGTCTTCCTTTGTCTTCACTTCGGGTCACCGGACTGTGATCAACTTGGCCAGAGATTGTTTTTCGGCTTCCTCTGTTCCAAACCACACAAACAGGCTCCTTCAGTTCAGCCAATAAAACTTCTAGGGACAGTTCAAGAACAGTCTCCCGGCTAAAGTATTGTATTTGTTGAATACGGTGTGTCGGGGGCATTGGGACAGATGGGGAAAGAGGAGTCATTAGAGTTCCCTGAGCCCACAGATGTCTTCAGAGCTAAAGCAGTGGTTGTCCAACTTGGGGACACACTGGAGTCACCTGGAGGGCTCTGGCACTTCTGATGCCCGGATCCCACTCAGAGGTTCTAGTTTAATTTGTCTATAATGTGGAATGGACACGGGCATTTTTAAAAGCTCCCTAGGTGACTGGAATAAGCCGTCAAGATTGGGAACCACTGGCCTAGACACTCTGTTGAAATTATCTCCAAATATCCACAAAGGTGGGAAGAAGCATCAGAGAGGACATCTGCAGGTTTATTGCTTTTTCAGTTAGGCTCAGCTTGTCTAGAGACACCACTGGCCCTCAGATAGTCATAGACATGTGAGCAGTCTGCAGACTGACCAAGTCAGGGGCAGATGGAGGCTGTCAATGGGATAGAACTTAACTTCTCCACATTCAGTTCTAAGTGGAGAGAAGACTGCTCTCTCTGCTCTCCCTCTCCCCCTCCCTCTCCCCCTCCCTCTCTCCCCATCCCACCTACTCCCCATCCCTCCCCTCTGCCCACCTCTCCCTCCCTTTCCCTCCCTCTCTCCCCATCCCTCTCCCTCCATCCCCCTCTCTCCCCATCCCTCTCCCTCCATCTCCCTCCCTTCCCCTCATCCCCTTTCTCTCCCTCTCTACCCCCCCCACCTTTCTCTCTCTCTCTCCTCTTCTACCCCTCTCCCTTTTCTTCCCTTCCCCCTCCTCCCTCCCTTTCTACCCCTGAGATCCCTAATTTGCAAAGCTGGTCATTGGGAAGAAAGTAGATCACTTAATAATTCAGGGCCTTCTGGGACAGAAGGGATATATCCTAAAGCCTACTCCCCCAGATTTAAATTTGGAGGTATCTCTCAGTGATCTG
Source organism: Ursus maritimus (assembly GCF_017311325.1). Lineage (NCBI taxonomy): Eukaryota > Metazoa > Chordata > Mammalia > Carnivora > Ursidae > Ursus > Ursus maritimus. The sequence goes on from NW_024425564.1 coordinate 7,880,517, forward strand.
AGAGACTCTGACCTAGTTTCCTGAAATAAAATTATCTCCTGGAAAAGGGGAGTTGATACTGGTAACTTGGGGCTAAGTCTTCGTAAGGGAGGGGTTGTTTTAATGTATCATGTGGTTCTGGCTCCCTGAAAATTAATAATGTTTTTACAGTATTTCAAGAAATGACTATTTTAATTAGATGAAGCCAGATCTCATTTTCTTTAGTTTTTCTGCCCAAAGAATATTAGGAGGAGTAAAGATAGAAAGAAAAGGGGCTATTTTTCTAAAAGCATAGAAATGATCAGAGAGCTGATACCTGGGGGAAATTCTATTTGCCGATCTTTATTCCTAAGCATTGAAGAAAAGGCTAAAGACTCCTTTTATCTATAGCAACAGTGAAACTGCTCTGAGCCTACACTGGGTCTCACTGCATTTTGGAGTTTCTACAAAGCCTTGTGGCCAGAGAAAATTAGGTCATTTCGTGAAAATATACACCTTATATTTTCTTTTCATTGCAAGGAGAGCGAGACATAGCAGATCTCCATTGTAGTACAGGGCAATCCTTGCACAGTTTAATTTTAAATTGTGACCAGTGATCTCTTGGTGATTTACAATAAAATACGTCCCGGTACCTAGATAGCATAGAAGGCTAAAATTTTCTCTTCTTTATTTATGTTGGACCTTCAGGTACAAAGAGAAGACAAACCAGATGAGAAGGAAGAAGTCAATCTCACTTCTCACAAAGGTGACCAGAGTGCCTTCCGAGCAAAAGGATTTCAGCAAAATGGAGCAAATCTGGGAGAGTTCGAACACTCAAGGAAGGGAATCCGACAGGGCTTGGGGAGAATCTCTGAAACATGAAGGAAGTGACCACCTCCGGTCCCCCGGAATGAACACCCTACTGAGAGGAAGACTTTTGGGACTGAGGCGCTCTGCCCACAATAATGTGAAGGGTGAGTGAGACACAGGGGGGATGGTTATACGTTACATTGAATTTGCTAATGGACAAAATGTTCTTAGATATCCTAATGGTCTGCTCAAAGCGACAGTGGAAGCCTCAGGCTTTCGTGACCCTGCTAAAGGGATATTGTTTGTGAGGGGTATAAGGTAGCCGGTTACCAGCTATAGCTTCAACCTGTATGTAGCTCAATCATTAGATCAGCGGAGTTTATAAGTTCTCCAGGTCTTACATGTGAAGTTTAGGGGCTTAATGGAGAAAGAGTGATGCTGAGAATTGGGGGAAGGTCTAGGAGTTCCTTGAACTCTCAGTTCGCGCTGGTCTTCTCCTGTAACAGGTGTTCTTCTCTTAGCAACCGAGCATCTTACTTTGTGAGCTGGTCAGGGTTCTCTAGAGAAACGTACCAATATTGTGTGTGTGTTACTGTGTGTGTAGAAAGAGACGCAGATAGAGAAAGGGAGAGATCTGTGTTAAGGAGTTGGCTCCCACAACAGTCTGAAATTCGCAGGGCAGGCTGGCAAGTCTGAAGAGGCGATGTTGTAGTCTTGAATCCATCCAAAGGTAATCTGGAAGCAGAATTTCTTCCTCCTCGGGGCAACTCCGTTCTCTTCAGGCCTTCAGCTGATTGGATGAAGCCTCCCTCGTTAAGGAGGGTCCTCTGCTTCACTCAAATCTACCCTTTTAAATGTTAATCACATCTAAACAGATACCTTCACGCAACCACTAGAAGGGGTTTTGACCAAACGACTGTGCACGATACCCTCGCCGAGTTGACACAAAATTAAACTGCCAAACTTTGCTCTTAGACCCTGCAATTCTCTTGTGTAAATTTTTATCTCACAAAAGACGGCCAGTTCTCTAGGGAAGTGATGGTCCCTGAATTTATGAAGAGATAGGAATCACTTTAAGAAGGCACAGAACATGTGTTCTAGAGAAATTTGAACTATCATCACCCACAGCTACATTCTGTTTTGTCAGTTAACGTTTAGCCACTTAGGACAAAGACCATTTCTCTGCCCTTTGTTATTTCCCTCAGGCATTTAATCCATAGCTTTGAAAGTCTAGAAATTCTAGCAATATCTGATGAATGGAAGAGACTACTGCATGTGGGGCACGTAGGCTAATACTGGGAGTTTTGCAAGTGCACTGGACTCTTGCTTTAGTTCTGTATTATTTTTCTAATGTGATAATATGAAAGTTTATGCCAAACTCTTTCATTAAATTAAAATTCATGATGAGATATTTAAAGTATAAATACAGAGACTATTACAGCAGACCTCAGAAACCCATTATCCAAACCTTTCTGTTTCTCAGAAAATAATTCACCCCTCACTTTTCATTTCCCTTCCTCCCTGCATTATACCCTTACTGTACATTTTAATCTTTTACCACATGTATGTATATCTGTAAAAATGTCACGCTGTTTACCTGTCCCACTGCACGTATTTATAACAACCTTCTTTTTGTTCACTATTATCTGTTTCACACAAATTCCTATGATAGAAGGAGACGCATCGCACTTAAACTTTAATTGTGTAGTTAATCTATTGGAGAACGTAAGGCTTTATTTCCAATATTTGCTTCCCAAGCAGTGCTGCAGAGAACATCACTGCTCATGTCTCCTTGGACAATTTGTAAGGAGTTGCTAAATCCAGTGTCTGGAAGTGGGATTGCTGAATCGTAAAGTAAGGATATCTCTGGCTTTTCTAGATATTGCCAGAATGTTCTCCATACTGCTTGTGCAAAATGTATATTCTTAGCAACAACCAATGATAATATCTCCCACTCTCTACCAATCCTTGGCATTGTTGAACTCGAGACGTTTTGCCCGTAGAGGAAGATACATGTATTCAGATTGCGTTTGTCAAACTACTGGTGAGGTTCAGTGTATGTCATACATTTGTTGGCCTTTTATGTTTCTTCATCTGGGAGCTGAGTCTGTATAGCCTTTGTCCGCGTTTCTGCTGATTGTCAGCCTCCGTGTTACATTATGCCTCACGCGTTTGCTACGGGACGACTGGCTTTTGCTCTTACATGGCACAGGGTTCCACAGCTGACGTCAGTGCAGACAGAGTGACCCTTGGGTTAGTGATCAGCCTGGTGAATGTCCTTGTCCCCCGGGCTCACTCACTCACTCACGGGAGGTCCGTCACACCTATGCGACATGACCAATGCTGCACTCCTCTTGAGCAATACCAGGGTTTAACAATGTTGTCATGATGAGTATTGCCCTCCAGATTTCCCCGACGTTGCTGCTAACAGTTTGGTTCGACCTTGTTTTGTTTGTTTGTTTGTTTTAGTCTTGACACACCACAAATTTATCTTACAGTTCTGTAGGTCCGAGTGTAACCCAGCTCCCGCAGAGACCTTGTTCTTCCTAAAGTCATCCAGATGTAACGATTATAGTTCAAATAAATGCCGCTTAAAAATTTAGCTAGAAACTTCCTATTTAGCTCACTGTTGCTTGTCACATCTCACTAGTTCTCGCTCAGTTCCTTTTTCCCTCGAATTAATTACTTCACACTGATCTCAAGATATTAGTTAATGACAGATTTTTAAAGGTCTTTATTTAATCCTTATTTTTCAATAATTTAGCTAAAGACTTTTGGTCTCAAGAGTTATCTTTCCTCAGCACCTAATCGTGTTCTTCCATCATTTGTCTGTTGTTGCTCTTTTTTGGTTTCTAGTGCTACTGATGAGAAATCCACTATAAGTGTAATGATGATTTCTTTTATTCTAAAGTAACTCATCTTAAATCAAGGAAAAATAAGGTCAGAATTATGAGGTTTTCCCATAAAGTATGATGGAAGTTTGTAAGAAGCTAGCGTTTGCCAGTAAATAGAAACATGGGGGAAAACATTTCAAAGCAAATATATCTTCACAGGTTCCCTATACTAGAAGCCTGTTTTACTGACCCAGTAACTGAGCCCCCTCTCCCCTCTGTGGCCTCCAGCCACACCTCTCCTGGCTGCATCCCTCTGCCGAGTGCCTCTTCCCGCACACCCTCACCCCTGTGCTGGAGTACCAGCCACTCAGTCTCAGATCTCGCTCACCTACCTTCCCGCTTTCCCCTTCTCTCACCTTCCCCCTCCAACCCCCTCTGAGGCTCTAGCTGCCCTGTGCTCCTAGCTCAGTCTTTGCTCCCCCTGTAATGGCCCCTTACCCCATAACTCCTGTTTGATTCTTCTATCCTCCCCAGCTTCTGTGCTACCCCATTCTTACTTTTCCTTCCCAGGCTGTAGCTGTCTTCTTCCCACATGTGTGTCAGATATTCCAGTTCTGAGTGGACCTTACTTGTTTCCACTCTCTCCCCACTTCTGTTTGTTTCCAGGAACTTTGGACCTGGATCACTGATCAGACATGTACTTCTCTGTGCTTTTCTCCTTTCCTTCCCTTCCCTCCCTTCCCTCCCTTCCTTGCCTCGTCCCTCCCTCCCTTCCCCCCTTCCCTCCCTTCCTTCCCTTCCCTCCTTTCCACTCACCTCCCCTCCCCTCTCCTTCCCTCCCCTCTCCTCTCCTCTCTTTTTTACTTTCCTTTTCTTTTTGCCTTTGAACTTTAATTTTTGTTCAGATTTTTAGCTAGGGTATAGAAACCTTTCACGCATTCCTCCCATCACCCCCTGTTCAGTTCCCTTTTAAAATAAATTTATTTCAGTTACGTTTGGGGCAAAACGTAGGAAAAAACTTAGTTCTTCTTCAGAGGATGATGCCTAGGATGGCCGTAACCAAATAAGGCAAACGAGGAGGCTTGAAGAATGGGACTGTATTATCTCACAGTTCTGGAGACTACAAATCCAAGATCACGGTGTAGGCAGGGTGTTTCTTCTGCCCCATGCCTCTCCCTGAGCTTTGGTGGTTCTCTGGCAACCTATGATAGAGATAGGTAATATATATAGACTATATATCAGAGAGGCCCACCCTGCTCCAGGATGACTTGATCTTAACTACTTATGTCCCATTCTGAAGGACTGGGGGTTGGGATGTCGACATAGGAAAGTTTAGGGGGACAAAGTTCAACTGATGACACCTATTAGCTATAGTGTGTTGGCTCGCCCTGTTCTCAACAGAGGAAGCGTTCGCTGAGGGTCGTGAGAAATTATTGCAGTTACGAAAAATCTAATGTCCCGCTATCCATACTCCTGTCCCTCATTGAGCTGTTCTGGGTCTAACGTTAGTCAAGCACTTTTACATCAGATTGCCCCGTGGTCTCGTCTTCCTGTTCACTCCCACATCCGAATGCAAGTCTGTTTCTGGGAGGTCCTTGTTGGAATAGGTTCCACTGGGTCTGCCTCTTTAAAAGTACTTCACAGACCTTCCTACCGTTGGGCTTCGGTCAGATTTATTTCATTACACCTTGGCACAAATTCCTCTTTCCGTTAAACACCTGGAATTAACTTGGAAGTATGAAAGATGTCTTCAAGTACTAATTGTATAGTTCGTGTGTTATATATGACATTTTTCTAGAAAAAAATCTAATAAAGGGAAATGCCCCCCAAAATGTACTGAGCCGTGCACATAGTACCGAGTACTGTGTAGGTCACTGTATTACCAGGCTGCACTAAGCGTTCGTCTGTTACCTTGTATTTCTTTTCTTGTAACACTTACAAACTTTATTGAAATTTGTTTCATTTTCGATCATCTGTGGTCATCTTGTACCTAGTGGCAGACACAGAACTCAGGTCAGCCCCTGACGCACAGTAGGTCCTCAGGTGTGCCACTCTTGTTGGGTGATGCTTCAGTGTGCACGTTGGCATCCCAGCTTCACTTTTGTGACCGAAATTTACAGTCCTTACCATAAAGGGAGCAGCTAATTAGAATTCAGAAATGCCATGATGTCTGGCCCACTATGACTCGGACGTGCTGTTTTCCACACTCGGTAAATGCACGGTCAATGGAGCAGTGGTGTCGTCCTAGTCGCAGAAGTTTGCTAACATAGATTAAATTTAAAAGTGACCGTCCTGGTTTGCAAGAAACTACGACTGTACTCCCTGCAGAAACGCTCGGAGTGGAACGGAAAGTAGCCACCCCAGAACACTGGGCTCAGGAAAGGCGTTAGGAAGGACTCGGCGATCCCAAGGCGTCAGCGCCCCAGAGCGCGCCCTAGCCTTGCCTGGGCACACGCGCAACTCCGCCCCGTCGCGCTGTGGGCCGGCAGCGGGAGCCGGGGAGGGGCCGGGGGACCCACTGCTTCGGTGAGCTCACGGCCCTCCCTGTCGGCCGCTTCTCAGCAGAGACCGAGGACGAGGGTGCAGCCGCTGACCGCTGAAGAACGGACACCTCGTGTAGGGAGTGGACAGTCAGGCGATGCGTGTTTGGCTCCCACAAGCTGAGGCTCCAGGGGAAGCACAGGAGAGCAGCCTCCGCAAACAGCAGCGCCGACAGCGGCGAGCGAGGCGTGTGCTCGGCAGCCGCCCGAGCCGTGCGTGCCCCTGCGCACCTCGGGCGGCCTGCGGGGTGCGGGCGCTGCCGGGCCCCGGCGCTGAAGCACAGGGCGGGTCAGTGACCCCTGAGCGAGCCCCATGCTGCGGCGGCGGCTGCTGCGTCCGCCCGCCGAGCAGTCTGCAAGGCGCTCGCGGTCGGGGCGGTTTGGGTTGGCTTCGGGTTTCCGGGCGCAGGTGTGCGCTCTTCCACCAGCCGGACGCGCTGTTCGCGTGATCAGTGTTGGAAAGGACCGGCTTTGCTGGAGGAGCCGGTCGCTGACAGTGGGAAGACCCCCTCGGTTGATGAGTCTCTACTGCGATGGGGGGGATGCGGAGACCGTAGCCGTGCGGGCCTCACTCGGAGAAGGCCCCTCGTGCGCAGAACGCTCGGCGCGGCGCCTCCGTGCGCATCCCGGCGGCTTCCGCGAGGGTTGGCGAGGCGGGAGTGCGCGCATGCGTGCTGCTGCGCCGGTGCTGCCCTGCGGCTGGGGCTCGGGGCTCCGGCGGCTCCTCCGCGGGCCTCCGGCTCAGCCCGGCCGTGCATTCCGACGGGCTTGTGCCGGGATGCTCGTGGGCAGCGCAGCTTGTCTCCTGATCCAGGACAGTGTGATCAGAAAAGTACCTTTACCTGCAGCGCGGCTGGCTCTGTGGCTTAGTTGGCTAAAGCGCCTGTCTCGTAAACAGGAGATCCTGGGTTCGAATCCCAGCGGGGCCTGCCGAGGTTGTTTTCTTGTTTTGGCAATTTATTCAGACTTTTTAGTCTGAAATCAGCTCTAATCTCAGTACCAGATCTACGGCTTGGGAGCTCTGATCTCTGCAACCTCTCAGTGCACCTGCATGCTCAATGATTCTCTGCTGCTCGCTGTGATGTATCACATGGTTCTGCTGTGCGTTTAACTACTTGGGTGTTGAAGATCAGTCATAGGCAGAATTTCTAAAATAAAATTGGAAAGTTTTTAATTCAAGCTATTTAAAAATGTATTCTGCTAGTTTTCCAGACTCAAGCCATCTTACATTATGCATAGATAAGAAATGGTTGCAATTTATTGAACGCGTTTCATTTTGTTATTTTCTCACATACCTTTAAATCCCTAAAAATACTCATAAAAGTAAGCATTATTATGCACATATTATGGAGAGAAAACAGAATGGGAGAGAAGCGAAGTAACTTCCCCAAATCACAGCTAGTAAATAAATAATTAAGCTAGGGTCTTAACCTAATACTTCTCAGTTCAAAGTCATGGTCTTGCATTTCAGATAATTTTATTTATAAAACCAAACAGTATCCAGTGTGGTTTAGAATAGCTCCTAAAATTGTATGGCATATGAACTCATTAGATTATCTGATGAAAACTTGCTTATAACCACCACCAAAAACAAAAACAAAAAGCCAACAGACATATGGATAAATTTTGTATATTCTTTCAAGGTGTTCACTGACCTGGAAATGCAAGCTGGTGCAGCCACTCTGGAAAACAGCATGGAGGTTCCTCAAAAAGTTGAAAATAGAGCTACCCAAGGACCCAGCAATTACACTACTGGGTATTTACCCCAAAGATAAAAATGGAGTGATCCGAAGGGGCACCTGCACCCCAATGTTTATAGCAACAATGTCCACAGCAGCCAAACTATGGGAAGAGCCCAGATGTCCATCAACAGATGAATGGGTAAAGAAGATGTGGTGTATATAGACAATGGCATACTACTCAGCCATCAAAAATGAAATCTTGCCATTTGCAACAACATGGATGGAACTAGAGAGTATTATGCTAAGTGAAATAAGTCAGTCAGAGAAAGACAATTATCAGATGATCTCACTCATATGTGGAATTTAAGAAACAAAACAGAGGATCATAGGGAAAGAGAGGAAAAAATGTAACAAGACAAAACCAGAGAGGGAGACAAACCATAAGAGACTCTTTTTTTTTTTTTTTAAGATTTTATTTATTTATTTGACAGAGATAGAGACAGCCAGTGAGAGAGGGAACACAAGCAGGGGGAGTGGGAGAGAAAGAAGCAGGCTCATAGCGGAGGAGCCTGATGTGGGGCTCGATCCCATAACGCCGGGATCACGCCCTGAGCCGAAGGCAGACGCTTAACCGCTGTGTCACCCAGGCACCCCCCATAAGAGACTCTTAATCACAGGAAACAAACTGAGGGTTGCCAGAGGGGAGGGGAGGGGGTAACTGGGTGATGGGCATTAAGGAGGGCACGTGATGTAATGAGCACTGGGTATTATTTAAGACTGACAAACCAGTGACCTCTACCTCTGAAACCAAGAATACATTATATATTAATTAATTGAATTTAAATTAAAAAAAAAGATGTTCACTGACCTAAGTTCTTGGGTGCCCATGAACCACTGAAAAAAAATCCTTGACTTTCATGAAGTAATAAATTAAATCAAAATTGGTGTTAAGCAAACATAAGGTATTTTGGGAAGATATTTTACTTCTTGATGTTATTTTTTATAGGACTCTTAATCTTTTAGTGGACTTAAATGAGGCCATCAGAGGCAGACATCTGGTCAGAGTTGTCATGACTCTGGGCCAGCATGCCAGTTTCAAGAAGTTACATTTCTGGATCTAAGATCACTGCAGTGCGTTCTGGAAGGACTTCTGAGTGCACAAGCAACTCTGATAGCTGGTCTCAAGAAGATTTACCTTCATCTCTTTTAGCCGACAGTTATGAAAGTTATTCATTCATTCCCTCAATTATTTAAAGAATTATGTATTTTTTTAAAAGATTTTATTTATTTATTTGACAGAGAGAGACAGCCAGCGAGAGAGGGAACACAGCAGGGAAGTGGGAGAGGAAGAAGCAGGTTCATAGTGGAGGAGCCTGATGTGGGGCTCGATCCCAGAACGCCAGGATCACGCCCTGAGCCAAAGGCAGGCGCTTAACCACTATGCCACCCAGGCGCCCCAAGAATTATGTATTTTATGCCTACTCCTCCAACATATGGAAAGGTAAGCTCAACAGTTCTGGGCTTCACCTCAAAGGAGGTAAGATCTTAGTGGGGAAGGAGGAGGAGATGGAAATCAATTACATGATCACCAAGAGAAAGAAAATGTCATAGCTATGATAAATGCTGCAAAAATAATGACTAAGATTTAGGAGAACATATGCAAGAGGGAAGTCAGAGAAGGAGAGACTTGAGTTGCAAAGAAAAGGAAGAATTAGGTAGGAAAGAGAGGTAGAGCATAGAGAGATCCAGGCAGTGGAAACCAGGCAGAGCGCATAGGACTGAAGGACAGGCAGCATGGCTAGAGCAGAAAGGACACACACAAGCAGATGAGAAATGAGGCTGGAAACGGATAGGGCTAAACGATGACAGGCTTTTATCCGCCATGTTGGGGTGTTTTAATTTAATACTAAGAGGAGCCACAGTATATGTGGGAGTTAACGTGAACACATAATCATGAAAAATGACTAACCAAGACAGAAAGTATGAAATTTCAGATTTATTTTCCTAAGTTATTAATTGTTTTATTTTTGGAAAATAGATCTAAAAATAAAAAAAAATATTTTAAGCAACATAACCAGAGGTGCAGAAAGCATAGATGTAAGAAATAATCAAAGGGAATTGGCATCAAGTTTTAGGGGGAAAATTCCCCAAATTGAGAGAGCCTATTTCTATCTCCCAGGGAGGTATCGTTCAAAAACGACTCCTTTTCAAGATGTTTTTAGAGTGATCTTTGGCAGAAAAAACAGTAGATACATCCATTCCCTCTGCTTAATTATAGAGCAGTAAGGAACATCCTATCCTCTTTCTCTCTTTACTTAATGGGTGAACTCACTGATGTGTTCCTGAGCATTCATTTGTGCTAATGGGGAGTTCTCTTTGGGAATTTAAACTCTCCATTCCGTTTCTTACTGGATGTTCCTAACTGTTGATGTAAGAGAATTTGGAGGTCAAGTCTTTTGAGGGTTTTTTTTTGTTTCTTTTGTTTTTGTTTTTTGCTTTGTTTTGTTTTTGATTTTGAGCTCCAAGAGGGGTTATCTAAGATGCCTTAATGGACCTTTGCAGTCTCCTCAAACTCAGTCAAAAGTTGAATCAGTCTCTTCATAGTGTAAACTTAACAAAGAACTCCTAAGATTCTGCATTGGGCATAAATTAACAAGTGAATTCAATCCAGAGATGCTTTCTCTCTGGGGAAAGCAGTATTGACTCAATGGATCAAATTGTTATTGTAAAAAATAAAATCTGTGTTCGTGTAAGTGCAGAGAACAGGCTGGTATTTAAGTGACTGACCATGCACAGAAGGAAAGGAGCATGGAGTTTGGGGTGACAAAGTCTGTAAGCATGTCCTAAATCTGCCATTAACCACATGTGGACCTTTGTTAAGTGACTTGACTATTCTAGTTTATATTTCATTCTTTTATTTTTCTTTTAACTATTACCTTTTTTTTTTTTTTTAGATTTTATTTATTTATTTGACAAAGACAAAGAGAGCACAAGCAGGGGGAGCGGTAGGGAGACGGAGAAGCAGGCTCCCCGCTGAGCAGGGAGCCCAACGCGGGGCCCCATCCCAGGACCCTGGGATCATCAACTGAGCCAAAGGCAGACACTTAACTGACTGAGCCACCCAGCCAGGAGCCCCTTTTAACTGTTACTTTTAAAGTAATTTTATTTTTCTAGAAAAGTTACAAGAATAGAACAAATAATTCCTACTTATCCATCATCCAGATTTCCCAAATATGAACATTTTATCTTATTTAGTTTACCCTATTATATATATATATTACTTTATATATTATATATATAATATATATATTTTATATATAATCTTTGGTGGATCATTTGAGAGGAAGTTGTAGACCATGATGATCTTTACCTATAAATACTTCAGTGTATGTTTCCTAATAATGATATCCATTTACATATCTGCAGCATAAGTTTCAAAATCAGAAATTAACATTGATATAATACCATTATCTAATAAACAGGGCTTACTCCGACTGTTAATTGTCCCTATAATGTCCTTTTAGAAACTTTCTTACTTTATTTTGGTAAAAACACTTGACCATGAGATCTGTTCTCTTAACCAATCTTTTTTAAGTAAACCCTACCACCAACGTGGGCTGGAACTCACCACTCCGAGATCAAGAGTCACACACTCTACTGACTGAACCAGCCAGATGCCCCTATCTTAACCAGTTTTTAAGTGTACCATACATTACTGTTGACTGTAGGTACAATGTTTTACAGCAGATCTTCAGAGTTTATTCGTCTTGTTTGACTGAAACTTTATGCCCCATTTCCCGTTCCCCCCAACCCCTGGTAACCACCATTCCACTCTGACTCTATGAATTTGACTATAGCAGGCACCTCAAAAAGTGGAATCATGCAGTATTTGTCTTTTTTGTGACTACCTTATTTTATTTAGCATAATGTTATCAAAGTTCATCCATGTTTTTACATATTGTAAAATGTCCTTCTTTTTAAAGGCTGAATAGTATTCTAGTATATGCCCATATCACATTTTCTTTATCTGTTGATCTGTCAGTGGACACTTAGGTATTTCTCACGTATTAGCTCTCGTGAGTAGTTTTGCAGTGATGATCAAAAGAGTGCTAATGTCTCTTCCGGGTCCATATTTCAGTTATTTTAGACAAATACCCAGAATGGGGTTGTGGGATTATATACTAGTCCTATTTTTAATTTTTTGAGGAAGCTCCATTCTGTTTTCTAGCTCATGCACCATTTGGCATTCCAGCCAACAGTGTGCAAGGGTTGCAATTTATCCACATCCTTACCAGTATTTGTCTTTTATATTTTTGATAGTAGCCATCTCGACAGGTGTGAATGAAAATATCTCATTGCAGTTTTAATTTGCATTTCCCTCATCATTAGTGATGTTGAGCATCTTTCATATACCTGGTGACTATTTGTATGTTTTCATCAGAGAAATACCTATTCAAGTCCTTAGCCCATTTTTAAATCTGGTGGTGAGTTCTTTTTTTTAATTGAGTTGTAGGAATTCCTTATATATTTTGGAGATTAATCCTTTGTCAGATACATGGTTTGCAAATATTTTCTCCCATTGTGTTAAGTTGCGTTTTCAACCTACCAAGAGATTGTTTCCACTCATTTTTTTCTTTCTTCTATGCAGAAGACTTTTACTTTGATGTAGTCCCACTTGCTTATTTTTGTTTTTGTTGCCTATGGTTTTGGTGTCATGTTCATAAAATCATTGCTAAGACCAATGTCATGAAGCTTTTGCACTATGTTTTTATCTAAGCTTTTACAGTCTCAGGTCTTACATTTAAGTCTTTAATTCATTTTGAGTTGATTTGTGTTATGTAAGATAAGAATCCAGTTTTATTCTTTTGCATGTGAATATCCAGTTTTCCCAGCACTATTTATTGAAGATACTATCCTTTCTCCACTACTACTCTTGGCACCCTTGTCAAAGATCAGTACCATATATGCATGGATTTATTTCTGGGCTCAGTATTCTGTTCCATTGGTTATACGTCTGTCTTTATGCCAGTACCATATTGTTTCAGTTACTGTGGCTTTGTGATATGTTTTGAGATCAGGAAGTGTGATGCCTTCAGCTTTGTTCTTCTCAAGATTGATTTGACTATAAGTGGTCTTTTGTGGTTCAATATGAATCTTAAAATAATTTTTCTATTTCTGTAAAACATACCATTGGGATTTTCATAGGGATTGCATTGATCTTTTTTTTTTTTTAAAGATTTTATTTATTTATTTGACAGAGAGAGAGACAGCCAGTGAGAGAGGGAACACAAGCAGGGGGAGTGGGGGAGAAAGAAGCAGGCTCATAGCGGAGGAGCCTGATGTGGGGCTCAATCCCATAATGCTGGGTTCACGCCCTGAGCCAAAGGCAGATGCTTAACGACTGCGCCACCCAGGCGCCCCTGCATTAATCTTTAGATTGATCTGGATAGCATGGACATTTTAACAGTGTTAAATCTGCCAATCCATGAACATGGGACGTCTTTCTCTTTGTGTCTTTTTTAATGTCTTTCATCCGTGTTTTATAATTTTCTGTATACAAGTCTTCCTTCCACTTCTTAGTTAAGTTTATTCCTAGGTATTTAACTCTCTCTGGTGCTATTACAAATGGGATTGTTCTCCTAATTTCCTTTTCAGATAGCCCATTGTTAGTGTGTAGAAACGTAACTAACTTTTGTGTGTTAATTTCGTATTCTGCAACTATACTGAATTTATCCATTAATTCTAACAGTGTGTGTGTTTTTGTTGTTGTATTTACAGTCTTGAGGTCTTTTATTTTCTTTACATTTATCATGCTATGAATTCATAGAGAATGGGTTCCGGCAGTTCGGGGTCCTTTCCGTTGGTTCTCACAAAATGTGCTTCTCTGGATGGGGCAGGCTGGCGCTTCAGTTGAACCCAGGTACCTTTCTCTTTGGCTTCCTTTTTCTGATCATTTTCCTTCACAAGCTTCAGGAAGCTATCTCGGCTCTTTGAGTGTTTAATATGCTCAGTGCATAGGTTAATTCTCTTGGCGAGAATCTTGCCCTTAACTTGTTTGTTTACAACAATGCCAACAGCATGCCGGGTAACATTGTAGACTCTTCCAGTTTTGCCATGGTAACATTTGTGGGGCATTCATTTTTGAACAGTGCCCATTCCCTTGATGTCCACAATATCACCTTTCTTGTAGATTTGCATGTATGTGGCCAAAGGAACAACCCCATGTTTTCGAAAAGGCCTAAAGAACATATAGCAGGTACCTCTCCTCTTTCCCTTTGTGTTGGTCATTTTGGCAAATTACTGGAAAATGGTGGTTCTGGCCAAAAGGCTCTAACAGTATTTTAATGAAGTCTTTAGGGTTTTCTCTGTATAAGATCATGTTGTCTGCAAACATGGACAATTCTTCTTTTTCTTATTTTCTGGATGCCTTATTACTTACTTTTTGGATGCCTCGTATTTCTTTTTCTTGCGTAATTGCTCTGGCTAGAATTTCTAGTACTATGTTGAATGGAATTGGTCAGAATGGGCATCCTTGCCTTGTTCTTACTCTTAGAGGAAAAGGTTTCAGTTCTTCACTGTGGAGTATGTATTACCTGTGGGCTTTCCATATATGGCCTTTTTTATATTGAGGTGCTTTCCTTCTATTCCTAGTTTGCTGGGAGCTTTTATCATGAAAAGGTGTTGAATTTTGTGAGATGCTTTTTCTGCGTCTTTTGAGATGATCATATGATTTTTATCCTTCATTTTACTAATGGTGTGTATCACATTGATTTGTGGGTGTTGAGCCATCCTTGCATTCGAGGAATGAATTCCATTTGGTCATGATGTATAGTCCTTTTAATGTATTGTTGGATTCAGTTTGTAGATTTTGTTGAAAATTTCTGCATCTATATTCATTGGGGATATTGGCCTTTTTTTGTGATGTATTTGTCTGGTTTTGATATTGGGGAAATGCTGACCTCATAAAATGAGTTTAGAAATATTTCCTACTCTTCAGCTTTTGGAAGAGTTTGAGAAGGATTTACATTAATTGTATTTTAAATGTTCGATAGGATTCACCTGTGAAGCCATCTGGTCCTCGGCTTTATTTTGTTGGGAGACTTTTCATTCAATCTCCATAATGATTATTGGTCTGTTCGGACTTTCTGTTTTTTCATGATTTAGTCTTGGCAGGTTGTATGGGTCTAAGAATTTACCCACCTCTAGGTTGTCCAGTTGGTGGCATTAATTGTTCGCAGTCAGCTCTGATGATCCTCTTTGTCTCTGTGGTACCAGTTGTCACAAGTCTTCTTTCATTTCTGATTTTATTTGAATCTTCTCTCCTTTTTTACTCATTAGTTTAGCTAGTGTTCATCAGTATTTATCTTTTCAAAACCAATTCTTAGTTCTGTTGTTTTCCTAGTTCTCTATTTCATTTATTTCTGCTCTTTTTTTTTTTTTTTTTTTTTTTTTTACTGTTTTCTTCCTTCTGCTAACTTTGGGCTTATTTTGTCTTTCTTTTTTCTGATTCCTTGGGGTGTAAAGTTAAATTGTTTATTTTAAGTCTGTCTTCTTTTTTAATGTAAGCATTTGTTGCCATGAACTTCTACTCAGTACCACTTTTGCCACATCCCGTAAGTTTGGGTATCTTGTGTTTTTGTTTTTGTTTCTCAAGTTTTTTTTCTAATTTCTGTTTTGATATTTTCTTTAACTCAATGGTTTTTCAGTAGTGTGTTGTTTAATTTCTACATGTTTGTGAATTTTCCAGTTTTCCTTCTGCATTAGATTTCTAATTCCATTTCATGGTAGTGAGAAAGTACTTGGTATGAATTCAATCTTCTTAAATTTGTTAGGACTGGTTTTGTGACTTAAGATATGATCTATCCTGGAGAAAAATCCATGTGTACTTCAGAAGAATGTGTTCTGATGCTGTTGAGTGAAGTATTTTTTATATGACTTCTAAGTGTACTATAGTGTTATTCAAGACCTCTGTTTCCTTATTGATATACTTTGATTGATATACTTTCTGGATGTTCTGTCCATTATTGAAAGGGAGGTATTGAAGTCCCAAGCTATTATTGTATTGCTATCTATTTCTTTCTTCAGTTCTGCCAATGTTTCCTTTATATATTTAGATACTTTGATCTTGGGTGCATATATAATTATTATATCATCCTTGTGGATTGATCCTTTTATCATTATAGAATGTCCTTCTCTGTCTTGTGAGATTTTTTACTTAAAGTTTCTCTCTCTCTAATATTATATTAAATATAATACTTATTCTAATATAAGTATTGCCATCCTTGCTGTCTTTTGGTTACCATTTGCATGGAGTATCTTTTTTCCTCCCTTCACTTGTAGCCTATGTGTGCCTTCACATCTAAAGCCAGTTTCTTGTGGACAGCATATAGTTGCGGGGTTTTTTGTGCTTTTTGTTTGTTTGGAGAAAGAGAGTGGGGGGAGGGGCAGGGGAGAGAGAATCCTAAACAGGCTCCACGCTCAGCATGGAGTCCAACACAGGGCTTGATCTCATGACCCTTAGATCATGACCTGAGCTGAAATCAAAAGTTGGATGCTTAACCAACCAAGCCACCCAGGCGTCCCAGTTGGGTGTTGTTTTTTATCCATTGAATCTGTCTGTATTTTTTGGGAGGGGGGAGTTTAAACCATCTACATTGAAATTAATTGTTGGAGTTGGGCAAAGTCACTAGGGGGAGGTCTGTGCAAGTGTGGAGCGAGCTTGGGCTGGCGGGTCCGCTTGGCTTGGGGCCTGTAGGGTTGCCCTCTTACCCTGTTATTTCTAATCACAAAATCTTATAGGCATTTAAGAAAAAAAAAGTTACTGAATTAAACAAAAGAAAAAGTAATTGTTGCTAAAGAAAGTTTTACTATTGCCATTTTGTTTGTGGTTCCCTATTAATCTTGCAATCATTTGGTCTCTCTTATTCTCTCTTGCTGCCTTCCTTTTATGTTTTGTTGCTTTTTAAAATTGATTAAAATCGATGTGCTTTTATTCCTTTCTCTTTTTCTTTTGTGTCACTTCTCTAGCTATTTTTGTGTATGTGTATGTGTGGTTATCTTGGGGCTTATATAAAATATCTTACAGTTAAGAGTCTGTTTTAAGCTAAAAACAACGTACATTCAATTGCATACAAAAACTCTACACTAACTTTGCCCACACACCTTTTTTTAAAGATTTCTTTTTTATTTTCAAGTAATCTCTACACCCAGTGTAGGGCCAGAGCTCATGACCCTGAGATTGAGAGTCTCATGCTTTTCCAAGTGAGGCAGCCAAGAGCTCCTCCCACACACTTCATGTAATTCTTGTTACAATTTACATCTATTCATGTTGTGAATCTTTTAAACATATTTTTGTTATAGTTATTTTTGATACTTTTGCCTTTTAACTGTTATGGTAGAATTAAAAATGATTTGTTTCCCATTATTACAGTCATACAGTTTTCTGTATTTGCCTATATATTTGCTTTTACCTGTGAGTTTCATACTTCCTTATGTTGTTATGTTGCTACTTAGTATCCTTTTATTTCAGCATCAAGAGCTGTCTTTAGCATTTCTCGTAAGGCATGTCTAATGGCAATGAACTCCTTCAGTTTTTGTTTATCTTGGAAAATATTTCTTCATTTTTGAAGGGGAGTTTTGCTAGGGATAGTAGTTTTTGTTGGTAGCATTTTTCTTTCTGCACTTTGAATATATCATCCCATTCCCTTCCTATCTGCAAGGTTTCTACTGAAAAATATGTTGAGTCTTATGGGGGCACTCTTCTCTTTCTGCTTTCAGAATTCTTTGTCCCTGATTTTCGACAATTTAATTATGTGTCTAGGTGTAGATTTCTTTAAGTTTCTCTTATTTTCTGTCCTTGGGGCTTCTCGGATCTGGATGTCCCTTTCCTTATCCAGATTTGGAAGTTTTCAGCCATTATTTGTTTGAATCTGTCCTTTCTCCCTCCTCCTCCTTGTGTTCCCGTAATGTGTGTATTGTTCTGCTTGAATGGTGTACCATGATTTTCTTTTCTTTTTTTTTAAAAGATTTTATTTATTTATTCGACAGAGATAGAGACAGCCAGTGAGAGAGGGAACACAAGCAGGGGGAGTGGGAGAGGAAGAAGCAGGCTCACAGCGGAGGAGCCTGATGTGGGGCTGGATCCCATCACGCCGGGATCACGCCCTGAGCCGAAGGCAGACGCTTAACCGCTGTGCCACCCAGGTGCCCCGTACCTTGATTTTCTTAAGCTTTCTTCATTCTTTTCCATTCTTTTTTCTTTTTGTATCTCTGATTCATTTCCAGTGACCTGTTTTCAAGTTATCTTATCCTTTCTTCTGCTTGATCCAGCTGCTGTTGAACCTTTCTAGTGAATTTTTCGGTCCACTTAATTGTGTTCTTCAAGTCTATGATTTATGTTTGGTACTTTCTAACATTTTCTGTCTCTCTGTTAAAATGCTCACTTTCATGCATTGTTCTCTTACCTCTGTGAGCATCATTATTAGAGTATTTCCAATTCTTTGACAGGAAGACCACGTAATTCCACTTCATTCGTGTCAGTTACTGGAGGTTTACTGTCCCTTTGTTTGGGACATCTTTATTTGGTTCTGCATTTTCCTTGACTCTCTGAGTTGGTATTTGCACATTAGATAAAGCATGAACCTCTCTCAGTCTTCATGGACTAATGTGGGAGAAGCTCAGCCAGAGATTCTGGGTGCCTCTACCAACTCTTTCCTTCCCCAGGGACAGTAGGCAGTTTGGTTTTTGTCTGCTTGCTCTGTGCTGGGGGTGGGCGGGAGTTATTGCTTCTACCAGCCCAAGTGTCTGTGTTCATTCTCCTGTGGGTGCTAGACTGTACCAGGTCCATCAGAGTAATAGGACTGGTGACATAGGTGCTAGTTATATGGGAAGCCCAGAAAAGTTGGGGCTCTGGACACATGAATCACTCTTTTCCTCTCCAGGGGAACGTGAGACCTAGGATTTTAGCTGCTGCCTCAGTTCTCCCCCAGATGGATAAACTGCCAGACGTGTCACAGCTCCAAGCCTGGCAAGACAGAAACCAGTTCTCTGAGGAGCCCCATTGGAGAAATTAGGGTTCCAAATGCACAAATCAACCTTTCCTCCCCTTTTGTGAAGCTGGGAGTTAGGGGGTGTTTTCCTGATGGTTTGGCACTAAGCCAGGGGCAGGGTCTCTGATGAGGGGATATTCTGAATCTCCCTACCACCTTCAGTGAGTTTCCTGGGGTGCAGGACTATTGCTAGTTCTGATTTCTCAGAAAGGGAATTTGCCCAGGAATTATTGCTGAACAGTGCACTTGTGATGGGAAGGAGGCTCCCGGGCTTCTTCCTCTGCGGTGCTGCTGATGCTAGCCTCCGTCCCCCGTAATGCTTTTTAGCAGAAGAACGTCTTTGATTATGTGCGGAATGCAGCTGTCATTCTCTGGCGTCTCCTTTCATCTGTAGGCTTTCTTTTCTTTTTATGACATTGGCACTTTTGGAAAGTACAGAGCAGTTATTTTGTAAAATATTCCATAATTTGGGTTAGTCTGCTATCTCCTCACAATTAATTCAGGCTGTGTATTTTGGGTGGGAATATAAGACAACTGATAGTGTGTCTTTTTCAGTTCATGTCAGTGGACATATGTCAGTTGTCCCGTTACTGGTGATGTTAATTTTGATCATTTGCTTATGATGATGTCTGCCAGGCTTCTCCGTAACTCCTTTATTATTATTATTAGTTTTATTATTATCATCGTTATTATTAATTATTATCGTCATTATTATTATTGCAGTTAGTAAGTTCCTTGAGAGGAGCTACTTTAAGACTATGTAAACATCCTGTTCTCCTTCGACTTTTACCTATTGAATTTATCACTCATTGATGATCCTTGTCTAAATGAATTATTAACGTAATGATTTCCAAGTGCCGATTTTCTAAATCCTTCATTCTTTCTACATTTATCATTTGAGTTCTTATTAGAAGAAGAGTAGTTCTTCTTCACGGACTTACTTGTATGGACTCATTCACAGGTGGGTTTTGTATCCAGTAAGTTATAACCCATTACTCTCAGTATTTATTTTGGTATCCCTTCATCTGAAGCACTGTTCAGAGTTCCCTGTAGGAAACAGGAAGCACTCGACATGTTTTAAGCGGGAAGGATTTAAAAACAGGAAACTGGGTTTAGTATGAAATAAGTGATTGAGAAACATACTTGAGCCCAGACCCTCAAGCGTGACTCCAGAAAATATCTATAGGACTGTGTTCGTGCTTTCCCCGACCTAGAAGGGATCTAATGTATAGAGCTAACGTACAAGGCAAGCTAGTAGTAACAGTGCGGAGACCCCAACAGGCCGCTCTCCCTGCAGTCTGGGGCAGCCAGGTTAGGGTTCGGAGACTGCTTTCTCTGTAACTCTGCCGTTACCTTCTCCTGGTTACAGAGGGAGCTTGTAACACTGCGATGTGGGGGTTCATGGAGAGCATGAAATCAGCCGTAACACCTAGCTTGCTAAAATGTAACGCGGAGGCCGCTGGGGGCGAGGGACGGTTTCCGGGGAGGGCATAGGCCTTTGCAATGCCCAGGCCTGCAGGAGTTGCTGTCTCTGAAGCTTTCTTAGCCCAAACAGCCGCCCTGTGGTGCAAGAGAGGTAGGCATTGTCCCCTAGGCTATGTTTAGCGTAACTCATAGAACACACAGATGAGCATATCGTATATTTCCTGTAAATCCCTTGTCACACATCCCATGCTTGAGAAACAATGATAAGGATTTGTGATTTTCCTGAAGGACCAATAAAGGCGGGAGCAAAGAAGAAAGAAGGGTCTTCATCTCTGAGCGTGGACCCCCTTGCCTTCCCCTCTCTTTTACATCAGAGTCTGGAGTCATCTTGTATCCGTTGGGTCGACAGGGGGAATGCTGGCCGTTCCCAGCACTGCTGCAGAGAAAGCACACGTCCACAGTCTTGCTTGGCCCACAGGGAATTGCCAACATCAGCAGGATAATATCCTGTTTTGTAAATCTCAGGAAAGTGTGCCTTGTAATTGTTTTAATACCCATTGTATCAAGATCCTTAGGTAAAACAGGCTCTGGGAAATAGACGTCTAGCTTTCCAGGCCCTCCAATACAGAATGTCAGCAGGAAGAGTGGGAATGGATGCTGGCTGCCAGTGCACACCCAAGGAGTGTAAACTCTTCTTTTATCCCTGGCGTGTGAAGAGAGTAACAGTAACATGTGTTATTTTTAGAAATTGCTTCCTGGGTAGCATTTAGAATTGCGTGAGTTTTCCTGGGCTGTCCCTCAGACGGAATGGCTGAAACAATGGTCTCACCACGGTTCTTTTTTTTTTTTTTTTTTTAAGATTTTATTTATTTATTTATTTGACAGAGATAGAAACAGCTAGCGAGAGAGGGAACACAAGCAGGGGGAGTGGGAGAGGAAGCAGCAGGCTCACAGCGGAGGAGCCTGATGTAGGGCTCGATCCCACAACGCCGGGATCATGCCCTGAGCCAAAGGCAGACGCTTAACCGCTGTGCCACCCAGGTGCCCCTCACCACGGTTCTTGAGGGTGGCAGTCTGCAGTCGGTCTTGGCTGGGTCGTTGCTTAAGGCTTGTCTGCTTGGCTCGTGGGTGGCCAGCTGGATGGCCAACGTCTTCCAGTGTCTGTGTGTCCTCTCTCCTTAGGGCGTCTGTGTGGTAATCTCTTCTTACAAGGACCCCAGTTATGCTGGATTGAGGCCCACCTCATGAGCTAACTAACCTAATTTCATCTTTAAAGAGCCTGTCTCTAAGCACAGTCACACTCTGAGGTGCTGGAGGTTAGGACTTCAGCGTTTGAATTTTGGAGGGATACAGTTCAGCGCATAACAAGGATTAAGCACATGTGGGATTTTCTTCAAGTTTTTTTCATTTGTTCAATTACTCGGTATCTTACTAATTACTTACCCTTCCTCCCTTCCTTCCTTCCTTCCTTCCTTCCTTCCTTCCTCCCTCCCTCCCTCCCTCCCTCCCTCCCTCCCTTCTTTCCTCCCTTCGTTCCTTTCCTTCTTTCCT
The DNA here is from genome assembly GCF_017311325.1 of Ursus maritimus. NCBI lineage: Eukaryota > Metazoa > Chordata > Mammalia > Carnivora > Ursidae > Ursus > Ursus maritimus. Next base: position 7,902,365 of record NW_024425564.1, read on the forward strand.
TCCTCAGAAACTTTCAATAGGGATTTGAGCTAAAATGTCCAATGATTCCAATAAAATATTATAAAACTGGAAAAGTAGATTTACATTTCAGTGCACAACTTAAAGCTTCAGTGACTGAAATGTCACTTGGAGTTTCTGTGATATTGTGGTTCGTAGTAAGGAATAGATATCTGATCCTCGTCCCTTCTCCCGGCACAGAGTTCCTAAAACCCTTACAGAGTCTGGGGTTTGTTTGTTTGTTTGTTTGCTTGTTTTTTAAATCTTCTTTTCCTAAAGATTTATTTATTTTTTTTAGAGAGAGAGTGTGAGTACAGAGTCCCACACAGGGCTTGATCCCATGACCCTGAGATGGTGATGCCCTGAGCTGAAATCAAGAGTTGGATGCTTAACTGACTGACCCACCCCGGTGCCCCCCTTTATAAATTTTTAAGTGATTAAAGCACTAGGAGTTGTATGGTGACTAACATAATATAATAAAAAATCATTTAAAAAAAAAAATAAAGCACTAGGAGTGTCTTTGTTCTAATGAGGCATCTCTGGTGGCTCCTGGATGGGGCCTTGTCACCAGAAAGACTAAATTTAGATTAGAAGCTTGGAATTTTCAGCACCCCTGCTTCCCACCGCCCATTCTCTAGACAGGACAGAGGGGCTGGAAATTGAGTTAATAATTGATCATACCTACATGAGGAAGCCTCCATAAAATCCCCAAAATACGGGGTTTGGGGGAGTTTCCAGGTTGGTGACCACATCCACTCAGAGAGGGTGACACACGCCCCAACTCTAGGGGGACAGATGCTCCCGTGCTCGGGATTCTCCCAGACCTTGCTCGCCCTGTGTATGTCTGCATCTGGCTGTTCATCTTTGTCCATTATCATATCCTTTAACTGGTAAATGTGTTTCCCTGAGTTCTGTGAGCCGTTCTAACAAATTATCGGGAGGTCACGAAAACCTGTGATTTGTAGTGAAGTCAGACAAGCTGTGGGTAACCTGGGGACCCACAGTATTTGTATCTGGCGTCTGAAGTAAGAGACAGTCTCGTGGGATCTAACACCATCTCCAGTTAGGGTCAGAACTGAGTTAAACTGTAGGACACCAGCTGGTGTCTCAGAACTGCTTAATATGGGAAAACCCCACCCACACCTGGTATCAGAAGTGTTGTGAGTGCGGTCGTCGTGTGAGAGTACAGGAGAAACCCAGAACCGGACGAAGGTGTTCTTAGAGTTCCCGGTCGACAAGACAGTAAAACACTGTGACCGTGTAACTCACAGACTCAGAGAAAAAACATCTCTTCTCTGCACCTGAGGTTTGAGACATAATTGTCAATTCTTTGTCTTTTTCTTTCTTTCCGTCAGCCAGTCTGTCTTTAACTGGAAATATAAACTTGCCTGAGTGCTCTTGGCAGTGGAAGCAGAGTGTATTTTTTTTTTAGCAGCATATTTGACTTTCCAACTAGATTGAAATCTGATTTACTTGTTTAAAGTTTAAATTGCTTGGAAATACCAAAGTGCTAAAAACCAAGTATGTCTGGTTCAAGATGTGGCATTTCAAAAAAGTATGAGAGACAGCAAAAGTCTGGAGATGCCGGGGATTGAACCCGGGGCCTCATACATGCAAAGCATGTGCTCTACCACTGAGCTACATCCCCAGGGCCGTGGGGAGCATGTGGTGAAAGAATACCATTCTTTAGGAATAGACGTCCACTTTCCCCTAAAATGTATTTTGTTATGCTCTGATGTGCAAGAACAGTAGGAATTTTACTGGTCTGAATGTTGGAGAAGGTGTGTCTAAATCAGCCTCACTACAGGCTTTAGCTTCATTTGAATCTGCCCAGGCTCAGCTCAGAACAGAGCAGGGGCAAAACTGGCTTGTATGCCAGCAACCGCCGTGAATGTGAGTCATTCAGATCAAGAACCTCTTGGACAGGCCGGCATCAGAGAAACACAGAACCACAGATGGCCACAGAGGACACTGGAAATGCTCCGATGTATATGGTAGGGAATCCAGGTGTAGCCGGAGCCACTCCAGCCAGGTAAAGCACTGCGGCAGACCCCTCTTGCAAGGTGCGTGAAATCTCCGGTTGCAGGCTTGGCGTTGTCCACAGTCTCAGCCTGGCCCTGGAAGGGAAAGCCCCCTCCGTGGATCAGGTGACTAAACTTGTATCCTGTGGAGTAAAAGTTTAGAAACACGTTTTAGTGTCAGGCATTCGTTCTCCAACTGTGGTCTTTGGACCACCCAGCATCGGCATCACCTGAGATCTTGCTAAAAATACAAATTCTTGGGCCCCACCACTGAGGATGAGTCAGGAACTCTGGGTGTGGGGGTCCAGCATGTGTGTTCTGATAAGACCCTGAGGGGACGCTAGTACTAACACTCAGGACACATTACTACGGCAGTAAGGCATTTCCAGCGTTCGAGGATCAAATAATTTAACACATTAGTCCTGAATTTTTCTAACTATTTAAGTCCATGAGGGAAATCTAATTTTTGAATTTAGTTTTTTAATATACTGTGAAAATAGCATGTGAATATTTAAAATGTTAATTTTTTAGGTTTTTATTTATTTAAGACAGCACAAAGGGGGTGCAGCAGAGGGAGAAGCAGGCTCCCCGCTGAGCAAGGAGCCCCTTTGCAGGGCTCAATTCCTGGACCCCAGGATCACGACCCGAGCTGAAGGCGGACGCTTAACCGACTGAGCCACCCAGGAGCCTCCTAAAATGTTAAGTTTTACAACTTAATTGTGCACGAACGTAGAAAGAGCAGCGGATACTTCTCTTGATATTCGGAAGCCCTTGAACATGAGATATTCTGTTCATGAGCCACTCAAAGAGAAGAGGATAAAGATGGGTAAAACCAGACTCAGAACCGCGGAACGCGAAGTAAAGCGCGCCTGCAGATAGCGGTCCCGCGGCCGGACCCAGCTGGACAAGCCGGCCGGTGGGCGAGCGCCTGCGTCGCCGTCACGTCGGAGGGCCGAGGCGGGGAAGGAAGAGCCCCGCCGGCCCGGACGCCCTCGGCCTTCAGGCGCCAGCAGCCGCGCAGGGGGCACGGGCCAAGGAAGTTCATGAGCAAAATTACAAACGTTCCTGGTTGGTGCGGAACAGTGCAGCCCCTGGCGCGCGTCACGAAGGGGTTGAGGGGAGCGAAGACGAGCCGTTGGACGGTGTGTCCGCGGGCTGAGCGGCGTCGGACGGCTTGTAGACCCCGCGGGGCTCGGACTCCGCGGGCTGATTCTCAAGGGTTTGGTAACGACCGTTGGGGGTCACGCAGGGGCCCCTTCCTTACCTCCACGCACCAGAGCGGCCGCCCCGCCGCTGAGAACTGCCGGGGCGCTACTCACGGGTCGGAGCGCAGCTGCCCGCGCGTCCCTTGGTGGCGTCGGGCCCGGGCCGCTCCCCGCGCCGCAGCCCCTGCGCGGGTGGACGCGGGCCGTTCTGGCGCCCGTCGCCCTCCTCACACGCGACGGCCGGCGTCCCAGGCTCCCTGTCCCGCACCGACGCAGATGCGTGAGCGGGGCGGTGCTGGGGGCCCTCCCGGGTCTGCGAAGGGGCAGGTACCCGCGAACCCGCTCACCAGCTTCGGGTCACCGCCAAGCGGATTTCCGCCGGAAAAACAAGGACGACGGCGACGACGACTCTCGCATCCTCAGCCTCACGCACCGGAACGCACCACCGGCAGGAGATTTTAGCTCGGGAGTAAGCGCAGCGATCTGGGTAGGAAAGGAGCGCGTTGTCACCGTCCCCACAAGGCATCCTTAGTCGTGCGGGCGGCATGTCAGAGACGAGCCTGTGCCCTGAGAGAGCAAACCAGGTGAGGACTCTCACCGGCAGGTGCAAGGGGAGGAGACACGCGGGCCAGTGGCCCGGGATCGAAGGAGCCTCACCCGGGAAGGCCCCGGGAGAACGTTTGGGGCCTCTGCGAACGCACGGCCCAGAAGCGGCCTCAGGTGCGGGGCTAGAGAGGGATCCTCCCCGGGCCGGATGGGGGTGAGGGGTCCTCAAGCACCAACCCAAACCTCGCTGCTTGGGAGCAACCCTCGCCACACTTACAAGACGCTGCCCGATGCCTGAGCCCAGCGACCTCGAGCTCGCGACCCCGGGAGACCTCTGTGCGGACTGGCAGGCGACTTGCTCCAAGGACCAGGCCGGGAACAGGACTGAGGAGGGTGAGAATCAGGGTGGGAGGCGGTGGCTCCACTGGACGAAAGACTACACTCCAAGGCACGCTCCGCATCCGCAGGTGTTCTTCCCACCACGGGAGAAAAGCGACCCCACAGCAGGGGAGCGAAGGGTTTCCCAACTCGGGCGTCCTTCACCCCTTGGGTGTGATGCGTGTCCTACCCTGACCGGAAAGAGAGAGGAGGGAATTGGGACGAAGACGAATCAGCAGCCGTGGCCTGGCTGGAGCACTCAGCTTGCTCAGGAGTGCACACCGCACACCAGTCTCCCCATCTGCCTGCGAGCTTGCTGCCGTGGGACGACTGCCATCTGGGCCACCACTGGACCGGGGCACATTCACTCCAAGACACACATGACTTCACGGTAGAGGGACTGATGTCTTCATGGGTCACCGGGACCACTAGGTGACCAGCGCGTCCTCCGGCCGTCTCCTGGGGCTCCCCTCCAGCGGGACGGTCTCGTGCATGGGAGAGGCGGCAGGTGGGTAGTGGGCCCGTGCACTCCGGCGGGGAGCTGGAGACACCAGGGGACACAGCACTTCCATCGACGTCACGTGGAGTGAAGGAGGGTGTTGGGAGGTTTGCACCTTGATCCAGGCGTGCTCGCCCTCGCTCACGTGGGGGGAGGCTTTCGGTAAGACGTCTGTCTTCGCCAACCCTCTCGAGCCTCTCGGAGGATAAAACCAGTGGCCTTATTGCTTATTTGTAGACATACTTATTTTTGTGTTTCCCTTACTCCGTTCCAAACATCTCTCCTTAGCACTGACCTTTTCTTCTCCTATTTTGTGTCTACCCTCCTAACCCCTTTCCGACAGGGCAGTGCCAGGGGAGTTTTCGGAATGGGCAGGGCACTTTCGCTGCTCTGGGCATTTTCTGGGAGACTCTGGTGCTTGTGAGGCCCCGGGAACAGCCGGCCTGGAAACAGCAAGGCTCGTGCCAACCACAGAGGAGCGGCCTCTGCGGGAGGTAAACCCGGTGAGGCCAGGGGCTCCACCAGGGGGAAAGGGCGGGAGGGAAGGTGAGAAACTGAGGCAGAGCGAGGCACACGTTGGAACTGTGGCCTGGCTCTGAATGCTGGGAGCGACGCGGGAAGTCCTGGCAGCATCCCGCGCGAGCCTCACCTGTGGCTGGGCCTCCCGCGAACCTGAACCCCGGAGCGAAGACCCCGCGAGCGCGGAGCAAGGACCATGCTTCGGTTGCTGAAGAGGGCGCAGATGCCGGCGAGCGGGACTGTGAGCGCCCGGAAAACACTCAGCCCTGGGCTTCCGAGCGCAGTGATCTTCGCATCCGGGAGGTCGAGCACTCCCACCCAGCGACGAGCTTCGGGAGCATAAACTCAGGACATCCATCGAATGCATTTCAGAGCCGCAACGCCTTCGACCTGGAGCCTGAGCAGATCCGTGCCGGGAACCTCTCTGGGGTGTAATCCGAGAAGCATCGCCCCCCACCCCCACCCCCGGAGGCCCCAAATGGTCCTCGTGCATCACCCTCGGCCTGTAGTCCCTTGGCCCAGTGCTGATCTCAGGACGCCTGCAGCCACCAGCTTCTGGTCAGGGGGCGATGCTTTCTGTCTGGGGCGCGTTGGCAGAGCACTCGTCAGACTGTCCTGAATTTACCCGTTTATGTGTTTCTCAGTCCTCCTGCCCCGACACCCTTCACTGCAAGATTCTCTGCAGTCACAGCTATGCTGAACGTCCTCACCGCTCTTTCCGGAGTGGCTGCCCGTGCCAGGCTCCGTGCTGCCGGCTTGGGGTAGGGTGAGAAGGAACAGCCAGCCACAGCTTCCGCCCTTCCAAAGTCACCGACTCGAGGATGAAGCGCCCTTAACCCAGTAGCATAGATCTGCGACTATAACCCGTGCTAGAGGACGTTAAAGGGAGGGACGGGGGTCTGTGGATGACACTGGTACGCATTTGGGAAGTCGACTATGTGCTTCTGTGAATGCGGGTTGAAAAAGCCCGCGGAATCCTAGCCGCACACCTTACCAGTAAGCAGAACTACTGGCGGCCAACTGAGGGAAAAAAGAGCGCTCTCCCCGCGGGGACGTAGCTCAGTGGTAGAGCGCGTGCTTTGCATGCACGAGGCCCCGGGTTCGATCCCCGGCATCTCCACTCTCAGAAAACCGAACCAAGGGTTCCAGCTCATTTCTTATTTCACCCTCGTTGGGGCCCTTTACTTATTAAAGTTACTGAGAGAAAGGAATTCTCCTTCAGCCAAAGTGCTTAGTGGACTCAGAATTAAATTGATTTGAGACAGATTAAGAGGGTGAACAAAGGGAGTTTCATGACCTGTGCACAGAGGCCTAATGATGAAATTGAGACCTATTTTGGACAAATAAATTTGTGAGGACTTGGCAGGATAAAGAAAACAGATGCTTGGGAACTTCAGTTAGAGATTTTAAGTGGAATTTGGGCTGAGGTAGATTTAGTAAGAAAAAAGTAATAAGGTTGGTTTATACAGCTGTCTCAATTTTAAATTTCCCATCTCTGGTGATAAGGATGTCTTTTACTTCTTAGCACAAGGAGGGTGCCTTGAATAGGGGAGATTTGTTTCCTGCTTTTAGGGGGACAGTCCTTGCACCTGCGTTTCCGGAGTAGTTCCATTCAAAATAATCACTATGCCATTGTGGTGCACTTTGGGACACCTCTGCACTCGGTCCTACAGTTCTTAAAGAAATAAGCTATTGCGGACATTTAAAGTTAGGTGTAGTAAATTACCGGAAAATTTAAATATTGCCAAATTCCTCCACTTAATAAAATTATAAAGCTAATATATCAAAATCGTGTAAATACTTTAGAGCATGGAATACTACTCAGCCCTCAAAAAAATGAAATCTTGCCATTTTCAATGACATGGATGGAACTAGAGGGTATTATGAGAAGTGAAATAAGTCAATCAGAGAAAGACAATTATCAGATGATCTCACTCATATGGAATTTAAGAAACAAAACAGAGGATCATAGGGGAAGAGAGGAAAAAAATGAAATAAGATGAAACCCGAGAGGGAGACAAACCACAAGAGACTCTTTTTTTTTTTTTTAATTTTTTTTTAAGATTTTATTTATTCGACAGAGATAGAGACAGCCAGCGAGAGAGGGAACACAAGCAGGGGGAGTGGGAGAGGAAGAAGCAGGCTCCCAGCGGAAGAGCCTGATGTGGGGCTCGATCCCAGAATGCTGGGATCACGCCCTGAGCTGAAGGCAGACGCTTAACCGCTGTGCCACCCAGGCGCCCCCCCACAAGAGACTCTTAATCATAGGAAACAGACTCAGGGCTGCTGGAGGGAGGTGGGTGGAGGGAAGGGGTAAGTGGGTGATGGGCACTGAGGAGGGCACGTGATGTAATGAGCACTGGGCATTATATAAGACTGATGGATCAATGACTGACCTCTACCTCTGAAACTAATAATACACAGTATGTTGATTAACTAAATTTAAATTTAAAAAAAAATTAATAGAATCATTAAAAAATACTTTACATTCTTTAATCTCATCACAGATAAACAAAATGATCATAAAACTTCCTCTGAAACAAGTCTCTGAATGGGGTTTATATGGAGGCAGACATCAGGTGACTAAAGGTGATGACTCGTGACCAGAAATAGAATTCTCTGCAGTGCCTCCGAAGATGAGCCTGCCCTCTCCCTTGCCTATTTGGATCATGCCCTCCCAACAGTTAGACTTCGAGCTTTATGTCAGGAATTGTCTAAGCAACTTACTTTAAATTTCTTTTAGGGGCACTTGGGTGGCTCAGTCAGTTGAGCATCTGCCTTAGGCTTGGGTCATGGTCCCAGGGTCTTGGGATGGAGCCCCACACTGGGCTCCTTGCGCAGCGGGGAGCCTGCTTCCCCCCACCCCCACTCCCTCTGTTTGTGCTTGCTGTCTCATTCTGTTGAATAAATCTTCAATATGTTTTCTTTTTATGCTCATCTTTTACCAACATGCTACGTTTTTTGACTGTCATACATACAGCCTATTGTAAGCCAAATTTTCAACTGCTTACTGAATAACACAGAGTCATGAACAAGGAACTCTGCAAATCAGGTCAAACCTTTTTTTTCTTTGACCAAAGACTGGAGAGAGAACAGACCCAGTTGAGAGGATCTAACAGGAGAGTTTACAGTGTGCATGGATGGGTTCCCGGTTCGATCCTTGTTACCTCTGTGTCTCCCCCACCAAGGGATAAGGCGCAGCGAAGTTCTGGCTGCTTCCTGTCTGTCTATTCATGGCTTATTTCATTCCCCTCGTCTGCCCTGACTAGTTCTCGCTCTCCAGCTTCCTTCCCACTTCTGGCACAGTTTGTCTCTAAGAAGCTATAGAAAGATGCCATGTTGGTGGCATTTTTGGTCAACGATCGGAAGACTCAGTAATACCTATCAGGGGGATGTGCTTAGGCTTGCAGTGAAGGAGCCTCTTGGAGGACCCAAACTGAACAGGATCCCCAGCATTCCTTTTTCCAGTTGCCCCTTCAGAGGTCAAGGCATGACCTGAATTCTGTAAACAAAACAAGGCTTTGGCTTTGTCCCCTTGGCAACTCTGGAATAGAAGTACAGCCACTTACACACAGACTCATGTGCCTTTGTATTGATTACCGATGTGTCATTCCATGTGCTAGCTGGCTGCACAGGCTGGATGTGGGTACCAAGCAGCCTTCTGATCCCTGCAAGGGCCTCTGGGTATTTAATTTATCCTTTCGTATGAGTCTTCACAACATCTATTTACTCTAGGTCCTCATATCACATGATGAGAGTTTTCTCCCTTTCAGTTCTAGGAAAGAAATCTATTTTCAGTTACTCTCGCGTAGTTTCTTTCGATAGACCACACCTGCTCTCATGTAACAGCTGCTGACATAGGGAATGTTACACGGAACGAGCGTGAAGCCACGTGGGCCCTCTGTGCTCATGGCTGTTCTTCTGTTCTGTGACATACAAACACTGAACATTTACAAGTAACTTACCTGGTCTGACGAAGAGGCGCAGGTGCCGAGACGCAGCCTCACGGCCTCCCACGCTAGGACCTGGGATGCCGGTCCACCAGCTCTCCTAGGAGGGCGGAATGATGCGTGGGCGCAGACCCCACTCGGTCACTACCTTGTAGTCGCACTCTGATCTTCGCTGCCGGGAAGCCTTCATTCTAACTTCCCTTCCTCCTGGTTTTCTTTGAAGCCAGCTTCTTGTAAATGATACGTAGCAGGTCAGCTCGGGTCGGATGGATTCCCAGGGACAGTAGAGCAGGGCTTCCTCCATCACAAGACCGGTTCTGAAGGAAAAGGGCATCTCAGGCAAGAGGGGCTGGATGCGTGGACTTGCTCTTCGGATTTGTGCCTCTCCGGCCGCCCTTCAGCAGGAGAGGAGTCGTTATTTCGACTTTATGGCCGATAACTTTGGTTCTGTTCTTTCATCATAATTACCCACATGACCCAGTTTTAATAACAACAGTCCAAGACCTCTTTCTTCCCTGTTCAGCACACAGTAAATTAGCTGCAGCCGTCCTCACCTCCATCATCACCATGATCTCGTTTTCCCAGCATGTCAGTGCCCGAGACTCAAGCACAGTCGGGGAGGTTAAAAGAAGTGATACATAAATTATAATACATCAAAATGAAATATTTATTTTAATTGCATTCTTTAGTTATAAAGAAACTAAAGATTGTTAAGGATTTAGGATACCTTAGAAACAAAGGATACCTTAGCAAAAATTAGCACACTGATGACTGTGATGACTAACTTTTCCGACAACTTCACTGGGCCGTTGGTGCCCAGGTGTCCAGTGACACGTCGTCTCTGCGTATGTCTGTGGCTGTTCCAGAAGAGATTTTTTTTAACTTTTTTTTTTATTAAATGTTTTATTTATTTATTTGACAGAGACAGAGAGACAGCCAGTGAGAGAGGGACCACAAACAGGGGGAGTGGGAGAGGAAAAGCAGGCTCCCAGCAGAGGAGCGCGATGCCGGGCTCGATCCCAGAACTCAGGGATCAGGACCCTTAACACTGAGCCACCCAGGGGCCCCCCAAGAAGAGATTACCGTTTGAATTGGTAGACTGGGTAAAGCAGATAGCACTCCTGGTATGGGTGTACATCATCCAATCTGTTGAAGGCCAGAATAGAACAAAAAGGGAGAATGTTGGATTCACCTCCTCTCTGACTTTCGGAGCTGGGACATTATCTCCTGCCTTCGGGGCTCCTGGTCTCAGGTGTTCGGACTGGAAGCGGAATCTCTGTAATCAGCCTTTCATCCCTCAGGCCTTCAAACTACAACACACACGTATAAGAACCACCTAACACAATGACAGATTGGGAGAAGTTATTTGCAATAATTAAAACGTCATTAAAAAGTGAAATAATTTCTAGAACATTCAAAGGACAGCTGCAATTCAATAATAAACCTGTCACCTCTTGACATTACTCACATTTAGTGCCTGTATTGAGGTACACTTGATGTACAGAGAACGACACATACTCAGTGTGTATGGTTTGATGAACTTGGACATAAGCAAATACCCCTTGTACCATCACCACAAGCAAGGTCACAGCATATCCACTACCCAGAGTTTCCTTGTGTCCTTTGGTTTTGGGGTGTGTGTGTGTGAGAGAGACCTACCCTCTTAGATTCTGCAGTGCACGATACCTTATTGCTGACTGTAGGCGGATTTCTCATCCAGCATAACTGAAACTTTGTACTCACCGAGCGGCCTCTCTCTTTCCTCCCCTCCACAGTTCCTGGCAACCCCTATCACATTCTCTGCTTCTATGAGTTTGGCTGTTGGAGATGCCTCGTACCAGTGGAATCATGTAGTAATTGTCCTTACGGCTGGCTTATTTCATTCAGCACAGTGTCTTCCAGGTCCATCCCTGTTGTCATAAACGGTAGGATTTCCTCTTTTTAAAGGCTGAATAATATTTTTCTATCTATCTATCTATCTGTCTGTCTGTCTGTCTATCTATCTATCTATCTGCATGCTAGGGTTTCTTTATCCATTCATCTGTCAAGGATGCTTTTGTTGTTTTCATATCTTGACTGTTAGATGTCTTTTCAAAATCCTGCTTTCAATTCTTTTGGATATATGTATCTGTCCAGAAGTGGGATTCCTGGGTCATCCTGGAGTTTTAGTTTTACTTTTTTGAGGAGCAGCGTACTGTTTTCCATAGCTGCTGCACCGTTTTACATTCTCAGACAGTACACAAGGGTCTGGTTTCTCTACATCCTTGCCAACACTTGTTGCCTTTTTAAAATACTAGCCATCCTATCAGGGGTAATGTGATATCTCACTGTAGTTCTGATTTACATTATACGTATATCATCACATTGTACATTTTATTTTTTTTAAGATTTATTTATTTGAGAGACAGAGAGAGTGGGGGAAGGGCAGAGGGAGAAGGAGAGAATCTCAAGCAGACTCCCCACCGAGCAGGGACCCTGATCTCACAACCCTGAGATCATGACCTGAGTCGAAATCGAGAGTTGGCTCCTCAGGTGACTGAGCTACCTAGGTACCCTTGTATTAAACATATTACAGTGTTGTCAATTAAAAAACTATACACTGAAACGATTTTCAAGAAACAGAAGCCGTTCTTCCGGGAAAAATGAAAGTTACATTAAAAATATATTTAAATATATAATCTAAATAACATAAATATTAAATGTAAACATTTTTAGCTTTCTGTTTTGAACATTTTATTTTAATTTTTTAAAAGTAACATACAGTGTATTATTTGTTTGGGGGTACAGGTCTGTAATTCATCACACTTATATAACACCCAGTGCTCATTACATCACACGCCCTCCCCAACGTCCATCACCCAGTTACCCCATCCCTCCACCCACCCCCTCCAGCAACCCTCAGTTTGTTTCCTGTGATTGAAAGTCTCTTATGGTTTGTCTCCCTCTCTGGTTTCATCTTGTTTCATTTTTTCCTCTCTTCCCCTATAGTCCTCTGCCTTGTTTCTCAAATTCCAGTGAGATCATGTTACTTGTCTTTCTCTGATTGACTTATTTTGCTTAGCGTAATACCCTCTAGTTCCAAGTATGTCCTTGCGAATGGCAAGATTTCATTTTTTTGATGTCTGTGTAATACTCCATCGTATATAGACAACACATCTTCTTTATCCATTCGTCTGTTGATGGACATCTGGGCTCTTCCATAGTTTGGCTACTGTGGACATTGCTGCTATAAAAATTGGGGTGCAGGTCCCCCTTCGGATCACTCCATTTGTATCCTTGGGGTAAATCCCTAGTAGTGTAATTGCTGGCTCATAGGGTAGCTCTATTTTAAATGGCTTGAGGAACCTCCATACTGTTTTCCAAAGTGGCTGCACCAGTTTGCATTCCCACCACAATGTAGGAGCGTTCCCCTTTCACTGCATCCTCTCCAACATCTGTCGTTACCTGACTTGTTAATTTTGGCCATTCTGACTGGTGTGAGATGGTATCTCCTTGTGGTTTTGATTTGTGTTTCCCTGATGCCAAGTGATGTGGAACATTTTTTCATGTGTCTTTTGACCGTTTGGATGTGTTCTTCAGAGAAATGTCTGTTCATGTCTTTTGCTCATTTCTTTGAGAAAAACAAAAATTAAATTAAAAATATATTTAAATAAATAATATAAAGTAAATAACATAAATATTACATGTAAACATTTTTAACTTCTGTTTTGGACATTTTATTTTATTTTTAAGATTATTATTATTTTTTTATATAATCTCTACCCCCGATGTGGGGGCTTGACCTCGTAATCCCAGGACCAAGAGTCACATTCTCCTCCAACTGAGCCAGCCAGGCTCCGCTGTTTCACAGAGTCTAAAATAGAGCTTATACTGTAATGAATTCAGCTTCATTCCATCACGGTTTCAGCGTTTAAACGTCACTTTGTTGTTCTTGTTCAATTTTTACCAACTTTAACTCTTTATTTTTGCTTCCCCCTGGAAAACAAATCAAATTCCAAATGTTATATTAATTTTAACTATAAATATTTTCACATGTATAGCGAATTGTTACAAACTTTTAAAAACACTACCATAACAATATCAGATCCAGCAAAATTAAAGAAACTTCTTAATCTGATGCTCAGTCTATGTTCAGTTGTTTCGTTTTCCAGTTACTTTGTTTGAATCCAGGTCCAAACATGCATTTAATCTCCTTGTATGTCATTTAATCTGTATTAGTTCTACCTCCTTTTCCCCCCTGATGCCGTTTACTTTCTGAGGGTCAGTTTACCTGGGAGAATTTTTCACGTTCTGGGTCTGGCGGATTTCATGTGTTATTACACATATTCTTGTATTCCCAATTCTTAACTGTAAGCAGATGTCTCCATCCGCGTGACTGGGTAAAGCATTAATTTTTCAGCTCAAGTGTTTCGTTGGTGGGGTTGGGTATGTTCTAGTTCACTGTATCCAGACGTGCATCACGTGTAGTTCTCTCTCACTTTTAGTGCCATGGAATTAATCGTTGGTTTTAGGTGATGTCAGCCATTTCTGCCCATTCTAGAATTCCCCGTCCCATTTCTCCTCGTGGTTGTAGCTGCCATTGATGATTGTGACCTGTATGCATTATATTTGCTGTAAAATGTGGACCCTAATTTTCATCATTCCACTGCCATTTATCAGCTGTGAGTCTATGGAGAAAATCTTTCCCTTATCAACTATATGTTTATCTTAAAAAACATTCCAGGGGCACCTGGGTGGCTCAGTCAGTTAGGCATCTCCCTTCAGCTTGGGTTGTGATTGCGGGGTCCTGGGATCCAGCACCCCACCAGGCTCCCTGCTCAGGGGGAGTCTGCTTCTCCTTCTCCCTCTGCCCCTCCCCCCTCTTATGCTGTCTCTCCCTCTCAAACAAATCCATAAAATCTTTTTTAAAACATTCCATATTATTCAGTGCACCTGGGTGGCTCAGTTGGCTAGGCGTCTGCCTTCAACTCGGGTCATGATCTCAGGATCCTGGGATCAAGTCCCTCATGGGGCTCCCTGCTCAGTGGGGAGCGTGCTTCTCCCTGTCCAGCTCCCTCTGCTTGTGCTCTCTCTCCCTCTCTCTGTCAAATAAATAAATAAATCTTAAAAACAAAACAAAACAAAACAAAAAACATTCCCTATTGTTCATATAGGATAAATACTTGGTTCTTTTCCCTCATTGGTGAGCTTTCAAAATAATGAGATGCTCTCCAAAAACCTCCAAAGGTTGGATATAGAAAGACTATTATGTGTGAGTCTGTGTTGGTTTTACAGCTAGATGCTCTAAATTCTCTTATTTGTAGTGGCTTTTCCACTTTGAAAGGTAATTTCCAGATGTATAATCCTGCCAAGATATATAGAGATAGCTTTCTCACTTGCTATCCAATACTTAATCCTCTGTTTTTTCCTATCTGAGTGTCTTGAATAGTCCCCCCATCACAGAGGCCCCCGCCCGGGTGGCTCATTCGGTTAAGGGTTGGACTCTTGGTTTCGGTTCAGATCAGGATCTCAGGGGCATGATCTCAGGGTCCTGAGATTGAGTCAGGCGTGGAGCCCCACATGTGGCTCGGCTCTGGGTGTGGAGCCTGCTTAAGAGTCACTCTCTCCCTCTGCCCCTCTCCCCACCTCTCTCTTTCTCTCGCTAAAAAAAAAAAAGAAAGAAAGAGAGAGACAGAAAAGAAAAAAGAAATACCTCTATCACAGCATTAAATAGTAGTGAAGGTAATAGACATCCTTATCTTGTCATAAAAAAATTTAATAAATGTTTGACACAAAATGCCTTAAAGAGACTTAAATAGGGAGTGCAGATCATAAACATCTCCTAACAATATATATTACACAGAATGATTTTCCAGAATAAAAAGTAATCCCTAGAAGTTAATAAGTTTGCAAGTGAGGGCTCGCTCTCTCACAGTATGTATTCAGCTGATATTTCAGACTAGCGACTCAGCTTTGATTCTGACTTGGCTCGGATATGCATCCCTCAGTTACCTGTGGGATGCTTGTTGGTTTGGGGCAGTGGAAGGGGTCCTCCAGTCATGTCTGAAATGAGCCTGACACGGCATTTATTGTGATTGAAGTTCCACTTTGACTGCAGAGACTTTTAGATGCTTGCTGTCTGGCGCAGTGTCCGCAGAGGCAGGATTCCGGACCCCCAGCCTCTGTCACTCACAGTCTGGGCACCACGTGCTACGGCAGATGGCCCTTCGGCGTCCCTCATGTGCGTAAAGCGCCACAGTGACAGCGGGGGCCCTGGGTCCATGTCTGGTGACTCAGAAAGGGGCAAAGGAGTTCGCAGGTTCAGAAGGAAAAAATCATCAGCTCGTTCTCTGTTCCACCTCCAGGGTGTTCTCGGCCCCAAGAACCTGCCAAAATTCAGAAGAAAGTGGTGAAACCGAGCGTCTGCTGCTTGCTGCCCGTGGGACCCAGGACCTGTGCACACACATCCACACACATCGGGGGTCACTGCGGCATCCACGCAGGTAGAAAACGGAAGCAGAGGAGGCGGCGGGTGTCGCGGGAACCCGAGCGACTGTGATTGCGTCACGAGCACATCCTCCCAAAACTGGTGGAGGTGCCGGGGATTGAACCCGGGACCTCGTACATGCTAAGCACGCGCTCTACCACTGAGCTACACCCCCAGCTGCGGCTGCGCGCCTTTGGATTCCTTTCGTGATTTATAATCATCATTTCTTCCCTCTGAGATGAGTGGATTGCGGAGGAAATGTCCTCGCGCGCGAACCCGGCTGCGCGGTGGCTTCAGAAGGAGCGAGCAGCGAACCCAAAAAGCCAGCCTGAGGTTTCAGGAGGGGGAGGCGGAGACGGGTGTGGTCGGGCTCGTGGCCGCTCGGTTTCCCGCTTTCCGCGGGGCAGCCCCCCCCCCCCCCCC
>NW_024425564.1:7918378-8031543 GCF_017311325.1 Ursus maritimus
CCCCCCCCCCCCCCCGGGAGGCCGCAGCAGGTGGCGGCGCGGGGGATGGGCGGGGGGCCCGAGGGGAGCCGGGGGTGCGCGCCCCCCGCGCCCCGACCCGACACCCTCGCAGCATCTCCGCTTCCGGAGCCGAAGGAACGCTCGGTGCCCGCGGGTTCACGACCCGGACAAGCTGGGCACCCGCGCCGGGGCGACAGGTGTCGCGTCCGCAACCCCCGGCGGCCCCTGCTGTGCGGGCTGGTGGGGGATGGGTGGGAATGTTGCTTCGGTGACAGGTGAGCACCTTGACAGCCCTGCGTCTGCTTCCCCTCGACCAGCCGTGGGGACCCCGGGACCCCGGGAGCCGCGAAGACTTGCTGCTTCCTCGGAGGGTTTAGGGGAAATGTTGGCCCGGTGCGGCCCGGATTCCCAGCCGTCGGTTCTCTGGGGCCCCCAGGGCGGTCTCCCTTACTCTGCGGCTGAAACGATTTCAAACCTATTAGAAAGTTGAGAAGGATAAAAATAGTACAAAAACACCCCGATGCCTTTTACCCAGATTTAGCTATTGTTAATATTTTGCTCCATTTGCTTTCACGTTTGCTTCCTCTTCCTCTCGTTTGAGAGTAGGTTGCAGGCCATCCTGTTCAGTCGTCCTCATGTACTTCGCTGCAGAACCGGGTCCTGTTAGGGACCCCGGGGAACCCAGCACCGACCCGGAGCCTGTTTCCTCTGCGCTCAGTTGCCAGTGGACCGGCTGGCCCGGTTTCCCCTCTGGTGCAGCGTCTACTCTGGGGTTAGGCATTGCGTGGAGTTGGCCTGTCTCTCTAGTTTTTAATCTGAAACTTTTCCACAGACTTTTTTTTTTTTTTTTTGTCTTTTATGACATTCAACATGCCATTTGAAGCATGTCTTTTCTTCTTCTTCTCTTTTAAATAGAACGTTTTTCACTTTGGGTCTGACTGTAGTTTTCTCATGATTAGTTTCAGGTCGCGCATTTCCCACCAAGTACTGCATAGCTGGTGTTGTGTTAGGATGGTGTCTGGAGGGTGAGTGACAGCACCATGCCCAAATACTCCCGTGTTTAGCGGGAGAACTCCCACGTTCATAGTATTTAGAATGAAAAGAGCAGAGACGAGAAAAGAAGGGGGATAAGGACCAGATTTAAGGCTTGAAATTAGACGCTGTGTCTGCTTACAGAAAGCATCTTTGTAAAGTTTCCCCCGAAGATTTGAGGGAGAATTTCGCTGGGAGAGACACCCAGGGCCCAAAAATACATGGTGATAAGCTAGATCAGGGCCCTCAGAGACGTTCCGGTCTCAGTCCCGAGCCTGTGACTGTTGCCTCAGTCAGCAAGAGAGTGCAGACGTGGTGGGGGTAAGGGTTCTGAGCTGGGAAAGTCATCCTGGGTTATCTGGATGGGCCCCGAATGTCACCACTCCTGTCCTTACATGAGGGAAAGCAAAGGAGAAGAAGGCGGTGTGTTCCTGGAGGGTAGATGCTGCCCTGAGGCTCCGATCGCACAGGAAGAAACCAGGAGCTCAGAAATGAAAACCCCGCAGCTCTAAAAAGTGGAAAATGAAACAAAACAGATTCTCCCCTGCAGCCCCTGGAAGGAGTGCGGGCCCCACCAACACGTGTAGGACGGTAGGAGAGTAGATGTCTGCTGCTGTAAGCCACGGAGTTGGTGGTGCTTTGTTAGGCAGCCCTGTGAGACTCGAGGGCACTATATTTTGCAAGAGGACCTCATTTTGGAGAGCACTGAATACGTTCGATCGTCTGGATGAACCAGTTTACTTATCCATTCACCTGCTGAAGGACTCTGCTTCCAAGTTCTGGCAATCATGAATAAACCTGCTATCAACTTCCACGTGCGTGTTTTGGTGGGAGCTCAAGTTTTAAACTCATATGGGTAAGTACCAAGGGGTGCGATTGCTGGATCATATGGGAAGACTATGTTTAGTCTTTTAAGAAACTGACACGCTGTCTCCCAAAGTGCCTGTAACATTGTGCATTCCCGCCAGCAAGGAGAAAGAGTTCCTGTTGCTTCACGTCCTCGCCAGCATCTGGCATGGTCAGTGTTTCGGACTTCGGCCATTCTAATAGCTGTGTAGTGGCATCTTGCTGTAATTTGCAGTTCCCTCATGATGTGTTCCTTCTTTTTAATGTTTTACTTGCCAGCTGTACATCTTCAGTGTCCAGATTGTTCAGGTGTCCAGATATTTTGCCTATTTTTTAATTGGGTTATTCGTTCTCCTGTTTGTGAGTTTTAAGAGTTCTTTGTATATTTTGTATACCAATCCTTTATCAGATACGTGTTTTTCAAATATTTTCTCCCAGTCTGCCTTGTCTTCTCATTTTCTTGATACTGCCTTTTGCGCAGCGTAAGTTTTTAAATTTTAATGAAGTACCATTTATTATTTCTTCCAAAGATCATGCTTTTTGTGTTGTGTCTAAGAACTCTGTCAAACCCAACATCACCTAGATTTTCTCCTGTGTTACCCATTAGAAGTTTTATAATTATAAAGTAGCTTCCTTGCAAGCAGACCTTGTTAGGAGAACTCAGAGGTCTGGGTAAGAGCTCTTGCTTGCAAAGGAAACTCTCTGTGTACTTTGCTTTTTGATGCTTGGTGGTTCTTTTATTAAAAAGTTGAATTTTTAAAATTCATTCACTTATTCAGTCACTGAAGAGTAGCTATGGTGTGCTTACTACATTTCAAAGTGGCTACTTTTCCCTTGTCCTAGCCAGAAGCAAGAGGGTATTTTTCTGTATCTGCAAAGTGAGAGCCTGGTCGCAGAGCTCCTGGTGTTAAGATGTAGGAAAGCGTGGGGGCTCCCCCAGGATAGAGCCCCTTGCAGTTTCCAACTCTCAAGCTACCCTACACTGAGCTCCCAGCAATTCACTAATGATGGCTTAAGATTTCCTATCCTGATACTGATTTCAGCTGCAACTTCTGTTCCTGGACTTCCGCTCCTGAAAATCGTGACTATCTATCTGTCTCTCCAGCTTTGGGGCAGGTCTTTGCCCTGTGACTCAATTCTCTGGTGGGTCTAACAAGATTTGTTTTCAGCTTTTTCCTTATTATAAGGATGGGAGTGACAACTTCCAAGGTCTTTACGTGTGGGATTGAAAACCAAAAGTCTTATTTCCACTTTTTATTTACATAATTAATACATGCTTGGGAATAAAGTAAAAAGTAAAACCTTACACAAATGATACGGGAAGTGCAAGAGCCCCATAACAGCAGCCCTTGAGATACCAACTTTTGACAGTTGGTATCTATTCTTGCAGATTATTTTAAATTTTGTTTAAATTCAATTAATTAACGTATAGTGTTTTAGTAGTTTCAGAGATAGAGATCAGTGGTTCATCAGTTGCATATAACACCCAGTGCTCATCACATCACGTGCCCTCCTTAAGGCCCATCACCCACTTACCCCCATCCCCCCCCCACCTCCCCTCCAGCAACCCTCAGTTTGTTTCCTATGATTAAGAGTCTCTTTTGGTTTGTCTCCCTCTCTGATTGCATCTTGTTTTATTTTTCCTTCCCTTCCCCTATGATCCTCTGTTTTGTTTCTTAAATTCCACATATGAGTAAGATCATATGGTAATTGTCTTTCTCTGCTTGACTTATTTCACTCAGCATAATACTCTCCAGTTTCATCCACACTGATGTAAATAGTAAGATTTCATTCTTTCTAATGGCCGAGTAATATTCCATTGTCTATATAGACCACATCTTCTTTATCCATTCATCTGCCGATAGACAACTGGGCTCTTTCCATAGTTTGGCTATTGTGGACATCGCTGCTACGAACATTGGGGTGCAGGTGCCCCTTCGGATCACTACATTTGTGTCTTTGGGGTAAATACCTAGTAGTGCAATAGCTCTATTTTTAGCTTCTTGAGGAACCTCTATACTGTTTTCCAGTGTGGCTGCACCAGTTTGCATTCCCACCAACAGTGTAAGAGGGTTCCCCTTTCTCCACAGCCTCTCCAACATTTGTTTCCTGTCTTGTTAATTTTAGCCATTCTGACAGGTGTGAGGTGGTATCTCAATGTAGTTTTGATTTGTGTTTCCCTGATACCGAGTGATGTGGAGCATTTGTTCATGTGTCTGTTGGCCATTTGTATGTCTTCTTTGGAGAAGTGTCTTTTCATGTCTTCTGCCCATTTCTTGACTGGATCAGTCAAGCTCTTTGGGTGTTGAGTTTGATGAGTTCTTTATAGATGTTGGATACCAGCCCTCTATCTGATATGCAGATATTTTTGATGTCAGTGCCCATTATGATTTTTCAAAAGTTGCAAAAGGCCAAGGGCAATTTCCACTTGTTTTAGTCTTACAGCACATCAAAATAAATACAAAAGGAAGATTCTAAAAATTGGGAGATACTTGAAATAATCATACTTACAGATGAACTCTGTTAACACCAAATAAGTATACAATACTTGTATGTATAATGTACTTTGGAGGTATCAAGAAAAGTCTAAATTTGAGCCTTCATGAAATTGAGGCTGAGGCTAAATGGCCCTCACTGATACTACTATCCATCGGTAGGTAATCGATCTACCTTCATATGCATTTAAAATAATAATAATAATAACAAAACTATACATACTATACTTGAACTTGCATCCCTCCCACCTCCACTTGATAGTTGGGTTTTAGGAAGGGAATAAGGATGTAAGTTTAACACAATTTAATAGGTGTTATAAAATTATCTGTGAATGTGTTTGTGCCAATGTACATTCTCACCGCAGTATTTCAAAACATGCTTTCCAACATCTGGCCCACATTTGTTATTATTAATTTTATAAATATTTGTCAATCTGATGGAAGGGAGAATATATTACTATTTTAATTAGCATATCTGTAAATACACATGAAGTGGAGCTTCTTTTGGGACATTTATTGTCTGACTTTTTCCCTACTTCTGTGGACTGCCTGCACTGCACGTGGTCATGGTTCATTTTTTTCTGCCAGTTCTCTTTTCTTAGGGATAATAATGAGAATGCAAAGCTTTGTCAGGCAGTGGTGATTCCCAGTGCCAGGCTTGTTAAAGCACTTCGCATATTCATTCAATCCTCACAGCCGTCCTGCAGTGTTACTTATGAGCCCAACAAACTGAAGTTTAAAAATAGTCCTCTGTGTACCTTGCTTTTTGGTGTTTAGTAGTTCTTTTACTAAAATACAGATTGGTTTCATTCATTCACTCAAGAACAGCTATTGTGTGCCTACTACTTGCCCCCAGCGTGCTCGGTCTAACGTGATGAATAATGAAATATGATCTCTGCCCTCTGGGGAGCACTGGAGGGAAAACAGTCCAAAAGTCTTTGTTAATCTAACGGAAATTTCCGACTCAAAATTTGTATTGAGAAATAGTTTTGAAGTCACTGGTATAAATTAGGTTTCCTTGGAACTGTGAAGAGGGACACACAAGAAGTGAACATAAATGATTTGAACAACAAAAACTCAAGGCTTAAGGAAAATCATAAAAACAGGTAATATGGTTGTTTGACTCACTAAATGAATGAATCCTCAGTCCTCTAACGCATGGATTGTAGGTGAGTTTCCCTTGATGGGTGGTGTATGCTGGAGGTGAGTTTATGAAATTCAGTAAAGAAACTTGACGGAGAGAAGAGGGTCTCCCGCGCCAAAGCTAAGAACAGAAGGAGAGGTTTCATAGGAAGGGAAAAGCACCCTGGCAAGTAAGAATCTCTTGTCTTACCATTTCTCTCCAAAATCCTGCACTAAATACAGAAAAGCATAGAAGCCTAGTGAGTGAAAGGGGTTTCTTGACGCTGGGTTTACCTAAGTTGTCGAGTTCGGCTTCTTCCTGGGAAGAAACATCACGGAGGTGGGGAGGGGGCTGGAGGTGGAGCTGGCGAGATGGCCTGCGCTAAGCCGCCGGTGAACGTGATGGAGCCCCCGCCCCGGGCATGCTGGACCCCGAATCCCGGGTCTCCCCACCCGGGCGTCCCCAGGGCGGACGCGGCCACGCTGTCAGCGGTGCTAAGATCCCAGGTCACTCCCGCGCCAGCGTGGTCTCCTCCGGGCGTGTGCGTTATCTTCTGCTCCAGCCAAGTTCTCCCGGGTCGCTGTAAGGGCCAAGCCCCAGAGAAGCGAACAGGAGAGACCTGCAGGCGCGGCCCAGCAGTCTCACGTGTTTCGGGGGCAAATCCTGGAGGGTCCAGCCTTACCCGGGAGCGGCGGTCACATCGGAGTCCCTGGCGCTGCTGCGCGCGGGCGGGGCGGCCAACAGGTGCACGCGCAGGATACCCTCCGCCTGCTGGGTGTATTGCCCATCTAGGGTGTGATGTCGTGAGGGGACCCGGACACACCTGACTGGGGGTACAGTCGTGAGCATCGAGGCCACGTTGGATCAGGGGAAATGCAGTTTCATGGATCACCGCAGAACCGACTGCGGGGTGAAGAGTCTGACCGCGCGAGGGCTGCACCCGACGAGGTGGCCGAGTGGTTAAGGCGATGGACTGCTAATCCATTGTGCTCTGCACGCGTGGGTTCGAATCCCACCCTCGTCGAGAGGTTTCCCGCGAACTCCTGGCTGGATGGCTCTGGGAGAACCGCCTGGATTCACTCCTGGTTCCCCCTGACCAGTTTAGATTGTGGGCAGCCACTACTGTTGCTAATTTCCCCGAGAAGGCTCTTGGGTCTCAGAGCCCGGTCTTCCTCAGCAGCACAAGAACCACCAGAGTTATCACCAGGGGTGGTTTGACCAACCTTCACTCTCATCCGAGATGCCCCCCCCCCCTCCACGGACTCTCCAGGAGTTTTGAAGAAGCAGTTGAGCAAGAAAGACATTGCTGAGCTTAAAGTTATCCACAGAGGTAAATAAGTTGTTTATATATTGTATTTTGCACGGTATTTTCAGCCAGATTTTAACTGTACTGCAATTTTCAACATGTTTGCTAATTTAAAGTGTCCCCTCGCCCCCGAGATGTAATTTTGAATGTGTTCATCTGTAAAACTGTAACATACGTTTTTAGAAATGAATTTGCTGCTTCCTAGGATATATGCATTTGAAATATTGGACACAGTGCCAAATTGCCCACCAAAGGAATTTTATCAGTCTACACTCCCAACCAATAATGATTGAAGTCCTTGCTCCCCTCACCCTCCCCAGTAGGATATGTTGTCAACTTTGGGCTCTCCGTTTGTTTAGTAGGTGAGAGTGATATTACAGTACGATTTAACTTCCATCTCCCTTGTTACAATAGAACACCTCTGAACATTTATTGAAAATAGAATTGTTTTTGTTTTAAATCATCTGAATTTTGTTTTTGCTTTTTTGGGGGGTGCTGAGAGCAGTATTTGAAATATGATTTCTGGGCTGCTTTAAGTGCTTGTTGTGAATGAAGAATTCTGGGCCTCACTCTTGATCTGTTAAATTATGATCTCGAGGAGTGTGCTTTTGAATCTGTGATTTAATAAAGCATTCAGATGTTTCTTCTGTTGACCTTAAAGACTTGTATCATCTGGCTTAGGTACCTGCCTGTTACATCTAACCACCCAGGATTCTCTTTATTTCTATAAATGTTCAGCCCAGGAAAGCTGCTCCTGTCTTCAATCTTCCCAGCCACATCTCTCCTATTTGGTACAGACTTTAAAACTGTTTTCATATCCTCAGATAATTGGCTACCATTAATTCATTCACTCTCCTCTGGACACACCTTCTCTACATAGCTGATTGCATCCTCAAATCCTGAGTTAGGTCTCTTCTCTGGAAAAGACATTTTCCCAGGGTGTGTCTGTGAGTTCTTTGAGGGAACTATCAAAGAAAATTGCACCAGATGGAGTTAAACAGTTAAAAAGTTAAGACTATTGCAATAGAAGACAGATTGAACTCAACTTGGAATACAACTGGGGCAGCCAGCGGCTTACAGCCAATGGGCAGGGTAAGGGAGTCACTGGATGGAAAATTGCTAAAAAAACAAGAACAAAAACACAAAAAACTTGATTAAATATTTAGTGGAGTAGAAGGAACTTGATTTGATATCAAGGGTAGGGGTTTCCCACCTAAACTGGACTCAATAGGATTCTTTATGAAACTGGGCTTGACAGGCCAAGGATGGAGCCTTGTTCAGAAGAACCTCACTTGTTTGGTCAAGGAGGGAGTCCTTGTTAACACCCACAGAGATTCCCTCAGCTTCCTAAAGGCATAGGAGAGCCACGGAACATGTGAGGAACCAGCAGAAGTACGCACGTGCCCTCCCAGCCTCTGTCGTGTGTCTGGCTGGTTCTGTCTCCCTGTGGCACCTGCTCCGTGGCCTTCTCCCCAGTCCTGGGTCACTTGGGCGCAGACACCCCTCCACCCAGGCCTTTTCCATTACCTTAATTTAGAGGATTGGAATAAAGTCTGAATTCGTGGATTTGAGCTAAAGTGGGTCCTTGATGCTGGATATGATCATAATGATTACATCATTAAAATATCTTTCTGTATTTAAGAAGCATTTCTTCCTTCTGTTCGTGTCACTTCATAAAGTTGGAAGGCTGGGGTCCATATGTGGTGTTGAGTTTGTTTTGGTGAGGATGTCAGTGCTGCACGGCTGAGAGAACCACAGGCTGGAGGTGGTGCTGGTTGGACGAAGGACTGCAAGTATAGAATTCTGAGACGGGAAGGCCATCAGGCCATTTCAGAAGAGAGAAGACACTTTGGGGGAGGCCTCATCACACTAGCATCAGCCAGGTGGAAAGAAGGCAGGGCCGCACCTGCTGGCGACAGCCCAAGCAGAACAGGTTCTTTCCCTTGGCAGCTGGCATTATCACAGACCATGTAAGTGCAGGTGCCATCAAGCATCCCCGGTGGGAACCAAAAGAATCTGTTTTCATAAACTTAGTGGCCTTAATTTGTTACATAAGTTCTGTGTAACCAATGGTAATTCATAATAGGAGCTAATAAATTTTCGTAGTCTAATGAATTACTGGAATTGGGAAGAGTAGGACTTGACTTTCTGTTATGAGAACATTAAAATGTTGAAGTAAAAAGGAATCTGGAAGTAGTTCACTGTATTTAAAGGTTGCCTCTTATGACATAGAAGAGATTCGTCTGTACAAAATACAGATACCTGGGTTTCCTTTTTTTTTTTTTTAAAGATTTTATTTATTTATTTGACACAAAAAGAGACAGCCAGCGAGAGAGAGAACACAAGCAGGGGAGCGGGAGAGGAAGAAGCAGGCCCATAGCATAGGAGCCTGATGTGGGGCTTGATCCCAGAACACCGGGATCACGCCCTGAGCCAAAGGCAGATGCTTAACCACTGTGCCACCCAGGCACCCCTCCTTTTTTTTTTTTTTTTTTTTTAATACCTGTCTCTTCCTAATTTAGCTCCTGTCCTTTTGGAAGGAAATCTTTCCTTCCTGTGGCCTGTTTCTCTCATTGTTCTACAGGTAACATGAGTGTACGGACTTCCTAGGTTTGATCTTTATGCCCAACTCTATCTTGTCTACACGGTGAGAAGAATGTTCCTCAAGCACATTTTTGTCCCTGAGTCTCAGCTTGGCTGGTTCAATTGCAATGTTTGTTGGTGTGAGGACACCCTACCCTGGGCCACCTGCATAGGGTGCCGGTCAAGGAGCATCCTGCCACCTCCAGGCTGCCCTCCAGGGATTTGGGATAGGTGGTGGGAATGAGGAGGAAGGAGAGAGGGTGGATGAGTGCTTCAAGAGTGAGAAGTGCCCTATTCATGGGGCTTGGCATCTGGGGGGGGGACAGACTGAGAGCTCTGGGCAGGGGACACCTTCGTACTTGGAAATGTTGAAGATGCTGGGTGCCCCAGGGAGGTAACTTTTGAAAATGGAATTTAATCCCCAGGTTCTTCTGTTTGATTCTAGTTGGGAAGTTGAATACTGCTGTGCGTACAGCTGCCATCCCAGGAACTAGAAAGTACAGGAAGTGGCATCAGGTGAGACTCGAACGCAGCTTGAGGATTCCAGGCCCAAAGTGCTAGCCGCTGCTTCATGGGACCGAGGATGGATAGCATCGTTGTGGTTAAATATCTCCTCTAAATAAATGCAGTGTCTCCAATTCGGAGGTGGGTCAGGCTTCCACGGGGCCAAGCTGATAACGGACTCTGACCTGCACTGTCGCTGAAGAGGCGATGAGCAGAATACAAGTCAAGGCAGTCGGGGCACTCTCCAGCCCGCTTTGTTGCTATCCAGAGTTTGTGAGGTCTGCAGCCTACACAACTTAGGGGGTTCTGTTTAAGAAAAAGAATAGACGTTATCAACGCAGAATTAGATGCAGCCACTCTCAGGTGTATGTGATATATCTGAGGATAAGAGGCAGCAGTCTTATCTACTCTCCATGATAATACACTTGGCACTTTTACAAAACATGTTTCACACAGGGCTACCCCTTCCAGGGCCTTGGGGGGTGCGTGCAAGTCAGGGGTCATGATAAACACTTCTCTGAAGGGCTGTTTGGCAGTATCTTTCAAGATAATCTCCCTCAACAATTTTTCTTTAAGTACAAAAAAATTAAAAATATTTGTTTAAGAATGTTCATTGTAATATTTTGCGATATCAGAAATTTGAAAATGTGCCCATTCACTTGATGGAAATAATAGCCAGCTACTAAAAATGCTGGGATGGAGGTAGGTACCCACATGTTGGCTTGGCAGTTTTGGGAGAGGATTTACTTTAAATCAAACAAACAAACCCCAGCAATTTCTCAATTGTAATATAGAGCATGATGTAATTTTTATGTCTTAATTTGTGGGTTTATATACTCACTTTTAAATAGGTTCGAGGAATATATACCAAAGTTGGTATGAATTTTTCTGAGAAATGGAATTGGGGGCTAAAGGAGCTTTTCATGTTTTGCCATGTTCACCTTTGTGACATACTTTTTTTGTTTACAGGTGTCTATCACTTTGGATATTAAAAGTGATAATCTACCAAGAGATAAACGCCCTTCCGTAGAGGGTTTAGAAGTCTTGTTTACTCCACGTTGACCCCGTACTGGGCTCAGCATGGCCGTGAGCATAGCACACAAAATAAAAGGGATAGAAGATGGAATCCGTGAGTGCAAAGGGTGAGCAGTTGGCTACGGGAAAACCACAGAAGACAAATGCAACACGTTAATAGTGGCTGAGAAACCGGGGAGGCTCCTTTGAAGATCTGACCACTAGGGCACAGAAGGAAAAATTTTACATACAATTTGACCATTGAAAAATGGTTTAGGGACCATTTACAGAACCCAGGGGTAAGAATTTTTAATGCAGAGATTTCCAAAAGACACGTCCTGATTCTTCAAAGCCTCTTGAATCAGAAATGCCAAAATGTGAGTCATCAGTAGAGACCAAAGTAGAAGGAAAGAGAGAATGGAGAGAGGAGCCGTCCAGCCCTCAGCAAGCACTGCTCGGGTGTGCATCATTCTCTGAGGGTGTTAACCAGGCCGGGAGGCCGGCTGGGTGCGGAGGACCCAGAGGAACCAGGGCTGGCCCCACGCCGCTGCAGGTGCTCCCAGGCCCCGGGCGCCGCGCTCGCCGCAGCCTTCCCGCGCGGCGCGGAAGCGGTTGCGCGCACCTGCCGACGCCGTGGCTGCGGAGCGCGCGGCCCGAGGGAGCACGCGGCGGGCGGGGGGTCTCCGGGCTCCCGGGCGGGGACTCCGGGGCTCTGGGAGCGCGCCGGAGCGCGCAGGGTCGTTCTCTGGGGTCGGTTCAGGGCCGCGCTCGCAGACCCTCTCTGTGGGTCGGGCGCCTCTCCACCCGTGAAATGGAGAGGTGACTCTCGAGCCTGGCTTGCGGCGACCGGGGAGGGAGGCGGGGTGCAGCCCGCAAATTCGCGGCCGTGGCGTGCGCCGCAGGGGTGCCCTCGCACCAGCGTCCGACCGCCAAGAAAACCCAGAGCCGCCTGGAGCCGGTGGAACGGACGGCGGACGGCGGCGGCGCCGGCTCTCCCCGCGCTGGCTCCGGGGCGCCGCAGCCCGCGGCCACGACCACCGAGAGCTCGCACCGCCCGCAGTCCTAGAGCGGACCGGAAGTGCGCGCCTGGCCGGCGGGGACGTGCGGGCGGCTGCGCGTCGGGGAGCCCCGCCGGCCGGGAGGGTGGCCCTGCGCCCGGCGTCGCGCGGCCGCTCTGCGCTCCTCGGGGGCGGAGCCGCGGCTGAGGGACGCCGGGGTACGAGCGGCCGCCGGGCTCGGCTCCGGAGCGACCTTCCCCGCGCCGGGCCGCCCGGCTGCGGGGCCCAAGCGTCGTGAGGCCCGCGACGGCCTCGGTCACGTCGGGGTTCGGCGTGGCGGGTCCCGTGCTGCGCGGTTCTGCGCTGGGCGCGGTTCCGGTCTGCTCGGAGCGCGGCCGCCCGTCCCGCGGACTCGCTCCAGTGACGCCGTGTCGTCCCGGACACAAGTCGTCCTCCGTGGCTGCCGTCGTTCTGTGTTCACGACGACTTCCCGGACTCAGCGCGGGGGCGGCGCGCAAGGCAAGCGGCCCACCTGCCCAGACCCCGGGCGCAGAGAGCGGCGCGCTGAACTTCGGGGCTCAGGATGGCCGCCGCCTCCGGGCTCCTCCCGGGCCTGGCTGGCCGGGCTGCAGGGGAACACGCGGAGATTATCAGAGTGAAGGTTAAGGAAGAAGACCACGTGTGGGATCAGGAGTCCTGCCCACAGAAGGACGCGTCTCACACCCGGGAGCTCTGCCGTCTGCGCTTCCGACAGTTCTGCTACCAGGAGACTCCCGGACCCCGCGAGGCGCTGAGCCGGCTCCGGGAGCTGTGCCGACGCTGGCTGCGGCCCGAGACCCACAGCAAGGAGCAGATCGTGGAGCTGCTGGTGCTGGAGCAGTTCCTGACCATCCTGCCCGAGGAGCTGCAGGCCTGGGTGCGGGAGCAGCAGCCGGAGAGCGGCGAGCAGGTGGTGACTGTGCTGGAAGATCTGGAGAGGGAGCTGGATGAGCCTCGACAGCAGGTGAGACCTGGCAAGTGCCAGCTTCCCTGGGGAATTTGAGTTCATGGGTCCAAGGTGGAGTGCGTGCGGTGAACTTCACGCTGGTGGCTGCGGACTCTGGTTTGGGGCGTTACCATTTGACCTCCGGTGCAGAGGAATGCATTCATGCAATGGGATGACAGTGTTGATGTTAAGTGATAGCGGATCCAGGTAACTCGATTTAACCAAATGGGAAACCTTGGTCCAACGCTTACCAGCAGAAAATATATTTATTTAGTGACTGTGAGGGTAAAGTAGCTGTCTCTTCTTAGGATGCCCACTACCTTAACCATATATGAAAACTAATCAGTATAAGAATATAAGGAATACCTTCTAGGAGACACAAATAGAGAAGTAGCCAAATGTAATAGAAATAATCAGGAAAGGGTGAATGATGGGATTTGGATTCCGTAATAGGCCCTGTCACTAATGAGCTGTGTAACCTTGGGCATATCACACCTTCTCTGGGCTTTAATGTCTTCATCTGTACAACAAAGAGATTCATTGCATCGTTTTCTAGATACTTCCCAGTACTTGGAGTTGTTGGTACGGGAAGTGTATTGAGCCCAGTATTTGGTCTTTCACCATGACATTAGAGATTATTTTTAAGAGAGTATACTTGCTTCTAGGACAGTGATTTTAGACCATTATGGATGTTGCCAAACACTCTTACGTTGCTATAATGATAGCATCCATACACTTACCTGAATCCTTTAAATATGAACATATTATGTATACAGTCTGATCTGTTAAAACACATTTTTCTGAAATGCACATCTGTCATATGAGACTGATAAATAGGGACCTGAGTCTGTATGATGCTGAAATTGACTCATACGTGAAGTTGACCAGCACGTGGATGTTTTGGGCCACCAGGTAAGAGTGGCTTAATGGAAAGTATCTGACGATAGTGGAATGCAGCGCATTTTGAAGACAGACAGTGCTGTGCCAAATGCCCATTCACCTCCACGCCCTTCCTCTGGGCTCTCTTGGCCACACGCTCTGTTTTGGAGATGCTCATTTGCATGGCTCCCTCCCATCTTTGTGCATTGTTAAACTTTTTTGTGTTCCAGAAAATGAGCAAGCACAGGGGTTTACAAGTGGCGCAGGAGCATGCTGGTGATAAAATTCCTGCTACTGAGCGTAAAAGAAGAAAAGCTTTAACAATTGAAGAAAAGCTCGAAATTATAAAACGCTATGAAGAAAATGGAAGAACCTGTGACACTGATGGATGCGAGGGAGTCAGCTTTGCATTCGGTTCGAGACCACACTGGGAAAACGAAGGGGAGTTACGTTGCTGGGCCAGTGCCAGTGCTCAGGGTGGTTAGAACAAGACGTGAGGAAATGAAGGACGTGGAACATCTGTTAAGTGTGTGGACTGAGGACCAAACACGGAAGCAGTCAGAGGCAGCCTTTCTCAGAATAAAGAGAAGGTCTTCACGGTATGTGAACACTTTAAGATGAAAGCTGGAAGTCCTGCAGAAGTGCTTTCATTTAGCGTAAGTAGTGTCTGCTCAGTGACTTCGAGAACT
The DNA here is from genome assembly GCF_017311325.1 of Ursus maritimus. Lineage (NCBI taxonomy): Eukaryota > Metazoa > Chordata > Mammalia > Carnivora > Ursidae > Ursus > Ursus maritimus. The sequence continues at coordinate 7,932,833 of NW_024425564.1, forward strand.
GCCACACCTTCTGCAGCGTTAAGCCCTCCGGTGAGGCTGTGAGTGCAGATGGAAGAAGTGTAGACGGTTCTCCCAGTGTTACGAAATTTGACTGATGAAGAAGGCTGTACCTGGGATCAGATTTTTAATTTTGATGAAACAGTGTCTGTTGGAAGCAGATTCTCTCAAGAGCCTGTATCTTGAAGGAAGAAACACACACTCGAGGGCTGAAGGCTACAGAAGATCGTCTGGTGTGATGCTGGGTGGAAATGCCCGTGAGGGTGTAAAGCTCAAGCCTGTTGTGGTTCATCACTTTGCCTGCCCACAAGCTTTGAAAGGACTTGCAAGCCTAGCTTGCTATAGTTCTAGCAGAGAGGCTGCAAAACGGGGAGGTACTTGTTGGTCTTTTAGGTGATGTTTTTGTAGGTGATCTAAAAAAGTAACTGCAAGAGGAAAAAATTGTCTTTTAAAATTCTTTTAATTCTCAAGAATTATAAGCCATCCAAGCCATCCTCCAGCAGTTGCTTTCTTCAAGTATCAAAGTTCTCTTTTCCCTCCTAATACAACTTCTTTACTCCAGCCCCTTGATCAGGGTGTGGTATCAGCCTTTAAAGCTCATTACTTAAGGAGAACGTTCAAGATGTTTACTGCACCTACAGTGTTTGCATTCTGGAATAAATTCAACATTAAACTTGCCGTTGATAGTATTGTAGAGGTTTGGAATGATGTCACGAAAGCCTGCTTGCTTGGAGTGTAGCGTAACATTCTCCCTGATTTAGGTCATGATTCTGAAGGCCCTGAACCCTCATGAGAGCTGCCCCAAGCAGAGCCAGCTGTGTTGCTCGGCAGAGGAGGCTGAATCTGAGAAGTTGGGATCAAGGATGTTGGGGAGCTGCTGCAGTCCCGCGCAGACGAGCTCTTCACGTAAGAGCTGCAACAGGTAGTCACTCAGGCACAAATGGAAGGTGTGGGAGAAACTACCCCGAAAGAGGTTACTTCTGCGTCACTTTCTGCTCTAGGTCCACTGGAGAAGGAGTGCCAGTGGGCCAGACATAACGCAGAACGCGGTGGGATCGCACTTCCGTGTAAGGTCCTGTTTGGAGCCATAGAAGCTGCTGCTTTATGAACAAAGGAAGATGTTTAAGCAGCAAAAACTGGATATCTTTTTATGTCAATGCCAAAGAAGTAAAAAGAAGACAATGAGCCAGAACCATTACTATACTTCTTCTAAAATCACTACATTTCTCTTTTCTTTTTTTTTTTAAAGACTTTATTTATCTACCTGTCAGCACAAGCAGAGGGGAGTGGCAGGCAGAGGGAGAAGCAGGCTCCCCACTAAGCAGGGAGCCCGACGTGGGACTCGATCCCAGGACCCCGGGGTCAGGACCTGAGCTGAAGGTAGACGCTTCACCGACTGAGCCCCCCAGGTGCCCCAAATCACTACGTTTCTTGGAAAATGTGCAAATGCTTCTCCACCTGGACTTCTGATGGCAGCATCTCTAACCTTGCTCCACCCTTTCCTCGTACCTCTTTCTAACACAGTAGCTTCACCTTTGTAAGGTAAAGTCCTATGTGAAATGTAATCATTCTTTTTAGTATGTCTTTTTGACTATGCTTTTAGTGCTTTTATTTTTACTAGAATTGCTACAGTTTTATTAGCACTGTGATGACAAAGTTGTGTAGATGTTCAGTAGTCTATCCTGTAATTTTATTTTCTCCATAAACCTGGTTACTTTTTTGTATGGTTTTGCAGAAAGCATGTTTTTTCATGAGTTCACATATTCTAACATAGATGCCTGTATACGCAGTTTCTTACCTCTAGCCAGCACATCTTCTCCCTTTGTTTCAAATAAACAATACTGGTTTTTCCCTTAAGATGTGCTTGTTACTTTAGAATTTTCCTCTTTCAGCTTTATTGAGAAATGTAGCCATTGGTAGGACTTGGTGTTTGGTCAGTTCTGGGTAATGTTCATATTTGATCGTTTTTCATACGACTCAGGATTATAGGTATCTCCTCGTCTTATGGAATATTTCGTTTGCATATGTGTTTCTCATTGCTCTCGTTTCTGTGTGGTTTCTGGAGGAAGGGGACAATGCCATCGTTGCAGACACGTTTAGCTGCCAGCTGGACACAGGCGTCCCTGCTTCAGAAAGTTCCGCTCCGCCCCACTTCACTTTACTCCACTTGCCCTTGCAGAACACCTGCATTGGTACAGCAATGGCTCCTTTGCATCAGAATGAAAATCCTCTGTGGATTTCTGCTGGTGAGCAAACACGGGGACGAATGCAGTCCTTGTACAGGCGAAGCAGCCCCGCGTGGACTTGCAGAAAGTGGGGAGACTGTTGGCTGTGTGCCATTTTGGCTTACAGTGGTTTTCGTAGGAACGCTCTACTCCTGTACAGCGGGGAGACCTGCATCCGCTCTCCCCTCTTCCCTCCTTCAAACATGATGGTTCTGCTCCTGTTGCCCACGTACCTGCCTATGTGCTTTTCCGGCTTTCCTTGTACTCGAGTTGGCTGTGCAGCATGGCTCTGGCCGGGGAGAAATAGGCATGTTCTCTGGGGGTTTCTGGGAAAGTTTTTACTTTCCTTATAAAATGGGACAGATGTGTTTAGTTCCGTATTTTCCCACTTCCTGTTTTGAACATAAATGTGTCTGGAGCCGTTTCAGAAACTTCTTTATTCGGTTGATAAATTTTAGGAGAGGAGGTTGACAATACTAGAAACAAAGTTGTTTCTATCCGTAGATACTGCTGATGAATATAAAATTATCTGTAATCTGTACATTTTAAAGCATAACATTTCACTAGCTGACATCTGAACATTGCTATGGACTCTGTTTTTTTTTCATTTTTTATTTTTAAAAAAATCATAGCAGCATTGAGCATAGGAAATGATGAGATGCCATCAATACCTAGTAAAGTGAATATAATGTTATATAATAATATTATATATAGTATATTTTTATGTATATGCTTTTATATATGCTTTACTAATCCAGCAAAAATGAGCAAAAAACCCCCACTTAATTCTAAGTTTTATTGTCAACTATAGGATAACTCCTGATTATTTAAGCTAGCATTTCTTTTCAGTGTCTACAAAGGGGGAGTTAGCCAATTAGCTAAAATAGATCAGGACATGCAAATCAACAGTATTTTATGGTAATCTGGGTTGTGTGACAACTTCATTAGGAATTTGATAATGTAGATTAATGAATATTTCTGGGGCAGTGTTAAGAACTTACACGTGCATTATAATGGACTTTATGCCCATTTTATGCCATCTATAGTAATATGGATAAAAAGTTTTTTTAAAATATGCATGGCTTGTTTAATTTGCCATAATAATTGTTTTCCATTGCTTAGCTTGTCACACCTTAACATTGAAAATCTCAGCACAAGCTCAGCTGTCCCTGAGACCGTCACTTCCAAACAATAAGGTCTTCCAGACTTACATTTCCCTATGCCAGATCCAGACTACATACAAAAATCTCCTATCTGAATGTATAATACACTACAAATCAATAAGCAAAAGGACACATACCCCAATAAAAAATCAGCAAAAGACTTGAACACGAACTGTACAGAAAAAGGATAACGGGCCCATGAAACTAAAACAATGACTCAATCTTACTAATCAGAAAAATGCAAATTTAAACAATAGGTGGCACCACTTTATTCCAGCCAGTGTGGATTAAAAGTGCTGACATGACCAAATTTGGGTAAGGATGTTGAGCCACGAGAATGCTTATGTCCTGGTAGGAATAAGTTGTTTTGGCCACTTCAGAAACATCTACCACATGTAGCCATCCATACTGTATGATCCAACAAACCTACTCCTAGGTATGTGTCTACAAGAAACACTTTCAAAGACATGTAAAATAATATTCATAGCGGCATTATTGCAATTGCCAGAAACGCTGAACAAGTGAAATGACTATTAAAAATGGAGTAGGTGAACATAATTATGGTGTATTTGTACCATTGGATACTTTACAACAGTGAAAATAAATGAACAACCACATACAACAGTGTGGATGAATTTCACAAACATAGTGTTGAGCAAAGAAGTCAGACAAAAATAAATACACGTCTGATTTTGTTTATATAAAGCTCAAAAAGCAAAATGACTCTGGTGATGGATGTCCGCGTCGTAGTTACTTCTGGGGAAGAGAGTAGGGCACACGTAGCCTTCTGAGACGTTGATCACGTTCAGGGAGGTTCACTTTGTGATAAATCACTGAGCTCTATGCTTATGAGCTGTGTACTTTTTTCTAAGCATTTTTTAACTCCAGTTAAAAATCGTAGTAATTGCGGGGCGCCTGGGTGGCTCGGTTGGTTGAGCAGCTGACTCTTGGGTGAGATCGAGCCCCATGTGGGCGCCACACTGAGTGTGGAGTCAGCTTGACATTCTCTCTCTCCCTCTCCCTCTGTCCCTCCCCCTGCTTGTGTACTCTCTTTCTCTTTGTCTGAAATAAATAAATCCTTAAAAATTGTATTAATGAAAAGATTTTTATCCCATCGTGGTGTCTCCTGCATGATAGGCTGGGGTATTTGACTATGTGCACATTTTTAGATTCATATGTCATGTGAATGAGGAATTATTTTTGTAAAGCAAAGACCTAGTGAGGGAAATTTCCAGAATTAACCAGGTTTGTAAATGCCCTCCAAAGGATAAGCTAAATTTTTACTTGGATTTTGCAAGTTAGATGCAGAGCGTGGGTAATATGGCAGAGCAAGAATTGATTAGGTTTCTACACCTAATGGTGTGGAATAAGTCCGATTTTTTCATTATTTTATCCTTGAGAATATTTGGCAAGGCAGACCAAGTCTGAAATGTTTGGTTTGACTGCAGTATGAGGCTGTTGTGCAAGAAAGCAGGCTTGGCAAGAATGTGAAGTGGCCAGGCTCTTCCACTGTATGGAGCCCACTCGCAGAGGTGGGAGCAGGTGCCATAGTCAGAGCTCCAGCCAGAGAGTCCAGGCCTGTTATTTGTGTCCTTTACACCGGAAGGTATATTAAATAAATACAGATCAGAATTTCTGTTTTTAGGGAGATGACAACTTGCTTTCTTTTAAAAAAGTAGCTTTCGTGGTCTGTTTTGTTTTATTTATTTTTTAAAGGATTTTTATTTATTTATTTGTTTGTGACAGAGAGAGCACAAGCAGGGGGAGCTGCAGGCAGAGGGAGAAGCAGGCTCCCCACTGAGCAGGGAGCCTGATGCGGACCCGATCCCAGGACTCTGGGATCATGACCTGAGCGGAAGGCAGACGCTTCACCAACTGAGCCACCCAGGTGCCCCCAAAATGGTTTCTTATGGGAGTGGGGGTGGAGTAGAATATAAACAAGACTTCTCTGAATATTTATTTTAATTTTTTAATATCATGTAAATGTTTTAAATATTTTAAAAGCAATGTTAAAATGTTTAAACACAGAAACAGATGAACTCAACCGCATATCAAATTAATAACAATAACAGCAGAACAATAACTCAGGTGACTTGAACACGGGGTTCTGATTATATACTCTGTGGGGTGCCGTCTGTGGGCATAGAAAGCCACAAAGAGATACCGCTGCACAACACATGGCACTTAATTCTGAAACTTGGGTGTTTATTGTGGGTCAGAGCATATGTGTAAATACAAACATTGTACTGAACTGGGTTTTGTTCGTGTCGCTGTGGGAGAAGGAGGTGTTAAAATGGAATACGGAGAGGTGAGGTAAGTCTAGTGGTATTGACATGGAATGGAATTCATGATAATCTAGACGTATATTTACCAGCTCTGTTCATGAAAGGGCCTGGAGGGGAGGACGCACCATTAACAGCGAGCCTACCTGCTATTCAGTCTTCGTTACTAACACGGTTGCTCTACAGTGAATCAAGACTTCTGGGGGAAAACAGTTGGAACTAGATCTGGGAAAATACAGCGTGGTCCTTGGGTTCATTGTTCTGGAAAGCATGGATGTGCTAAACACACTAGTGGGGTTGTGTTCAAGGATGCAGGAACCTGATGAAAGGGACGCTGGGGGCTAAATGGGAGACAGTTTAAGATCGAGGTGAGTAAGGATGGAATGGATTACAAAGTAAGTCTATACTGATATTCAAGATGAGAGACAGAGGGGCACCTGGGTGGCTCCGTCGGTTAACTGTCTGACTCTTGCCGTTGCTCAGGGCATGATCTCAGGGTCGTGAGATGGAGCCCCGCCTTAGGCTCTGTGCTGAGCGTGAAGCCTGCTTAAGAGTTTGTCTCCTTCACACGCCTGCCATTCTCTCTCCCCAAAAAGAGACAGAAAGCTCTTTACAGAAAATTGCTGGCTAGTAAATGTAGAAGGAATGATAAAGACAGGCAGTCATTTTGCAGCCTCCAGTATAAAAATCGATCAAAATCATCAGTGAATGCTCAGAGTGTTGGGGAATGGGCTATTTATGGAGTTCCACGCTATCCCCCCATAGCTGACTTACTGATTCCAGTGGGAAAAGTGCATGGGTAGAGCTGGTGGTCACTACCTGAGCTAAGACGTGATCACGTTATCAGTAATGAGATGACGTGATCGCGTGTGCCCTGAGACACTCCACAGGAAGTACACAGCACTTACGTAGCCTTCTTCCAGAAATTACTCACCTGAGTCCATTTGCAAAGAAAGAATAAGACAAATCCCTAACGTGGGATACTCTGTAACATAACTGGCTCTGACTTTTCAAAAATGGAATGACCTAAAAAGGCAGAAAACTATTTTAGATTAAAAGAATCAAAAGACATAATAACCAAAAGCAGTGAATAAATATTGTTTCACAGAGTTAAAAAAAACATAAAATATATTTTGAGGACAGTTAGGGAAATTTAATTATAAACCATATATGAGATGATTAGTGTAAGGAGGAGATAATGTGTTCTTTTTCACCCAACACAGTCATCCAAACGGATTGGCTTCTTTCCCCGTCCATAACACTGGGGTAACGTTTTCCACATTTATTCCAAGACAACTGTTAGATTCCTCTCTGGGCTGAATAGCTCATTAGTAACTCTTAAATAATTTGCATAACCTCACCCCAGGTATTTATTTTTAGTTGCTCACACCGAAATCCATTTACAATTTTCTTTTAATTATCACAATTTAGGGAGGATTCCGTTAATGTGTTTCTGTTGTTATTCCCCCAAACAGCAACCACGGGGATGAGTATCGGCCTCTGTCCAGTGGAGGCAGCTTTTGTTGTCTGGCTCTGGCTTTATTAGTCCCAGCACTTTTTATTTCTTCTTATCCCGTCTTGGACTCCTCCTAAGAGTTCAGTGAAGACTTTTGTCTTCTTATGTTCTATTTCAGTAGAAGAATGTTCTGAGGTTTGCGCAGTGGTCTGTGCAGTGAGCACGTCTGTTAATTTCCAGATGTTCCTGTTTGTCCTCAGGTCCCACAGGGCACAGATGGGCTGGAAATTCCTATGGAGGAAATGACTCCTGTGGACACCACAGAGGGGTCCTTAGGTGCCCAGCTGCAGCCTGTGGAAGACGGAATGGAATGTCACTCTCCAGAGCCACACCCACTGCAAGATAACGGTGAGGACGGTGTGGTCTGAGAGATGAGATTGGAGAGCAGGAAGGGTCCAGTCCTGAGAAGTAAGCAGAGCTCATCCATTGCCGCCTTACTGAGCATAGCTGAAGGAAAAGTCGCGTCGTGTGAGGCTGTTAGAGGAGTTGAATGAAGCAGCCACGTGGTAATGTAAGAAATAGTTGAATACGGTTCCAGTAGTTGAATACCTGTGGCTCTCCGTGGACATTCTGCAGTGGAGTTAAGTACCTGTGGATAAGCCAGATGTCTGTGGGGCGTGCTTGTCAGTGTAGCCATAGGTCCCACTTCTATAGCCTCTGCCGCAAATTTTGTCACATACGATGTTTAAGACTTGGAAATACTACTTAGAAATTCTATTAAAGAAAATGAGGGGCGCCTGAGTGGCTTAGTCAGTTAAGCGTCTGTCTGGGGCTCAGGATCGAGCCCCACATCGGGCTCCCTGCTCAGCCGGGAGTCTGCTTCTCCTTCTTCCTCTGCCCCTCCCCCTGCTTGCTCACTCACACTCTCTTAAATAAATAAGTAAATATCTTTTTAAAAATCTATTACTGTATTGCTGAGGCTTTTCTAGCCAAAAAAATTGTCTTTTGTAGGTAGTAAGTAAATAAATAACATCAATTTACTTCTTGTTTTTCATAAAACAGTGCTTTACTTTAAGGCTAATCCCAGATACTGCTCTGGAAGGTCACATCCTGGCTTTCTGCTCTTTACTGTGTCAGCACTTTTTGTTCCGGGCTGGGGTTCTTCATTTACCTTCTGTTCCTCCAAGGCTGGACTCCCGAACTAAAACTGTATTCCACCAGCTTGTGTGCTCATAGCCTCTGCTTCTACCTCAAACGCTAGTAGCTACTTGGGTAGTATATATATTTCTAATTATATTCCCAAATATTCTAATTGGTTTTTTCTTCATATTTTAGGGTCATTTTTGTGGCTTTCCATGATGTCTCAAAGCATGGGTGATGATAACCCTAGTAGCTTAGACACTGATGAACCAGAAATTGAACCAGAAAACATGAGAGAGAAGTTCTGCAGAAGCTTAGCAGTGTTACTGGAAAACAAAAGTAATAATACCAAGATATTTTCTAAAGCGAAGTACTGTCAGTTAGTAAGGGAAGTGAAAGAGGCGAAAGCAAAGGCGAGAAAGGACTCCGTTGACTCCCGTCGCTTGGCTAGATTTGATGTGATCCTCGTACAAGGAAATGAGAAGCTGATTGAGGCTGTCAATGGGGAAACAGATAAAGTACGGTATTACTTGCACAGCGAGGAGTTATTTGACATTCTGCATGACACCCATCTCAGCATTGGACATGGTGGGCGTACCCGCATGGAAAAAGAGTTACAAGCAAAGTACAGGAACATCACGAAGGAAGTTATAATGCTATACTTGACTCTCTGCAGACCGTGCCAACAGAAAAAGTCAAAACTCAAGAAAGTTCTAACATCAGAGCCAATGAAGGAAGTGAATTCAAGATGCCAAGTGGATCTTATCGACATGCAATTGAATCCTGATGGGGAGTATAAATTTATTATGCATTATCAAGACCTTCGTACGAGGTTGAGTTTTTTGCGGTCACTAAAATCTAAAAAGCCTAAGGAAGTTGCACATGCTCTTTTAGATATTTTTACAATCACTGGCGCACCCAGTGTCCTACAATCTGACAATGGGAGGGAATTTTCAAGGCAGATTGTCAGTGAGCTCAGTAATATTTGGCCAGAATTGAAAATTGTCCATGGGAAGCCTCTGCCCTGTGAAAGCCAAAGTTCTATGAATCAGAGTAATGAGGATATCCAGAATAGGATTATCTCCTGGATGCAGACTAACCGTTCGTCACACTGGGCTGAATTTTTGTGGTTCATTCAGATGACCCAAAATCAACCCTATCACCGAGGCATGCGGCAGGCTCCTGCAGGCACCCTTAGCTCTGAAGCTAGACTAGGCCCGTGTCGTTGTCAGCTAGCTGAAGAACTTACTGCTCGCCTGCGGCCAGACAATGAGGTCAATCAGGCCGACGGAGAATTGGGAAGCACGCCAGGAGCGCAGTCTGCAGAGAACATGGAGACGGGCACGGACAGCAGTGATACCGGAGAGCATCTTTCTGCTTCTCCTCCAGGGGCCGCGAAGAAGCCTCCCGAAGACAGACTGAGATTTGTATCCTGTGTAGTTTGTGAGAAAGCACGCTCAGGGGCTCATAGTCGTGTACCGCGTGACGGAAACGTCCGTGCGATCCGCAGAGCGCCCCCTCCACATGACGCTGAGGGCTGTCGCCACAGAGGAGCGTGTAGTCTCTGCTGTGAGACCACGACAGTGAAAAGGAAACGTGACGAGATCCAGAGAAGTTTGACTGGTCAGACTTCCAAAATGCTGAAGCCGTCAGACACACCATTTTCCTTAGACAAAGTGGGAGATTGGGTAAGAGTCTGAGTGTGTGCTGCAGATGAGAGCAGGGGAAGAGCTTCATCACACGTCACTGTGCGCGTGTTGGGCGAGGATGTGTGCGGTAGAGACATGAAGCACCATTGGGCCAACTTGGGTTGGTTTTCTCCAGAGAAAAGCCCATTACTTTTAATGCCCCCCCCCCCTTTCAGGTTGGAAGTTGTAACCTTGAATGCTGCTTTATCTGTTGTCTGGGGTCATGGCGGTATTTCTTTTACTCCTTTCTGGTGTCAGGCATTTCCTGGGGGGTGAGAAAGCTAAGACCGCGTGTGTGAGGGTGTGTTTCTCCAGGAGGGTGAATGTGGGAAAAGCCCATCTTAATGTTACTTTGTTTTAATTGTATATAAGTTTGGGTGGGGAGGTAAGCCAGGAAAGGGCGGCTCAGGTCAAGTGAGAAGTATTTAGGAAGGGCAAGGGATGATCAGTTCGACTGGGGATACGGGTTTGTGTTGAGAAAAAGCTCAGTTTTCGGATTTAAATGGAGAGCATGAGATAAGGCCAAATAGATGTATTTTAAATCAGTAGGTTTTATAAAGTAGAGTTAATGTGAGTTTGGAGTTTTGAAACATGGAGGTTACGCATGATTTGGGCCAATGGTACCCAGAGTGTGATCTGCGGACCAGCACTGGTCTACAGAGGGCTAAGTACACTAATCAAGGAGTGTTCAGAAAGTCATAACAGTTTGACATCACCGTAGTATCCAGACCCATGATGCATGAACTTGCGTTTTTGAATAGAACACGGCCCGGCTCGGGCATCACTAACCTCCCAGGGCCAGTCACTGTGGGGGGAGATGCACGCCAGTCAAGCACAGTTACAACGTATGATGTTTGATGGCTAGTTTGCTGTAACTCGGAAAAATGGAAGCCTTTATTTATCTTTATAACTTAATTTTAAAACCATTTTTAAGTTTTTAATCAAGCCTAGTTTTTAATTTATAGTTTTTATCAGAAAAAGGAGGAAAGTAAAATTTGTATTGTTTATTTTTCATCATAATTTGCAGATGGCAAAACAACCTTCACTGGACTTTTTTGTCAAGAAAAAACATCCCTTTTCTGAATATGGCAGTAGTAGTAAGAGAAATGGTAATGATGGAAGTCGCCCAGAGCAGGTGAAAACCAGAAGAGTTCACACAAGTTTTACTCGGAAGTATGATCCCTCATATATCGAGTTTGGGTTTGTAGCCGTAATTGATGGTGAAGTGCTGAAACCACAGTGTATTATTTGTGGAGACATACTGGCTAATGAAGCAATGAAACCATCAAAACTTAAGCGGCATTTATATTCAAAACATAAAGAAGTAAGTTCACAACCAAAAGAATTCTTTGAGAGGAAGAGTAACGAATTAAAAAGCCAGCCAAAGCAGGTGTTCAGTGTTTCTCACATCAACATCAGTGCCCTGCGGGCTTCGTACAAAGTGGCGCTCCCGGTCGCCAAGTCTAAAACGCCCTACACGATCGCTGAGACGCTGGTGAAAGACTGCATCAGAGAGGTCTGTCTGGAGATGCTGGGTGAGTCCGCGGCGGAGAGAGTGGCCCAGGTGCCACTTTCCAATGACACCATAGCCCGGCGCATTCAGGAGCTGGCCAGCGACATGGAAGACCAGCTCATAGAGCAAATAAGAGAAGCAAAGTACTTCTCGTTGCAGCTCGATGAGTGCAGAGATATCGCTAACATGATCGTTCTGCTGGTGTACGTGCGGTTCGAACACGGTGATGATATCAAGGAGGAATTCTTCTTTTCAGCCACTTTACCGACACACACAACTAGCTCAGAACTGTACGAAGCTGTGAAGAATTACGTGGTCGACAAGTGTGGCCTGGAATTTAGGTTTTGTGTAGGAGTCTGTTCTGATGGCGCAGCCTCCATGACAGGAACGCACTCCGAAGTGCTTACCCAGCTCAAGGAGCTTGCGCCAGAATGCAGAATAACACATTGCTTCATTCATCGAGAGAGTCTGGCGATGAGAAGGGTATCCGCGGAACTAAACAGCGTGCTTACTGACACGATAAAAATTGTGAATTATGTCAAGTCTAACGTGTTAAGTTCAAGACTGTTCTCTTTACTGTGCGACAGTATGGAAGCTGATCACGAGCAGCTGTTAGTGCACGCCGAGATTCGGTGGCTATCACGGGGGAGAGTTCTGTCAAGAGTGTTTGAAATACGAAACGAACTCTTAGTGTTCCTGCAAAGCAAGAAACCAGTTTGGTCCCAGCTTTTCAAAGATGTGAATTGGACAGCCAGACTTGCTTATTTATCTGATATCTTCGGTATTTTTAATGATCTTAACGTTTCCATGCAAGGAAAGAACGCAACCTGTTTTTCAATGGCTGATAAGATTGAAGGACAAAAACGGAAGTTAGAAGCTTGGAAAAACAGAGTTTCTACAGATTGTTATGACATGTTCCATAATTTAACAACAGTTATCCATGAAGTGGGCAGTGACCTTGATATTGTCCATCTGCGAAAAGTTATCAACGAACATCTTACAAATTTGTTGGACTGTTTTGAATTGTACTTTCCATCGAAAGAAGATCCACGCGTAGGAAACTCATGGATCCAAAATCCATTTCTTTCATCAAAAGATAATGTAAATTTAACCGTAACCCTACAGGATAACTTGTTGAAGCTGGCTACGGATGAAGGGCTGAAAATGAACTTTGAAAGTACAGCATCACTTGCTTCCTTTTGGATAAAAGTTAAAAATGTGTACCCTGAGCTTGCTGAGGTGGCTCTGAAATCCCTTCTTCTGTTCCCCTCCACGTCCCTCTGTGAGACTGGGTTCTCCACTCTGAGTGTCATTAAAGCAAAACACAGAAACAGTTTAAATATCCATTATCCCCTGAGAGTAGCACTGTCATCCATCCAGCCGAGGTTAGACAGATTGACAAGCAAGAAGCAAGCTCACTTATCACATTAAAAACTTGAAAGTATTCAGTCGGGGTGTGCATATGCACATCATGGAATATGGAAAGTTACTAGGATAGCAGTTCTCTGTATAAATTGTCCATATGTACACTTTCAGTTAAATGTACAGTTTTTATAATTCTTTTCTTTCTTGCTATATTTATTAAAATGTAACTTTAAATCTGTTGCTTCTAATATTAAACAATTTGGTCTTACGTTTTGTACGTCTTTGTTGTTGTTGTATTTCATTAGGATATTTAGATTGTAGGATGACTTCTTTGAAATGGTGTCTTAGACCATGACGGGAAGTGGACTCGGGGCTGGAATTAGAATCGGGGTGCCAGGGTCAGGGAGGGGTGGGCTTCTCCAGCTGGTCCTGGGTGGAAGCTGACGTTGGGTTTCCTCTGTTGGTGCGCGTTTAGACGCAGTGTTTATGTGGCTGAGGTGGGGAAGCACCTTGTGGTGGTGTCATGGCTTTGGAGGCACGTTGCTAAGTTCCGATTTCGTCAGGGCGGGGGGGTCGGACCGCAGAGCCGGATCAGGCACAGGTGTTCAGGTTTTCCTGAGCCGATTGCTGCTGCGGTTCTGTGGGACAAGCCAGGGGTTTTAGCTCCTCTGGGGCATGTAATAACCTCAGGAAGCGCCACACGTCTGCCCTCGCTCGGAATGACTGAGAATGGGCTCTTAGCAGGCTCTTCAGGTAAAACAGACCAAGGTCCTTGGAGAAAGTGAGTCTTCTCCTAGACAGGGAAGCAGCGTAACAGTAAGTGCTGCTTTTCAAAGAAAAGTAACTGAAGGTTGAAGAAGGGGAGGGTGTTTAGTAACACAGAATGTCACTACTAGTTTATTGATTGAAAAGTTCCATTGCAATGGATCCCAAAACTCTTAGAAAGTGGAGGAAATGTTTTTCACAGTCAATTCTGAAACTTCAGTAGGATTATGTTTTATTGTATGTGTTTCATAAAATCTTAGAGCTTTTCAAAAATAAGGTGCTAGTGGTGGACAGATGTCCACGACAGTAGTTTGGTTTTGTCCTCCTACATCTTAGGTGTCCTGTCTCCTGCTTGACTCTATTTTGGAGCTAAGGGACTTAGGTTTTAAAAATTTTGCCATTTGTTGATTGAGTAAAGTATTGTGCTTCCAATTTTCAATGTTAAAAAGCAATGTATGTGTGGTGATTTTATACTTATTTTTATAAATGCCTGAAGTGTCTGGGAGAAAAGAAACCGAGGGACATAAAGAGTACATTTTAAAAGAGAACTAAACTCCCTTATTTTCTCTAAGAAATACAGAATACTGGATATCTGAAAGCAGAATTAGAATCATCTGGACAAAATTGTTGATGTGATTTTTGGCCCTCTCAGATATTTGCTTTAGATGCCTGTGTATTTTTCCTGCAAATGACTCAGTACCAGAAGGCTGAATTGCTTTCCCTCTACTTTTTTTTTTTAAGGAATATTTGTCTTTCCTCCCTTTCCTCCTCCCTGTTTTATTGTCTTACCGTACATTTTTTTTCTTTAGCAGCTTTATTGAGGTCTAGTTTACATGAAAACATGAATTTGATGACTAGTGATTCTGTAAATCAGAAGACCTTTGTCTTCCTATGTTCGGCGAGTTTCCCGTCTAGACCCGTGGTGCACGCATACACCACAGAGTGCGTGTTCTCTCGTGTGCGCGTATGACTTTGTGCTTGTACCCGTTTATCATTTATGTTTGTGTCATTTTTAAATTGCATTTATGGTTATCTGTGTATAGCAGGATGTCGTGTTGAACGTTTCCTGTTACTCAAAGAATGGCAACTACAGAGGGGCCAAAATGGGTCGAGGAGATAGTAAGCTCCCCCACCCTAAAGACCTGTTAGCACGCCTAGACCCAAAAGCCTCCTGCCCTTCACGCGCACAGACACGCCTTCCGGTGTTACGAGTCACTTGCAAGGGGCGCCTTCAGGAAGAGGAGACTTGCATTTCACTTCCAGACTGGCTGTTAGTTTAGGCAGGGGATGTGCTCACCGGTTCTATGGCTACCTGAGCTGGAAAACAAAGTTGGAGAGAGGTGGTTCGACCTGCAGCAGGTCGGCCCAGGGTCCCACAGTTTGGGGCAAAAATATGCAAATTCCCTGTGGGTCAGGTGACACCAAGGAATGTAGGTCTGTACTCTCAGCTAGTGTCCCACGCGGGAAAATGGTCCTCCAGCCAGGAGAGCTCACCTGCAAAGGCTGCTGCCATCTGTGGCTGCTGGGAGCTGAAGGCCATGGAGGAGGTGAAGCGGGAGGTAAATTATCTTTCTGTCCTTGTATATGTAGGTAAGGCCCCCACAAATGTCCTCAGAAAATCTCACGTGCTCCCCATAAGGAAGCTAGAGTTCCAGGGTTTAATCAGAGAGCATGTTACCAATTTACACTGTGTGTGTGTGTGTGTGTGTGTGTGTGTGTGTGTGTGTGTTGACATCGTTAGACGAACCCTGGCCTCTTAGCAAGAGTTATTGTCACGAATAGGGCTGAGTTTGGGGGAAGCAGGTTAGAAGAGGGACGTGCAGTTGATGGCCAGGTGGCCTGCTCAGCTTTATGCCCACGGGGCTCTCCTAGCAGAATGTCTGTTTTGGTGTTCACCACGATAGATTATTGTGAAAGGTCCAAAAACTATAGAACTAGACTATTTTTTAAATTACAGACATTACACATAACACATTTGTTTTTTGTTTACTTGAGAGAGCGTGAGCAATGAGGAGGGGCAAAGGGAGAGGGAGAGAATCTTAAGCAGAGTCTGAGCTGAGCCCAGATCCTGATGCGGGGCTTGATCTCACGACCCTGACATCAGGACCTGAGCAGAAACTGAATGTCGGACGCTCAACTGACTGAGCCACTCAGACGCCCCTAGAAGTAGAAATTATGATGAGGAAATAAAACATGTTTACTGGTTCAAAGGACGTACTATGTGCTTTGCATTCTGATATACTTGTGTTAAGTTGAATTTACTATCAATTATTTATTGATACAATTGTGGTTTTAATTAATTAAGCCTTGGGTTCATTAAAAAATATAAAAAGGGAAAGAGCGTGAGGCCATTGTGGACTGTATGACTTTCAAGAGTGTGACTATGATTATAATGTGCGTTATCGTAGTAAACACTAATTTCTGACTGAAATCTCTCTTGCATCTTTAGGAGGGCAAATTTTCCAAACTGCTATTTTCCTGTCGGAAAATCTCCTCTCATAGTTAACTGCAGGAACCAAATGTGAACTCAGAGTGACCAGAGTACAGGAGCGCCGGGCACTGTAGGTGGGAAAGGTGGCCGGCGATGAGGAGGCCGCAGAAGAGAAGCCGATTCACGGGACAAACCCAGGTAAGGAGTGTGGCCTTCATTCCAGAGGCACTGGGAAGCACTGAACGAATGGTAAATAGAAGGGGACTGGAATCACATTTTAGCAAGGCTTCTCTGCGCACAGTGTGGCCAGTACCCTGGAGTGCCAGAGGCAAGAAAGCCGCGTCCGGTCGTGGGCTAGATTAGTGGTCATGGTGTGGCTGGGGGCACGGCAGTAGGGATGAAAGGAAAGGGACGTTATTTGAAAGGCTCAGGATTGTAAAGGTGCCAGTGTCCAGTCCTATTGAATTTACCGACAGAGGTTTCATGCCATATAACAATATCTAAAAAATATATATGTGAGCAAAGGGTCAGACTTGCTAAGAACATTTTTTTAAAAAGATGAGAAAACTTGCTTATTCTCACCTCAAATGTTGAAAGTCATCAGAAAGCCAGAGTGTATAGGACAGGATGGTATGAGAACAGAGGTAGACAAACCACTGGAGTAGAACAGGGATCCCAGAAGCAATCCAACTGATCAGTGGAAACTTGATACGGCAGAGCTATTCCTGCTTGGTGGAGAAAAGAAAAAATTGATTATCCCTTTGGGAAAAAGTGGAACTGGATCCCTACATTCCAAATGTATTGAAGATACAAATGTGAAATGCAAAGCCGTAGAACTTGTTTTATCGGTTATCGCCCAGAGACACTGAAGACGGGGGCCTGCCCCGCAGTCTCTCTACACTGTCGGCTGCACGCCAGGCGTCGGGAGGAGCCGTGCCTGTGAATGCCGACGGCACCAGCGCTTACAAGAGCCCAAATGCAAAACAGCCCAGATGTCCGTCCACAGAGTAAAATGGACTATGTTACTCAACGTCTAGCTACGGTAGTGACATTGAGTCATCACTGAGGGTTGGGGGTTTGATGAAATGCAATGTATCTGTCAAAGCTCCTCAAAGTACAGGATTAAGATGGGTGCATTTGTTGTACGGTGTACCTCAATCAAGTTTAGTTTAAAGACGAGGGACCTGTGTTACGTCAACACGGGTTTAATTCAAGGGTACAATATTGAAGGAGAAAGCAAAGTTGCCCAACAATACCGAAGTACTGCTCCGTCCATATAAAAAAAAGCTTCATAAAGTTCTGGAAGTCTGAAAAACCTAAACAGCACAAATGAGAGATGCGATGTGGTACAAATGTGAAGGAGGAGAACCCGCAGAATATGGAAACGGAACCCCGGACGGAGGGCCTGTGCCGGGTGAGGGAAGGAAGGTTGTGACTTGGGAGGGTCACTCGGTCGTAGTCGGTGAGGACACTCGTGTTCAACGTGGGGGGTGCTTTTGTTTTAATGCCTTGTACACACGTTATGAATACTCTGATATCTTTCCAAAGGTTAAGGTACAAAATAATTAGTTAATACAATATAAATCTGACAAAACTGATGCTGAAGACAGGATGAAAAGATTTAAAAATGAAAAATTGTGATAGAACTGACGTTATGGAGGAAAGACCGGGACGTCTCAGTGTCCGTTCATGAGAAGAGAACAGAGAGAGCGGGCACTGAGTGGTCTTTGAAGAAATGAAGCATAAGAATATTCTAGAATTGAGAAAGGCCTGAGCCCCCAAAATCAAGCTACAAAACCACCCCAAAGCAAGATAAATGAAACTAAATTTATACATAGATCTATCATAGTGGGAAAAAGATTAAAAGAGATTTAAAAATAACAAATAGAATTGACTTATGGGAGGTTTTTCAACAGCCATAACAAAAACCAGAAAAAGTTGAAAAGCATTTTCAAAGAGCTGAGAAAAAATAACTACCAACTTAATAGAGATGAAACCCACTGCTCACTGTCGTGTTCAACAATGACAGAAGAATAAAAATATTTTCACGAATCTCACGAGAGACATGATACCAACAAACTGTCACTAAAACAAACTATAAGGACATAATTAAGAAAGAATAAAATTAAACCATGAAGGAAAAACTAAGCTCAACAAGGAAGGATAAGCAAAGAAAATAACAGCTCGGAAATCTACATAAACATTTCCTGTAACATAATGTTAGTAATCATGTGTAATTATTGGGGTTAAAACACCAAGAAGGAACTTGAAACACTAAACAACAAGTAAGTTGGGCAGAGCAGGGTGATAAGAATTTTTTTTAAAGATAATTTAAACTATAAGGAACAAACCCAATTTTCTTCAACTTATATCCAACAAATGCAATTTCCTAGTGACAAGATACTTCACTAAAAGTCCTAATGGCGATTACTATGAACATCTTCGAATTTGACAGGAGAGCTTCTTGCTCATCTGAACAGAGAAACTAGCCAGAAATTCAAATTCATGATGACAAGATGCACAGCGTGCATATATCTAACCTCATCTGACTTTAACCCATCTGAAGAGCTTTCGTACGTATGTAGTAATCGGCCCATTAATATGTCCCGATCTTTCTTCACAGCAAAGAATAGTGATTTTATATTATCAAAAGCACTGAGTCAACCCTCATCTTTTTAAAAAAGATTTTTATGTAAATTCAATTAATTAACATACAACGTATTATTGGTTTCAGAAGTAGAGGTCACTGATTCATCAGTCTTATATAACACCCAGTGCTCATTACATCACATGCCCTCCTTAATGCCCATCTCCCAGTTACCCCATCCCCTCCCCTCCAGCAACCCTCAGTTTGTTTCCTATGATTAAGAGTCTCTTATGGTTTGTCTCCTTCTCTGGTTTCATCTTGTTTCATTTTTTCCTCTCTTTCCCTATGATCCTCTGCCTTGTTTCTCAAATTCCACATATGAGTGAGATCATATGATAATTGTCTTTCTAGGATAACAACCTCTAGTTCCATCCACATCATTGCAAATGGCAAGATTTCATTTTTTTGATGTTTGTGTAGTATTCCCTTTGTGTGTGTGTGTGTGTGTGTGTGTGTGTGTGTGTGTATTTATCTATCTTTATCCATTTGTGTGTCGATGGACATCTGGGCTCTTTCCATAGTTTGGCTATTGTGGACATTGTTGCTATAAACATTGGGGTGCAGGTGCCCCTTCAGATCACTACATTTGTATCTTTGGGGTAAATACCCAGTAGTGCAATTGCTGGGTCATAGGGTAGCTCTATTTTCAGCTTTTTGAGGAACCTCCATACTGTTTTCCAGAGTGGCTGCACCAGCTTGCATTCCCACCAACAGTGTGGGAGGGTTCCCCTTTCTCCACATCTTCGCCAACATCTGTCGTTTCCAGACTTGTTAATTTTGGCCATTCTGACTGGTGTGAGCTGGTATCTCATTGTGGTTTTGATTTGTGTTTCCCTGATGCCAAGTGATGTGGAACATTTTCAACTTTTTGAGGAACCTCCATACTGTTTTAATCCTGGATATATTATTGTTTAAATGTATGTTTTAAATGTTAGGATAAATGATAATTATGTAAATAGTGGGAGGGAAAGTGATCAAAGAATGACTCCCAGGAAGGCTATAAAGAAGCAAGTATTGGATTTAACCCCACTGAAAATTTATAATTCTATACTGAAACAAGCTATTAATAAATATAAAAATTAGTAACTGGGAAAATGTTTAGAATACAGTAGATAGATACACTTGGTCTATTATATTTATATGTTTGATGGTGATCTTTTCAATAAATAAGAAAAGTGTTGAACGGTGTAAAAGAAAAGAAATGGGTCAAGGATTCCAGGGGCTAAAAGTGACATTTACTTCTCAAAGGTCTCTTGTGTAGCTAGATTCTGCTGGGCTCAGCAGGGATTAGCCAGGCTTTTGTTGTGTTATCTGTGTGTCTCCATATGTCTTCTCATTCCAGACCAGTAGCCACCTGGTGTGCTCCTCTCCTGGCCTCACGCAGGTGGGCAGGTGGGCTCACGCAGGTGGGCTGAGAACTTCCCTCAGCTCACAGCCACACACTCGCCTCCCACCCACATTCCACTGGTCAGATCAAGCCCTGTCGCTAAACCCAGTGTCAATGGATTAGGAAAGTATACATCATCTCTAGGGAAGACATAGCAAGAGCAAAAAGCATAAACCAAAAAACCCCAGAATATTCAACTAAAAGTCTTTTAAATCATAAACACATTTTTTTTTTTTTTTTTACATTGCCAGATAAAATGGTCTCAAGATTATTTCAGTAGCCCAGAGGGGTGGTGCATAGGTGGCCGTCAGTTACGGGACCACCTCTTGGCTTCAGCTCAGGTCATGATCTCAGGGTCATGATCTCAGGCCCTGATACCCGGGTCGTGGGGTCGAGCCCCGAATCAGGCTCTGTGATCAGTGGGAGCTTGAGATTTTCTGCCCCTCCCCCACCAGTCTTTCTCTCTCTAAAATAAAGAATCAATCTTTTAAAAAATAGCCCAGAAATATTGTCAGGGACTCTTTGTCCTGAGTTGGTTGTCAGAGGTCACAGCGGGCTTTCCTAGTGTCATTCACAGAACAGCAGCTAAGTAGGAAAGAACCTTCTCTCAAAACCGTCTTTCATCAGCAAGGAAGTCTTCTCCAAAAGCCTCCAGTGATTCCTTCTTCAACTAAACAGCCACAACTGGGTCACATAATTACCCTACGCAAATCTTCACTCAAGGGGAGTAGGACACATCCTGGATGTTGGCTTAAGCCCAGCCAAAAAACTCGAGAGCTTCTCTTTTATATAAAGATAGCCATTGTCCAGTAAAAGAGAATAAAGCCTGAAAGCCACAAAACTGAACATTTTCAGCACAGGGAGAAGATGAGCAAATGAAGAAAATTTTTAAAAGGAAAAAAACCTCTGGGTTTTGCAAATGAGAGAAAATACTGGATGGTCATTGTGGTAGATGATTGTTATTTACAAGTATCTGCTGCCTCTTCCTGGGGTAAGATCATTACTCCCCAGGGTAAGATCACCTCCTGGGGTAAGATCATTACTCCCCGGGGTAAGATCACCTCCTGGGGTAAGGTCATTACTCCCCGGGGTAAGATCACCTCCTGGGGTAAGATCATTACTCCCCCTGTTCCACAGACACCAGATTTGCCTCATTCTCTTCACGCTGGACAATGAAATGTGAGCGAATCCACGTGTTTCGGCCCTCGATTTGCTGACTCCGTTTTCTCCTGGGTCAAGGGACCATCCGCTGCGGCACCCGGGCCGGATCCCGACGGCACGGCTTGAGCAACAATCGCCTTTGTTCCTGCCGCTCCCTGTGCTTCCTGGACGCTCAGCGCGCACAGCGCCCCGGAGACGCCGCACTGATGACGCGACGGGACCGACGTCAGAAAACGCGCGCGTCCGACTGCAAGCGCTTGGCTGGCTGAGCCGAAGGGTCCGTTGATGTTACCGGAGTGCAGTATAAAACGGGGCCCAAACCTCCCATGCTCGGCACCTTGGGGTTGCCGCTGAAGTTCAAGGCGGAAATACATTTAGACGCTTTTGGTAAATTCTGAAGTGCCGCGGAAACGTGGGACGTGAATAACGCGGTGCCCGCGGGCAGTCTGGGCTCCGCCGCGGGTCTCCTGTGAGCTCCCGGGTTGCTGCGAGCCGGTGACCGGCTCCGGCGGGCACCCGTTCCAACTGCCCGCATACGGACGCAGCGAGGAAAGAAGGTCCTGTCTCTCAAAACAAACAGGAAAGAAAAGGGGGAAACGATGAATTAAAAGGTGCTTTTTGAAGCAGGCGCTGAGTCTGGCTCCGTGGCTTAGCTGGTCAAAGCGCCTGTCTTGTAAACAGGAGATCCTGGGTTCGACTCCCAGCGGGGCCTCGGGCCACGCGCCCCTTTTAGCGAACGTCTCGGTGGCCGGGGAGGGGATGGAGACGTCGTCCCGATGACGGAAGGACAGCCGCCCGCGCGCAGGCATCAGCTTAAACCTCCGCGGTCCTTCTTCCCATCACAGAAGGTCGTTTTCCAGGGAAGTTCTGCCTCCGCGTCCTTCATGGGACAGTGGCCCGGGAGGGGCTCCGGCAGGTGCACAGCAGGTGTTTCCCCCCACCCCGGGCGGAGAGTCAGGAACTCAGGAACAGTGACTGATGACTGTAAGCAGGGTGTTTTGGAGGCCGTCCCGGCGCCTCTGCAGGACGGGGCGTCCTGTTCCTCTCCCCGCACCGGGTCCTCCAGGACCACGCGCACCTTGCTGGGGCTGTGTCGTGCCGCGCGAGCCAGGTTCTCGGCCGTGTTTGTTGAATGAGTAAATGACGCTTGGATGAACGAAGGGAGGATGTCTCCTCTCTTCCGCACGTTTCCTACGGGATCCGAAGGAAGTGTCTCTCCCTCTCCTCCCTCTCTGCTGACCCCTTCCCTCCCCCTCGCCCCCTTCTCCCCTGGTCCTCTCCTCCCCCCAGCTCTCCCCCTCTCCGGCTGATGGGTGCTGGTGCTCTCTGCTTCCTCGTCCCTATTTCATTATTGGCTGACAAGTTGGAGCCCAGGGGCACAGGGTGGGGGGAGGCGAGAAGTGCAGGGAGGTCAGAGAGGGGTGGGAACTCGGCCTGGGGGCGTCGGGCCCGCTCCCTTCGCCGCTGCCCCCAGTCCCCGTCCTGGGTCCCCACCGCCTGAGGCGGGGCTCGCAGGGGCCCTCGCTGCCCTCAAACCGTGGACGTTTCCTTTTAAATAATAACAATTCGTCTAAAGTCGCAGTGACAGTATTATGGTAAAAACATAATATTTCTTTAATTTCCCAGTGTAACGTTGAATGAACAACTGCAACTCAGAATACTTACTCCAGGATGATTTTATTTCTGTAAATTTAAAAACACAAAACTGTTGTTTCTGGATGCACAGGTCTTAGTGAAGCAAAAAATATGAACAAAAAGAAGACCGACAATTAGATGGTATTGGCTACTTCTGCAGAATGTGGGCTGTATTTTCAGTTCCAATTTCCTAAACAAAATTCGAACAGAATATAATACTGTGAGTTTCCCCCGGCAATATAAACAGGAATTCCTGGTATATTGAAACTTCCCAGTGAAACGCCAAGACTTTTTTTTCCTTTGATTTTATTTATTTATTTACTTACCAGAAGACCCTGTTTTTGGCCTGTAACAAAGCATCTACCCTCAAGTATGAGAAGATTAGAAACCTGTTGATGGAAGACCCAGTGGTTGCCCCTAACTTATTCCAGTGACTGACAGTGACCTAGGAGGAAAGAGTCCTCTCGTGGGGACCTAAGCACATGGAATTACCGACACCCCATCCACAGGTCTCCCCTGATGGTCAGTTTGAAGGGAAAGCATATTGAGGACATGAATTTCGAATGTATTGCATTCCGTCCTGATGCCACCTGGCACTCCTAATGCCAAGTGACAAAAGTATTTTAAACCTAAAGATAAAATCTTTTTTTTTTTTTTTAAGATTTTTAAGTGTATTTATTTGTCGGAGAGAGAGTGAGAGAGTGAACATAAGCAGGGGGAGGGGCAGGCAGAGGCAGAGGGAGAAGCAGACTGGGGCTCAATCCCATGACCCTGGGATCATGACCTGAGCTGAAGGCAGCCGCTTAGCCAACTGAGCCACCCAGGCGCCCCCTAAATAAAGTCTTATTAGAAATAAATTTGACACTTACCATGTGAGCTTGTGTACAGGTACAACTTCAGCTGATCTGAAGATGGGATGTATGTGAATCCAGGTACACTTCTGAACCTGAAATGGGACACGGTCACCTGAAAAATATGCCTATCAATGGCACTTGCCCTTTTCTCTTTGAATTGACAATCCTCCCGGGGGTTGGAGCTCAAGGAACAGGGCAGCTGGTATAATACTGTTGGGTTAATAAAGAAGATACGGAATGTCCAGTTTTCCAGCATCCCCCATTGATTTGAGCACCAGTGTGGGCTAGAAGAAGGAACAACACTGGGGTGTCACCAACTGGCCGTCTAGGTAGCCTCCAAGGTGGGGTGAGGTCAGGGACACCTTACTGGTCTCTGCAGCTGTGGGGGAAAAGCAGCCTGAGGAAAAGATGTCAGGAGCACAGGCGTCTAAGAACAAACACTAGGATCACCTTACCTGTCACTAATAAGAGTATCCATGCTTGTGTATCAAAAAATCACAGAAAATAATGTTGCAAATCAGGATTTTCAGCTTCGAATGTGAGGAACTCCGTATTACCCTGTTTGCTCACAGCATGTTATAAAATGCAGGACACAGCGCACGCACGTGGAAGGGACCGTCCCTTTTGAGAGGACACATTCAGATCAGATGAGATCAAACCCTGGCCCACATCAAAGCACAGAAAGCAAAGCTTGATGGCCGCTTGACTTTCGGTCACCAGCCCTCTTCCCTCTTTTATACACAAGCTTCCTTTTAAAAATGATGTGTGATATGCCTTGATTTATATGTATTTTATCATACATACACATTAAATAATATTAAATAATAGATAATAACATGTAGGTTTTAAATGTTACCCTTTAAAATACTATTAAAATATTATTAGTCTTATCAAGCATATTATAAGACTGAGTTTTTACTACTTTGATTTTACCATCAATTTGAATGTTATGAAGAACAAATGATTTGCATATAAACATGAGCACATCAGGAAAAAATATGAAAAAGTACTCTTTTTAAAATTAAGATTTTTTTGTGTGGGGGGAACAGTTTTAGGTTCACAGGAAAACTGAAGGGAAGATACAGAGATTTCCTGTCAGATTCCTGCCCCTAGCCATGCATAGGCTCCCCAGTGACCAACAACATCCCATACATGAGTGATACATTTGTTTGAATTAGTAACCTACATCCACATGTTATTACCCAAAGTTCATAGTTTACATTGCAGTACGCTCTCTTTCTACATTCTGTGGGTTTGGACAAATGTGACGTGTATGCATCTTTATGGTATCCTACGGAGTACTTTCACTGCCCTAAAAATTCTTGGTGCTTTGTGGGAGAGCAGGACCTTAGCGGGTAAAAGAGCCAATAAGAACAGGAACACGCATGAATGGCCACAGCTCTAGACGCGTGGGAAAGCCAGTTATCCGGGCCATCGGCCTGTGCTGAAAACAGTGGTGATGGTGGATAAGATAGCTAGGCCTGCTGAGGTCAGTTCTCCACCCCCCACAGTCCCCTAGTTTACGCTTCCCTAGGATCTGCGCTAACAGTCGTGCACACACAGTTCCCAGCTGCCCCTCATGTGATGGCTTTCTTAAGTTGTGTGTCCCTCCTTGCTTCCCGCATACTTTACGTATCACGGTATGCAACCGAGAGTCCACCCAGACTCTTCTTGCTGGTGCCTGGTGGTGCGGCCCCTTCTGGCCTCTCTTTGCTCCAAGTTACTGGACTCTGAGTAATCATTTCCTCTCTGGACAAGTGTGCAACACGGCAGTGATTCACCTGTTCATCCCTCCACTCCACCCTGAAAGCCTGGCAATCACCGAACTCTTTACTGTCTCCATGGTTTTGCCTTTTCCAGATTGTCGTATAGTTGAAATCGTGCGGTATGCAGACTTTAAGACAGGCTTCTGTCACTTAGTAACATGCATTTCAGGTTCCTCAATATCTCTTCATGGCTCGATAGCTCATTTCTTTTTATCTCTGAATAATATTCCGTTGTCTGGGTATAGCACAGATTTTTTACCCAGTCACCTGCTGAAGGACATCTTCTGGCTTCCAAGTGTGGGAAATTATGAGTAAAGGTGCCATCAACACCCATGTGTAGCTTTTTGGATGAACGTGACTGTTTAACTCCTTTGGGTAAATAACAATGGGTGTGATTGCTGGATCATATGGTAAGAGTATGTTTACTTTTGTCTTCTAAAGCGGCTGCACCATTCTGCATTCCCACCGAGAAGGAAGGAGCGTTCTTGTTGCTCCACATCCTTGCCAGCATTTGATGTTGTCAGTGTTCTGGATTTCGGCCCTGCTAATTGGAACGTGATAGTATCTCATCGTTGCTTTAATTTCCATTTACCCAATGACATATGATGTGGAGCGTCTTTTCATAGGCTTGTTTGGATCGGTATATCTCTTTAGTGAGATGTCTTTTAAGGTCTTTGACCTATTTTCAAATTGAGTTGTTCTTTTGTTTTTGAATTTTAAGAGTTCTTTGTATATTTTGGATATCGGTTCTTTATCAGATATGTATTTTGAGGGGCACCTGGGTGGCTCAGTCGGTTAAGCGTCTGCCTTCAGCTCAGGTCATGATCTCAGGGTCCTGGGATCAAGTCCCAAGTCCCCCATTGGGCTCCTTGCTCAGCGGGGAACCTGCTTCTCCCTCTCCCTCTGTAGCTCTCCTTGTTCTCCCTCTGTGGCTCCCCTTGTTCCTGTGCTCACTCGCTCTCTCTCTCTCTCCCTCCCTCTGACAAATAAGTAAAGTCTCTTTTAAAAATGATCTACTTAACTACTTTACTTAAGAATGCTGTACCACCAAGCCAATTACTTCAAATTGAATTCCCTTCTGTCTTTTTGAAAGACCAATTTTTATCTGAGAACGTAATTGCTTTAATTACACAAAATACGCAAGAACGTTGGCAGTGGTAGGACAGAAACTGATGTCCTTAATGAGACTGGAGTGTAATCCAGAGACTTGGGTCATTTGGTGTTCTACCATGTTGGAGAAATGTATGCAAGTAGTTTTACGTTTTAAAAGATGCAAGAATGTATTTTGTACAAATGCAGAGTTGACAGCCCATATGGGGTTTTTTTTTTTTTTTTTAAAGATTTTATTTATTTATTTATGTGACAGACAGCCAGCGAGAGAGGGAACACAGCAGGGGAGAGGGAGAGGAAGAAGCAGGCTCCCAGCCCAGGAGCCCGATGTGGGACTCGATCCCGGAACGCCAGGATCACGCCCTGAGCCGAAGGCAGACGCTTAACGACTGAGCTACCCAGGTGCCCCCCATATGGGGTTTTTGTTTGTTTTTTGGTTTGGTTTTTTTACCCTCTCTCTAGACACTGGTCAGAGGCTTCAGTTCTTTCAAACTAGGACCATTAATTGGAATATGCATTTGGACTGTCCGTCCACTCAATTCCTACCTATGAAAGATCACTTTCCCATCCTTCCAGATCAACCACCACATAAGGAGCTTTCTCAAGTGATTATGGGCCAGCCTTCTACTTCAGATTGTTGCTGTGAGCTTAGTTACCTGTGTTGTCTGTGCTGAGACACCACAGTGGGAGGGACAGGACTTACAGAGGAACAGTTCTCCTATTATAAGAAAATCAGTCCTTGAGCAAGTGAGTAGAAATTCTACTGACCTCCGTGGCGTTTCCACGGTGTTGGAATAAAGTCTTGTGTTCAACAGCTGAACTTGTTGGACAGTTGTTTCTCATCTAGTTTGTCATATTTCTTCCTTTGCTGTTTTCAGCTTGCCCATTTCTTTTCTATGTAATTACAGATGGATGGAAATCACATATGCTGCTCGCAACAGTATCTGTAGGAGAGTTAAACGTTCTTGCCATGACTCAGCAAGTCCAGTCCTCGGTACGCATCTGTCCTGCAATCATTCGGCTGAAAGTAAGTGCCCTTTGGTTTAAATCACAGGACTGATAATACTACACATGCACCAGGATGTGGTTTATTATATAACGAGGCTCCCAAACAGGTCCCAAAATGGTTTGAGAAAGCAAGGAGGGGTGAGTGGCTTTGGCTGTTACTGTGGTTGGAGGGTTGGGCTGGGATGAGGGTTCCCAGGTGGGAACAGTGTTGTGCAGTTTGAACTTCCCTCTGGTGCCGAGAGAGGGAGCTTGTGCTCTTTCTCATGAGCTAGTTTAGCCGTGAGTAAAGAGTGACAAGTCTTGAAAGCTATCAGCAAACATCAGTAATAGTCAACCTCTTAATTACAATACCCCAAAAACTTGTGCACAAGTCCACACACACACACAAACATTTACAAGAGTGGTGGGGGTTTTTTGTTTTTTTTGTTTGTTTGGTTTTTTTTTTTAGAGATGGGGGAGAGAGAGAGAGAGCAGGGGAGGAGCAGAGGGAGACAGAGAGGGAGAGAGACTATTAAGCAGATGACCCATCTTCCAGATGGGTTTGAAGTTTTCTCTGTGGGGAAAAAAATTGACTATTTATTCAGTTTATTGAATGATATGGGGCTATTCCTATGTGTGGTCGCCCAAGAAGGCGGCCATTTCTCAGTCGTGCACAGAGTGTCTGGGACCTTCTGGGGCTTCTTACAAAGGTCCTTGGAAGGCACTGGCAGCTCCACTCTGCGCAGTCTCCAGGAGAGCCAGGCCTAGGAGGTGCCCTGGATCCCGCCCTACCTGACGCTGTCCCAGCAGTGTAGGGCTAAGCTGAGAGGCCGCAGGAGAGGCTTACTTGTCCCCCTTGTGATGATTTTCCTTTTCTCCCAGGGGTCTCCGTTCTGACTTTGTCTTCCTTCTAAAGGTGACTTGAGAGTCTGTCGTCCTGCTCACAGAGGGACGGTCAGTCTTTTCCTCCTGTCTTTACAGCCCCATGCAGCTGGCGGAGCGGGGTCGCGCAGCCCAAGTGCTCACTTAGGTTCACAAAGGACATGCGGTGTCAGGTTAAAGGCAGGAGCGTGGAGGCAATCAGAATTCCTCTTTGCCTTAGCCTGTTCCCGGGTGAAGTTGTTTGGCTTTGGGAGTGTTAACCACATTCTCTTTGAAATGGGATTAACAGAAAAGATGACGTTACTTTGTTGGGATGCAAAGAATACGCAAATAATCCAGAGAGCCCAGATTCTCAACACTTGTCCTATTTTTCCTAACAATAAAACCGGTGGACCACGTGGCCTAATGGATAAGGCGTCTGACTTCGGATCAGAAGATTGAGGGTTCGAATCCCTTCGTGGTTGCAGTTCCCTTTTTCACACTCCCCTCTCCCAGGCATGTCTGTCCCGACCTTCAGATCCCAGATCCAGGTGTCTGGAAGGAAATTGGACAGTGCGTCCCGACAGATCAGACCTGCGCAGGAGGCGGCGGCGCGGCCTGGCAGGTGCACAGGTGTGTGGGGCAGAGGAGTGGGGCGCGAAGGCTGAGGACCTCTGCCCTCTCGGTCCCTGCAGCGCGGGTGCTACTCGGTCACTTCGGCGGGAAATGACCCTACTCCGCTTCCCGGCACCTCGTGGCCGCGCTCAGTGATTTCACAGCAGACTCACAGAAAACCTGTATTTTGAGCAACTTGTCTCTTTGAAGTCAGTTTAAATGCTGCCCCTTTCAAAAGGAGACCACTCCTACCTTAGGGGAGCCGGAGCAGAGGCGGTGAGTCCTGTTGACTCGGGCTGACGACCCCCCAACCCCCTGCGGCTCAGCGGGCGCCACCTGCCCGGGTGAGGACCCGGCGCCCGCGCAGAGACCCCAAGCCTCCAGGGGAGGCGAACCCAGTGAGCGGGGGCCAAGAGCGAGCAGCCTTGGCAGAAGTGTAAAGAATCTGGCCAAACACAGCTGAATATTAAGATGAAATGGACAAGATGCTAGAACAGTATGACAGACCAAGTGAGATTCAAGACGGAGTATCAATTATGAAGTCTTCAACTATGACACGTTTTGAGTTCGTTCTCAAAAGTCTTCCTACTGAGAAAATCCCATGTCCCGTCGTTTACCGGAGACTTCCTTAAAACATTCAAAGAGCCCAATCTGATCAGACATAACTCTTCTGAGACAGAGCGGGGACTGGACTCGGGTCCCCCCACCCGGACGCCGCACCCCGCGCGCTCCGCCGTGAACTCCGTGCCTCTGGCGCCGCGCATCCGGCAGGAATGCGGAGGGAGGGGCTGAGCCCAGCGTCTGGCGGGCGCCGGACCCAAGCGGTCCGCACCGGGACGGACCCCCGCGCTGGGCTTTCACGGTAGAAGTCGCCCCCGGGGGTGGAGAGTCAACGCGTTCAGTGGCCGGGCCGCGCATGAAGACGCGGGACCTTGACGTGCGCCGGTGCTCATCCATCCCGCCTCCACCTGCTTGTACTCGCTCTTGCCCACCTGCGTGTGTGTGAAGCCCGCTCCCTGACCGCTCCTCGGCGCCAGCCTGAGAATTCTTTCCTCCCCGCGGCCACGAGGGGCGGAGCAGCAGCCCCCGTGAAGCGGGGCCGGGAGCTCCCGTGAGGCCCCTTGGCCGCTCCTGTTGCCGGGCGAGCACTTCCACAGCATGGAAAGTAAGAGAGAGAAAGAAAGACACACAATTATGTTTGCAGAATGCCGTCATGAGATTTTCTTCCCACTTAATGTATCTTTTAAATGGATTTTTTGAGGCACAGTTTTCTTAGAATAAACTACATATATTTAAACATACATGTGAGTTTGACACAGGTATAAACTCATGAAGCCATCACTACAAGAAAGGTAGTGAGCACAGACATCATCCCCCTCCCACAGCCACTGCCTCCTGTCATTATGTTGTAGTTTTATGAAACGTTTTATGCTTGTAGTTTTATAATTTTATGTAAATGAAATCATACAATATAGGCTGTCTTTATTCTTTCCCCTCCGTTGTTTTGAGATTCACCCATGATCTGCATATGTGTAATTCCTTTCTTTTTATTGCTGGATAGTATTCTGTTGTATGGACGTACCACAATTGTGTACCCATTTGCCCCTTGATGAATATTTATATTACCTCCAGTTATAAATAAAGCTGCCATGAACATCTGTGTATAACCCTTTGTGTGGACATATTCTTTCATTTCCCTTGGAATGGGGTGGAATGGCTGGGCCGTATGGTAGGTCTATATTTAATGTTTTAAAAAGAAAGTGCCAAACTGAGGCTGGTATTACCGTCATACCTAACGCGATAGGGACGTTGTGAGAAAGGAGGGTCACGGTCAGCCTCACTCTTGAACACAGACGTGAGCTATCTTGACGGTTAAGGAACTGAATACAGTCATATTTAAAATTAATTGTAAGTCATTTTGGTCTTGAGTTTATACCAAGATTACAAGGCTGTTTTACCATAGATTTACCATAAATCATTCCAATTTACACATTAAGAAGGAAATATGCCACGGGATCACCTCAGTAGAGAGAAAAAGTATTTGCTAAAACTCAGCATTCAGTCACGATCAAAACTCCAAGCAACCTAGCGAGGGAAGGTAATGTCTTTAACCTGGCGTCTTTGAGAAATTATAGTCAACATCAATCTTAAATGTGAAATATTGACTATACGCAGAATGATGAAAAATTCTGTTTGAGATTGGTAACAAATCAGGGACTAGCTCTTATCACTCCTATTCAAGATTATGGATTTCTGTGTGCCTCATTCATTGTCTTTTTCAGTCATGCTCAAAAAAGGAATACAAGGTCCCATGACTAGAAAGGAGGAAAGAGGAATGTGCTTACTCCCAGATGGTACGATGACATACAAAGGTAAGTTATTGGATCACGTTGATCGATTACAACGTAA
Source organism: Ursus maritimus (assembly GCF_017311325.1). Lineage (NCBI taxonomy): Eukaryota > Metazoa > Chordata > Mammalia > Carnivora > Ursidae > Ursus > Ursus maritimus. Next base: position 7,964,290 of record NW_024425564.1, read on the forward strand.
TAGCTTGTGAGAGCTGAGATGGTACTATAATGGCCTGTGTCTATGAAGGATGAACCGCGAAGGGTATGTTACCTACAGTGAGAAAATGAGAGGATTGGAGAATACGCCTCCTCTACGCTTACGTCGACGAGCGCTTTCCTTGCTGACTCCACAGAAGCCCAGGAATCTGATAGACAGACTTCATTTATGACACGGTTTCCATTTTTTGTTTTAATCAGTCGCCGACAGTCTTCACGGAGGGGCTCTGAGAGCATGTCATGCAATCCAGACCGAAAGCAGCTCTACTTTGCTGAAGTCCTCCTGCTCTACCTGCCTGTCCGACCCTGTCCCCTCCATCCCCCTGCCTCCTCCAGGTCCTTTCTGAAACTGAACTCCAGGTGGAACTGGTTTCTGGCCTGAGCCAGGGATGGTGGATTATGAGACTTTGAAAGCTTTTTTTGGAAGTAGAAACCATTTCTGTCTCTAGATTTCTGAGCTCTTCTCGGGGCTTCTAAACTGAGAAAAAAAAAGCACAAGAACACTGAATTTGCCTCAAAAACCCCAAAGCCCTTTAGGGCAGTCATGCAAAAGTCTTCTTCTGTTGTCACCAGAGACATTACAACACTCAGTCCCACACTACTGGATACCTGCCTCGTGAGATTAAATGTTAAGATATTGTTGTGGAATATATCGTTGGTTTGTTTTAATCGGACATGGTAAAATACACAGGATTTGGCTGTCATGAAAGAAGTTTTTGTACTCACAGATCCCCAGAAACAGAAGCTGTGGCATATGGAGAAGTACTAGGGTCAGGCAGGAGGCAGAGCGAGTGATGGAGGAACTGGGCAAGAGCCTTCGTTGTGGTTTTTTGTAGGAGGAATGAGTGAGGCAGGGTAAACAGGCTTAGCACTGGGCAGTTTGAATGGTTCAGGGCTGTCCCTAGTGATCTGGTACCCGGCCCTGGGATGACTAGGGTAGGAGAATAGCAGCCCAGGCACAAGAGCTTGTTAGGAAGCTGTCTGGAGCACAGACTCTGGACCAGTTGGTTTGCATGGGAAAGGCGCAGTCACAGGGGCATTGTTTCCTACCTCTGGGAATTGATTAGCCCTTGGGGACAGGGATAGTCTTTCTCTTGGTCTGGCAAGGCCCCAAGACGTCAAAGCATCAGGAAATACAGAAAATAAAAAATATGATTAATACACGTTTATAAAGCACTGAGCATGAGGCATGGCATTTGGCCTGTGCATAATAAATTGTATTTATCATTTACATTATGTATTTGTAGCTCAGGGTGGGGGGAAGTGATATACCATATCATGTGGTTAATAACGTTGGAAGGAATCCAATTTCCATATTCCTACCTATTTAGGGTTCTATCTGTGATATCATCCCACCCCTCACATGTTGTTACTAATTCCTAACCATCTATGACTATTAATCTTTGTTTAACTTGTAGTAATTGGCCCTTGAGTAAGGAAACTCTTTCTTTATGGGCCCCATCTCACAGATCAGATCAGATCTAAGTAGCCTAAAGACTCTGCTTTCCCAGATCTCTGAGTTTCAAAGTTCTGATAAGCTTTTTAGTAGCTTTGGAGCATGCCTCCAGCATGAGAAGAGCAAACAATCTAGATTTGAGGGAAAACATGGTGGGTTTATTTCAGAACTCCCACCTGAAAGCATGACATACCCATATTGCAACCAGGGTAAGAGTAAAAACTAGAGGCTGAAAGAGCTTTGCCTACTCACGGGGTCCTTCCCTTCCCTGGGCCAGTAGACTACCACTGAAAGACATCGAGGCCAATAGTGGCCTGTCGGATCCTATAGTTTTCAGGCTCTCAGGGCCAACGCGTCCATTCTGGCTCACATCCTGGTCAAGACAGAGTCGATGGCGACAGGAGGTGTTGTGGGAGTCTAGGGCTGGAAGATAGGAAGGTGAGGAGGCGGAGGAGGAGGAGGGAAAGGAAGAAGCACGCAGGAGGAGAAGAATACTAATGTTGACAAGCTGCCTACCACGTGACAGCCATCTTCAAACACATCACATTTAGCCCTCACCAATGAGCAGGTGGCTGTCAGTGTGCCCATTATGTCAATAAGGAAGTCAACACAGACAGAAAATAAATAATATGCCTAAGTTTGTTTTCTTAACAATCCCAAATGTTCCAAAACCCAATTTATCTTCACTATTCAATAATAAAGACTTATGGAAGACATGAAGAGAGTAATGGATGAGGGCGAATGTACAGGGCAAAGTTCAGGAGAAAGGGTAGGAAGAAAGGAAATGCAGGGAATTCAGGGGCAAAGTCCCAGGGGATAATGAGGGATTCAGAACCCATCGTAACATGAGTTCATGATATAAATGCCTGCTGAGTGAGGGTTGATCTCATGTAGACCTCAGCCTCTCCTAGGAAGAAATCACTTATTAATTAAACACATATTGATGTATTTTAAATTTCATACACACTTCTTGTTTCTTGGGATAAAAATGAACAATTTTAATAGTCTCTGCCTTGAGAAGCTAAATTTCAATGATGTCAATAAATAGAACTCCTGCTTTTGCAGCTACGATTCCCCTATGACTGTCCCAACACTAACTATGGTATTTGGTGTGCACATGCTTTTTTCTTTTAAGATTTTATTTATCTATTTGAGAGTGAGAGAGCATGAGTAGGGGTGTGGGGGGAAGAGGGAGAATCAGACTCCCCACCGAGCAGAGAGCCTGACTTGGGGCCCAACCCCAGGACCCTGAGGTCACGACCGGAGCCGAAGGCAACCACTTAAACGACTGAGCCACCCAGGCGCCCCACATGCTTTTAAAAAGCTTATAGCAGAAAGGAACGAGGAAAAGATAAAGCCACCGTAGCAGGAAAATGGTGCAGTATTACCTTTGACAGAAGAAAGCAATGCCATTTAATACCCATTTGCTTCTCTTTTCCAACAAGGAAAAATAATACTTATTTTTAAAAAAATATTAACTCATTTTATCATCACACAATTAAAAAAATTTTTTTTAAATAATCTTTATGCTCAACATGGGGCTCAAACTCACAACCCCAAGATCAAGAGTCACATGTTCTACCAACTGAGACAGCCAGGAATATTTAATATTTAAAATGGAAAAAGAGGGATGCCTAGGTGGCTCAGCTGTTAAGCATCTGACTCTTGATTTTGGCTCAGGTCATGATCTCAGGGTTGAGAGATCAAGCAAGTTCTGCCTTGGGTTCTGTGCTGATCATGGAGTCTGCCTAAGATTCTCTCTCACCTTGTCCCTCTGCCCCCCCCCCTCGTGCACTGACTCTCTCTTTTAAATAAACAAATCTTTTAAAAAAAGACTCATTCAAAGTTTCAACAGTAATTAAAGAAGCATGGCACTGGCCAGAATAGGTAAATAGAGAAATCAAACGTAACAGAGAGCTTATGCTCATGTGGACACCTGAGAGAACAGAGGATACACTACAGATGGAGGGTGGAGTGAATTTTTAGGTATATAGTTCTAGAGAAAATGAATGTAAATGTGTTGACCTGTACTTCATCATATAGAAAAAAATCTGTTTGAGCTAAAGACTTACATGTAAAAGACAAATATATACAAATTTTAGAAAATTATAAAGAATATATTTGTTAAACTTGGAGTTGGGAAGAATTTCATAAACATGACAACAATAAGGAAAAAGATTGACGAATTTGACAGCATTAAAATTTTTTAAGTTAGCTCATCCACAGACACATAACGAAAGAAAAATGGCATTTATAGTGTTGGCTGTGGGGTTTTTTCACAGATGTCCTTTGTCAGGTTGAGGAGGTTTCTTTCTTTCTTTCTTTCTTTCTTTCTTTCTTTCTTTCTTTCTTTCTTTCTTTCTTTCTTTCTTTCTTTCTTTCTTTCTTTCTTTCTTTCTTTCTTTTTTTAATATTTTATTTATTTATGTGACAGAGAGACAGCCAGCGAGAGAGGGAGCATAGCAGGGGGAGTGGGAGAGGAAGAAGCAGGCTCCCAGCGGAGGAGCCCTATGTGGGACTCGATCCCCAAACGCCGGGATCACGCCCTGAGCCGAAGGCAGACGTTTAAGGACTGCGCTACCCAGGCGCCCCGAGGAGGTATCTTTCTATTCTTGGTTTATTGAGGATTTTCATCAGGAAAGGGTGTTGGATTTTGTCAAGTTCTTTTCTGCATCTATTGAGATGACATGTAGTTTTTGTTTTTTGTTCTGTTGATGTGGTATATTACAATAATTGATTTTTGCATGTTAAATTAACCTTGCTTTCCTGGGCTAAATCCCACTTGGTCATGGTATATAATTCCTTTTATGTGTTGCTGGATTTTGTTAGTATTTTGTTGAGGATTTGCATCCATGTTCATAAGAGACATGGGTCTATAGTTCTCTTGTGATGTCTTTGTCTGGTTTTGGCCTTGGGGTAATAATGGCCTCATAAAAATCAGTTAGGAAGTCTTTCCTTCTCTTGTATTTTTAAAAAGAGTCTGTAGGAGCGCCTGGGTGGCTCAGTCAGTTGAACATCTGCCTTTGGCTTAGGTCATGATCCCAGAGTGCTGGGATCAAGCCCCACCTTGGACTTCCTCTGCCTGCTGCTTCCCCCTCCTTGTGCTCTCTCTCTGGCAAATAGATAAAATCTTAAAAAATAAATAAATAAAATCTTTAAAAAAAAGAGTTTGTAAAGAATTGATATTGATTCTTTTTTGAATGTTTGGTAGAATTCAGCAGTGAAGATGCCTGAGAATGGTCTTTTCTCTGTTGGTAGTTTTTGGTTACTAATTCAATCTGTTTGCTTATTATAGATCTATTTATATTGTCTAATCTTTTTGAATTAGTTTCATTAGTTTGTGTCTTTCCAGAAATCTGCCCGCTTCATCTAGGTAATCTAATGTGTTGGTGTTCTATTTTTCACAGTATTCCTTGACAACCCTTTTTATTTCTGTAGGGTCTATAGTAATGCCCCTTCTTTCACTTCTAATTCTAGGAGTTTCAGTCCACCCTCTTTTTTCCTTAGTCAGTCAGCTGAAGGTTTGTCAGTCTTGTTGATCTTTTCAAAAAACCAGCTTTTGGTTTCATTGATTTTCTCTATTGTTTTTCTATTCTCTGTTTCATTAATTTCCACTCTAATATTTATTTCCTTACTTCTGCTTGCTTAGATTTAGTTTGCTCTTCTTTGCCAGTGCCTTAAAGTGGAAGGTTACGTTATTAATTGGAGATTGGTATTTGTTTTTTTTTTTTAAGTAAGAATTTATAGCTATACATGGTCTTCTAAGCCCTATGTTAGCTGCATCACATAAGATTTGGTATGTTAAGCCTTCATTTTCATTTATCTTGAAGTATTTTCTATTCTCTACTGGTTTTTTTTCATTGACCCATTTGTTATTTAAGAGTATATTGCTTAATTTTCACATAATTGTAAGTTCTATCAAGTTCTTTCTGTTATTACTTTCTAATTTTATACATTGTGATTGGTGAATATATTTTGTATTATTTTAATCCTTTTAGATTTATCAAGTTTTATGAGTATATGATTTATCCTTGAGAGTGTACCATGTGCACTTGAGATGAATGTATTTATTTATTGATGGTGGAGTGTTCTATAGATGTCTGTTAGGTCTGGTTTATAATATGGTTCAGATCTTTTATTTTTTTATTTTTATTTTTATTTTTTTATTTTTATTTTTATTTTTTTAAAAGATTTTATTTATTTATTCGACAGAGATAGAGATTTTTTTTTTTTAAAGATTTTATTTATTTATTCGACAGAGATAGAGACAGCCAGCCAGAGAAGGAACACAAGCAGGGGGAGTGGGGGAGGAAGAAGCAGGCTCATAGCGGAAGAGCCTGATGTGGGGGTCAGCCCCATAACGCCGGGATCACGCCCTGAGCCGAAGGCAGACGCTTAACCGCTGTGCCACCCAGGCGCCCCTATTTTTTTATTTTTTGTTGAGCTTAACGCCGGGATCACACCCTGAGCCGAAGGCAGACGCTTAACCGCTGTGCCACCCAGGCGCCCCTATTTTTTTATTTTTTGTTGAGCTTTTGTCTAGTTCCATCTGTTATTGAAAGTAAGATTTTGAAATCTCCAACCATTATTGTTGAATTGTCTATTCATCTCGTTATTTCTTTAAGTTTTGCTTCATGTATTTTGGTGTTCTTTCATTGGGTGCATGCATATTTATAATTGTTATATATTTCTGATGGATTGATCCTTTCATCATTATGAAATGTTGCTCTTTATCTCTAGAACCTTTTTTGTTTGTTTTAGTCTTTTTGTGTAATATTAGACATAGACACTTTGGTGTTCTTGTGGTTGCTGTGTCCATGATCTATCTTTTTATCATTCTTTTATTTTCTATCTATTGTATCTTTGAATCTAAAGTGTGTCTCCTGTAGACCACATACATTGGATCTTTTGATCCAGTATGACAGTCTTTGCCATTTGATTGGTTATTTAATTCATTCACAACTTAGGTTATTTTTGATATAGTGGTATTTATATCTGCCATTTTACTTTTTGTTTTCTCTGTGTTGTTATTGGCAAATATATTACATTTCTCTGTTATAGGTCCAACAATACGTTATGCATATATTGTTTTATATAATTGCTTTTTTGTATAAGCAAAAAAGTTTGGCCTACATGTGGTATCTTGGTGGGTTACCCAGTGGGAAGGTCCTGGAGACCTATCTGAAAAAAGAACTGTACGTGTGACTTTCAGCCACCAGGACAGCAAGTATACTACCCCTATGGATTTCTGTTATAGGATTTCCTTTAAAAAATGTTAGGCAACAAGCTACCAGGTGCGAGTGCTTGGTATCTCTAAATTGCTTCAATATGCAAATGCTCTTCAATGTGGGTATCAGCCCCTTGTCTCCTTGTCACGGGCAACAAGGCAAACCAGGACATTTAACAAAAGGATAGCCAGCATTGGGAAAATGCAGCTAGAGAGAAATATGGATCCTACAGCCTAGTCTGTTTGCAAAAGCAGGCAAAGAATGTGGACACTGACTATTCAGTCATACCTCTATTCACTCTAGTGATGTGGAAATTCTGGGCCTTTCAACTCTGGGCTTGGTGTAAGGACCCAAGGAGACAGCTTACTCCTGGAATAAATTTAAATAGCCCAAGGTTCCCTTGATTTGGAGTCTCTATGCTGCGGCAAGAACAGAGAAGACCTAATGCTTAGGACAATGAGAAGATCCCCCAAAGTAATAATCTGCTCATTTGTCTTAGGCTCTTACTCTGTGCTAAATGCTTTTGACAGTTATCTATATCTTTATAACAAAGTGCACCCAAATTTAGTGGCTTAAAACAATAAGTGTTCTTTCATTTACTGCAGATTAACAATTTGGGCTTCACTCAGCTGGGCAATTCTTTTGCTGGTTTTGCCTGCGGTCATTCATGTGATGGCAGTCATCTGGCAGTCTGACCGGCGCTGGATGGTCCACGTGTGGGGTGTCAGCTGGCAAGGCTGGGAAGGCTAGGATGGCAGCGTCTCTCTCTCTCTCTCTCTATGTGCTCCTCTAGGAGGTTAGACCGGTTTTCTTCATATGGTGGGTCTCAGGGTCCCAAGAGGGCAAGAGGGGCAGTTGTAAGGCCTCTCCAGGCCTTATCTCGGAACTCTTGCAAAATCACTTTCACAACATTATATTTCATCAATCACAAGATCAGCTCACATACAAGAGGGAGAGAAACAGACCCCATCTCTTGATGGAAGATACCACAAAATCACCTTGCAAGGGGACAGCAGAGAGATGGGAGGAATTTGTGGCCATTAATTAATTGATAATTTATTATCTCCTTTGTAACTGAAAACAACTCTGTGAATAACCTCTATTCATGTGTTCACTGTACATCTCGGGGAGGAAACTGTTCATTATCACTTCCTTACCAAGTGTCCCCCTAAAGTTGGTCTGTGGGCCTGGTTTTGAACCGTAATTCGTGGTGGGCAGCTCGGGGGGGGCGGGGCTGTGGACACTCCGACTTGCAGAGGCATCTGGAAGAGACCTGACGGTGCTGAGCACGGACGCGGACGATTTCACATCTCCCGGGGCAGCTGCAGAGCTCTGTCCCTGTCTGCAGGGTGCCTCCGGCAACCCCGACTGTCTAGACGCAAGATTCCCGCTCAGGTCGGACGTGGTACTGGGTCAGCTCGTTTTCTCACACTGAGCACCTGTGTCTTCGTCGTAACGACAGGCCTCGCGGACCTGAGTGGTGAGGATCCCGGACGCAGCCCGGAGGAGTGGAGAAACTGAGGTAAGGAAGGCAGGTTAAAGACAGGAGAGTTTCCACTGAAATACTTAACTAAAAACCACGATTGTCCACATTTCATGGAGTCAGCAAAGCAGGCATAGGAGTATTTTTCAGTAAGTTTTATAATTGTTACATATACTTGAACTCGGCCCGAGTCTCTGTCTGACGGTCCTTTTCTCGCTGAATTGACTGCTGTGAACAGTCGCCGGGGCAACCGTCACACACTAGCAGGGGTGTGGGGAGAGGGCAGGCGCCAAAAACGCCGGGCTCTTGGTGACGCAGGACCCCGAGCAGGGAGTTTTGGGACAAATGACAAGCAGGCTCGGGGTGGGATGTAAGCATCCCTGAGGGGTCGGTCCCTCATTGAGCTGTAGGGTCGGAGGGGTGGTAAAAGCTGCTCCAGGTGAGGCTCGAACTCACAACCTCGGCATCGCCCACCAGCTACTGTCTTATAAGTACCGCGCGCTAACCGATTGCGCCACTGGAGCTGCGCGGATGTGGGGCTGCGGCGGTGCAGTGAATATGCTTTCCCCAGGACCGCTCTGCCGGAGGGACTCACGCCCGCACAGCCTCCCGCCGGCGGGCCGCGACCCCCGCGACCCCCGCGACCCCCGCCGCCAGAGACGCCGGAGGCAGAGGCCCGCGGCTGGGCTCCGATCCCCACCGCCCTCCGCGCGCAGACCGGTGTCCGAAGGCATTGGAAGGAGGCACACCGGCCCCAACGACTCCTTGCAAAGCAGGCGAGCCTGTTCCTACCCTGGCGGAGGTGCCCACGTGGGGGAGCGAATTCCACCTGCCGGACTCCTGCGCTTCCGGCCGGGGAGCCCCGCCCGCCTTCCTCCCTCGCAGGACCCCCAGCCCGCCCGGCCCTTGGTTGCTGGGTTCTAACCTGAGGATGGAAAATACTACCCTGAAGCCTTCAGAGAGCTAGTATTTCCTTCGGAAATAGCACTGTTTTCCAAATATGTAGCTGCAACACGGGCGAAGGAAATGCAGGAAACAACGTGATCATTACTTGAACATTTTCTACAGTCTCGTACTCAAATCCACTGTTGACTTGTGTTTTAGCTCATTTCAGACTTTGTTCTATGAAGGTTTTCATTGGAGTATTTTTGGAGTGGGCATGGCTGTAGCTATACCCTCACACACGTATATACAATATAATATATATGTATTTATTATTTTAATTAGAAAAATTTTAACTTCTGCTCCTTTAATACGTCTTACTGTGCAAGAAACAGTCTTGCATACATATCTGAAATAATGTATCGTCACACGCTGTGTAAAGGCAAATACCATAGGTACCATAGAGCTGATCATCTGTCCAGAGTTCTCAGCTTAGGGGATCTCACTTCCTGACTTTTACATTGATTTTTGAAAGTCACAAATGTCATGTCCAAGAATTGTTAAGGGGGCTGTAGAAAATAATCACTTTGTTCAATATTATAGTTGTAAAACTGGAGTATATATATTTTTTAAGGTTTTAATTTTTCATTGGTGTGCCCCAAACTTTCTTCATGTCTTCCCTTATTTCTTTATTTGAGAGAGAGAGAGAGCAGAGGTGTGGTGGGGTCATGGGCAGAGGAGAGAAGCAGAGTCCCCGCTGAGCACAGAGCCCCACAAGGGACTGGATTCCAGTTCCCCCAGACCACGACCTAAGCCAAACCAAGGGGTGGCTTAACTGCACCACCCAGGCGTCCCTGGAAAATATTTTCTTTAAGAAATGAAAAACTAATAAGTAAATGCCACTTATCATCATTGTTACATCAGTACAGACTAGCAGGAAAAAATACTATGATAAGCTTGTCTCTGATGCCAAGAAAACATTCTAGTTCAAGCTTTAATACCTTCCTATGTTTTCACTAGATAAAGTGTTCACTTTTCTGTTCTTTTCATTTTTTCCCATATTTCACATCAGAGGATTGGTACAGCCTTTAAAACTTCATTAAGAGGAGCAAATTCAATATCTATTGATTTCTTCTCAAAAGGCATTTTAACTCATTGGGTAGCCCAACTCTTCCATTCTCATGAATACTCTAGCCATGACAAAACTCGATAGGACACAGACAAATCCAATAAATAGAAGAAGAAATCTACTGAATTTTGGAATGTTTGGTGCATTCGATCCATCCAGGATTATGAGCCCTAAGCCTCCCACTGTAAACAGGAAGCTGGATTGGAGTCCTTCCATAATATATTGTCCAAGCAATCTACTGCTCTCTGATGCCCATGCTCATCGGTCATAGAGCCAAAACTCGGAGGTTCACCAGTAACATCATCAATGATTCTTCTGGTGATGAGGAAGTAAGAACACCACCGGCGGAGCATACACAGTCATGGCCCACAGCAAGTGCACCCAAGGTGGCTCCTTCAGCTTTAGTTTGGGGCATTCGAGCACTAAGAACAGGACTCAGTCCAAAGTCTCCATGTTGATGGTGGCAGGGGCAGCTTTTGACCCCCTGTAGTATTTAATTTTTATTTAACACTATAACATAAACTATTTCCCATGATGGTCAAGCTAAAGGAAACACTTATATAGCCCTAGCTATTGGGGTTGGACCTCTTCTAAGAACTGAACATATAATGACTCGTTATTCCACATTCTTACATTATGTGTAAGAGACAATGTTCAATCCATCCATTGATCTATCACAATTTAATTGGATGTCTTTGACCTATCTTCTGATAAAGAAGACATTTGGTACTGAGGTGCATTTTAGAGGTTGAGGACCAGTGCTCCAGAGCAAAGGCTGTCTTTCTGACTCCGTGTCTTCTCTTCCTAGGACTATCCCAGCCTAAGTTAAAGAGCGAGCTCAATTCTTGGTCCTGGGGAGGGGCCAAAGGTCTGACCAACCCATTGGTCCTCTCTTGTCTTTGACCCCCAAACCATAAACATTGTCTTCTGAGTAGGAATGTGGCTTTCCTAGCTGAGAAGTCAGTCTCTGATAGGACAACATTCCCAGAGGGTCAGTGTCCTTAATACTTTCTGAGCAAACGTGGATGTTCTCTGAGCCAGGTTTGGGGATAAGGTGGTAGTGTCGGGATGTGTAGAAAGTATGATGAGTCAAGGGTAAGACTTTATGATGGTGTTCAGATTACTTTTTTTGAACTAATGGCTCCAAAAAAGGTTACACTTAATCTTATTTTCCACTTATTTCTTTAAAGAATCCAAGGATCTAAATCAATCTTTTCTAACCAAGATACCACATCAGGTACAGCAGTTTCAGTTAGGGCTAGTCCCTGGTTTATTTTGTGGTAGGTGGTCCACTGCCATTTTCCAGGGTCTTTCTTTTACTCTTTGTAGGAACAAGCTGGTGCATTATATGCAGAGACGATTGTGCATCCTTTTGGTCCACCTGTCACTCTCCCGGGGAGGACGGCCTCATTTACTTCCCTGGCTGTGGATCTGGGAGTCAGCATCAGGCCTTTCACTTGGCCTTTTCTACTGTGATAGCTCTTACAGCACATGCGAAGATGTCAATGTGGCGGTTTGCCAACTACCACGTATATCATTTGGGGACAAGAGACATTTCTACCAGATGGATCCATGGCCTTAGTGGATGAACAGTGAACCAGACCTGGGCCAGGACTCCTGCTGCGTGGTCCCCATAGCCTCCGTTCTCACCGGGGCCATGGCAACATGTTAGGCCTTCCAGTATCCATGTCCACCTGGATCGTATGTACAACAGTTCTTGAAATGTTAGGGTATTTCTCTTTCCTGATTTTATGGTTACTGAGTGAATGGTCAGAAGCCCCTTTAGGAAAGGAATGGGGAAATTACTTTCTATATATTTGTGGTGGTGTTGCAGTTCCTGCTTTCTCAAGACTTGGCTTCTCCTTTTGTCAGTGATTCTGGGTCTGAAAACTGGTTCAAGATCAGAAGCTGAGCAAGGTGTTGTCATTTTATTTGTAACTGGGGCTGCCGTGCTCAGTCTCCTGGTTATCTATTCTTGGTTTCCGCTGATTGTACAGACAATGATAACCTATGTTGGCTGCTCATCTGCTTTGCTTCTAGGGAAGCTGTGTTCTATGAATCGTCTCCAACACTCTGGAGAGTTGACTGCCACACACACACACAGATTCTGATGGGTGAGTGCTGCCAAGTCTGGCCTGAATCATTTCAGGATCCTATAATCCACATTACTAACAGTGAGGCTACTTCTATAGCAGACTCTCGTATCAGCCCAGGCCTTTTGAGGACACTCACCACACATCCTCTCAGTGATCCTGCACATCCCTTTTTCTTTTTTCCAACTCCTGCAACATCGTCCTCAGTGAGTTTCCAGCATCACATGGTAAATCCACTCTAGTGTGGACACTTCTCTCAGCTTTTGATCCCTCCTTTCTGTCATCAGGCACAACAATCCTGGCATTTCTACTACATTTAATGAGAGCCATTTCTTTTTCCAAGCAGGAGAATCCAAACAGTGTGTTGCGTTCTTGCCAATGTGTAAAATTTCTGCACTTTGGGAAAATATTCCAATATCAATGAGCTCTCCTGTAGCTAACTTTGTGTTCCATGCCCCTTGATCCAGAACCTTTAGGATCTAGTTCTTTATGGGACAGGTGTTGAGTAGGTGGCAGAGCCCATGATGTTTGGCAGAACAGAGCTTCTGCATTGTCGTCAAGCAAGAGGGACATGCTTACCCTGAATAAGGAGACTGGGGGGTCTTGGAAAATCTGGGGATCTAGATGTTCTAATGCATCCAACCAGATGTCTCCGCCCAGTGTCTCAAGGTTCTAGTCTTTTCCAATCAAGGCCATGACCTGGACATAGAAGATAATTTAGTTTGAGAATTTAACCTTCTTTGGAGCTCTGCTATTCCTACGATTAAGTCTTGGACCTGAACCTTAGCTTTTTGTGCTGTCGGGCTGCAGGATATGAGAGGTTCTTCATCTCCTTTTATGGAGGCACTCTGGCTTCCACCTTTAGCCTTTATTGGGTCAGATATCACCCGCAGCCTTTGATCATCTCTCTTCAACGCATCAATTTCTTCTAGTCACCACCTTACAATTGCCTTAAAATTGTATTGCCTTAACTGTACTGCCTCTCCCACATTTCTCAGGCACCTGACACATCACACCCACCGATACGTATCCTTTCACCAGTGTAACCACCTCATTCAGGTTTGATGAAAGTTTTAAAAATTGCTATGGGGCAGCTGGGTGGCTCAGTCGATTAAGCATTGGACTCTAGGTTTTGGCTCAGGTCATGATCTCAGGGTTGTGACATCGAGCCCCGTGTTGGGCTCTGCACTGGGCATAGAGTCTGCTTAAGATTCTCTCTCTTCCTCTTCCTCTGCGACCCCCCTCTCTCTCCCTCTCTAAAAAAATAAAAAATGAAAATTGCACGGCTACTCTATGCCGGTGGCTATTTGCGCTCTACCCCTCTCCTCACTGCCACCTGGATGGTGGATAGCTCAGCTTCAAAGCTCTCATCTTAGCACCTTCTTCCTCAGATCCCTTCTGGCACCAACCGTTGCGGGCTGGGTTGCCTGTAAAGACTCAAAGATGGAGATTTGCCTGCAAAGCTTACTGGAGCACTACCTCAGGGTCAAGAAGGGCTTCAGACCCTCCGGGGTCTCTGCAACTGGGATGGGCCCTTCAGAGGTGTCCCAAGTTGAGAAGTCAGGTCTTGCCTTTTATACCCTCCACTGACCAGTAATTGGATACAGGCTGCCCCTGGAAAGGGGACATGACCTCAACCTGAGATAATTCCTAACAAGGGATAACGGTTGAGAGCCACCAGGTGACAACCTCCCAAAGATCTGGGAGGATAATTCCTTCTATCCAAGGGGTTCAGGTAATCTGAGAAACACACCATCTGTGATAGTCACAGTGAGAAAGAAGAGAGAGATGAGAAAAGTTTGAGCACAGAATAGGGTAAAAAAAACCACCACAGTGATGCCAAATGCTGCAGAAAACATTTTATTGGAGACAGTGCAGGGCTGGTTCTGGGGCTGAGGACTCCAGGGTGGAGAGGGGAAAGCCCATCCTTCAAAGGATGCCTTGCCCAAGTGTCATAACCGGAGTGCACTGGAGGTCAAACAGTAGGGAAGTTTCTGTAGGATCTCAATTAGAGAGGGGCTCTGGGTCCCACTCTCATGAAGATGCCTTCTCTCCATGCAAGACAGTCTCCTGCTCCCACTCCACCCTAGAGCCCCTCAACCAGAATGACCAGTCAGCGTGCGTGTGGGAGGGTGGGTGTCATGGATGAACACTGATCTGAGAAGACTTGGAAACTGACAATACATGTTTGTCCTAGGGGAGGGAGAGTGTTATGAGGTGGAACCTGGGCTGTACGGCTACCATCCCACTGTTACTTCTACACCTTCAGGGTAGAGAGAGAAGGGGGAACATTCTGTCTAGGAACATTCTTCTTCAGGATACCGTGGCAGACTGAACCATCCTCATGGAAGGCTGATTTTCCTTTGATGGAGAGGAGTGATTAAATGTATAACAGAGGTCTGAGGATTTAGGGTTTCCATTCTTTTCTTCTTCTCCCACATATATACTCTTGCAAGGAGAAATATCAGTAGCCTTCCAAATATAAATCTACTTGGTAGAGAGTGGGAACTCTGGTGGTATAGAGTGATTTAGTCAAGTGGAGGCCATTTAGGAAGAATGTAGTGAAATAGGGAATTTTTTTAAAGGTCTTCAGATAAGAAGCAGGGTGGCTCTTCCCCAGACTCGGCCTTCCTATTTACTTTTGAACAGTTTCAGGTACTCTAGGATGTCTGACTTGACAGTGCTGATGGGAGTCCGGTGAAACCAGCGCATGACAGGGACTCCATCAGGCCCCACCAAGAACTTCTCAAAGTTCCAGCGGATGTCGTGGACCTTTACGGGATCCCAGGATATGTGTTTGAATGAGCCCAGAACCTCAGAGGGGTGTGGGCAGGAGAGCTGAAGCAGAGATGGAACAAACAAACAGCATCATTTCTGCTATTGTCACCCACAGGGAATCCGCTCCCTCCCATACCTAGATATTCTGATTTCCTGTGATTCTTAACAAATCCTCTGGATTGCCACCACGCCAGTTATCAAGATGGTTGTAGATGTAACAGCAAAAGTCTGTTCCCTTCTCCTGTTCCCCTGTAACCGCTGTGATCACAAACCACGCCACTGTGAGTAAGATACGTCACCTCTGTGGCTGTCAGTTTCCTTTTCCGCAAAGCGAATGGTTTAGATTAGAATGCGGTTTCCTAGGTCTTAGGGCTTCTGGTCCAGTAGCATTCCAAAAATATCTTTGGGACCAACATGGAGTTCCAACATTTTGTTTTGTCAAATAATAGAACTTTTGAGAAGCAGCATCACTTCATCATTTAATTTAAAAAAAGATTATTGTAAGAATAAATTACATATAGGTCCTAATCTCAGAATAAAGGGAAACCCTATGAGTCTGTTGAGTTTATGAAACCCTCTTTACACTGCCCTGTTTTCTTCAATTTGCTGAGGGTATATAAAAATATCTGTCTGGGCCAGCACTGGCTTGCCACCCAGCATTTAGAAACAATAGCTGGTGGTTAGGGACCCTGTCAGCCTTCTGTTCTCTGTATCTAAAAGTCAGTGTTTCATAAAAGGCACTTACTACATGGTATTAACTTGTTGATTTCTACTTCCCCTTCTCCAGTAGGAACCCATCAAGGACTAGGGACTGTGTCTTACCCTCCTTTATATCCACATAATTTAGCAAACTGCGTCATACTCAGCCAATGTACCTTGAATGAATGAATGTCAATGAGCAAACGAGGGTGGTCCTTGGAAACACTACCACTCTACATAGCCCTCTCCATCCCGAAAGCCAGAATCTCATAAATATTAACGAATTAAACCCCGATCTCTGTGCTAATGTGGAGACCTCTTGCCAAGAGTCCAATGCCACTTCCAGGCATGAGCCTTGGGTCCATTTCCACCAGAACCAGCTCTATGCTAGGAACACTGGGGAAGAAGAGGTTTGGGTCAATAATTCACTCACCTTCAAGAAGGTGAAGATCTTTTGTTCTTTCTCGCCATTCACATCCCCTTTCTCAAAAAGCTGGAAATTAGGTATGTATCCTTTCCCTGGACGGACGTACCTGCAACGAGCCACAACGTTCCCAGGAAGTTCCAGAAAGTGGGAGAGACAGCTATGATGGGGCACCATGGGAGGGGATGTGGAAAAAGATGTGGAAGACAGGGCTGGGAAGGGGAAATAAGGCCATTCTTTGACTTTGGGCTCCCTAGTTCACATAATATTTCTCTGTTCTGCTGTGCTCCCTGCTCTGCTTCTGTTCCAGCGGTGTCTGTCCTGAACCTCTGTGGTCCCTCCAGATCTCACTCCCAGGGAGAAGGATCACGTCGGGGTAGGACAACGCTGAGGTCAGTTGGCAGGTGCCCCCAATCTACCACCTGCCCAGGAAGTCCCCAGTATGAAAGTGGCTCTGGAGACCAAAGAAAGGTAGACAGGGGCCTCCTCTGGGGATCCAGGCGGGCACTTACTTCAGCCCTGGCAGGATCTCTGAGTTCTCTCCTGGCTCCTGCTTTCCAAATTGGTTGCAGGGAAAGCCCAGCACCACCAGGCCCGAGGGCTTCAGCTCCTCCTGAAGTGCGTTCAGCTCTGTGGGTGGAGAAGGGACAGTGAGGAGGCCCGACTGGAGACTTGCTTTGTGGAGAGAACGATCCGTATGCGCTTTCAGGGAAAGAGAGGCCTCCGGAAGGAAGAATCTCTAGATTGGAAAGACTCTTAGTGGCAGGGCTGAGGTTAGATGCTGGAGCTCCAGACACGCATTCAAAAGCCCTTTATTATAGGGTAATATTCCCCAAATCTGTGGCACATCAGAATCAGCCGAGGGCCCTTCCTGAAAAACAGGGGCGACCAGGTCCCATCCCAGAGAATTCTCTGATTCCCTTCTTCTGAGACGTTCCCCACTCATCTCAATTATTCAGAACCTCACCAGGTTCCTGTTGATTGTAAAAGGTGCAACTGCTTATGGAAAGTGTATTGAGGTGTTATTAATGGATACAGTTTCAGTGTGACAAGATGCAAATGTTCTGGAGATTCGTCTCATAAGAATGTGACTACACTTACCATGACTGAACAGTACACTTAGAAACAGTTAAAACTGTAAATTTTATATTATGTCTTTAGTTAACCACACACACACAAAAGTTTGCCTCCCCTGGTTGATTAATTGCTAGACTGAATCTTTCTTTATTAAAGGGAAAGACACAGATGACGAGAATGGGCTTCTCTCCTCTGTAGAGACTGGATGCCCCTGGGGAGCAGAGATCAACCTGACAGGTGCAAAGAGAACCAGAGAAATTCCAGGTCTAGCTTCCTGGTGTTCTTCAACAATCCTCAGGATGTCGAAGATACATTCTACCTAGTGGTCCTCACTGACATGCCCAAACACAAGACTGCACCTTCCCTTTTGCTGTTTTCCAATTTGATTGCTCAGATGTTTATAATCAACTTCTCTGTTAACACTTCCTGGGCTAGATGTGGCTTCAGTCCCCTGACAAACACCAGCCAGTCCCACTCAGATTCTGCATGGCCAGCTGGTCAACTGGTAGGTCCTCCGAGTCCTGTTCTTCTCCTTCTCCTTTCTTCTTTCCTCTCCTCTCCTCTCCTCTCCTCTCCTCTCCTCTCCTCTCCTCTCCTCTCCTCTCCTCTCTCTCCTCTCCTCTCCTCTCCTCTCCGTCCCTTCCCTTTCTATCTTTCTTTCTTTCCTTTTCACAAACTAGAGATTGTTTTCCTGATTCCATATGGTTCCTCAGTACCTCTCCCCACATCCTTCCCCCCATCTTCAGTCACTGTACATGACCACTTCCTCCAGGAAAAAGACAATAAATTAGGAATCCTGTCTTCCAGTCCTTAAGCAACTATTCCTTAGTGTCCTTGTCTGTTATTTACGGAGTGGGAACTAAATAAGTTGATTTTTAAAGTCACTGTAAACTGGTAAAATGAATTATGGTCCAACACAGTGTTATTCAGTCTTAAAAAAGAATGAGGAGATAGTCTGAACTCTAAAGTACTTTATTAATTAAAACAAAAAGCAAAGTGGCAAGTAGTATTTACATTATGCTGCAAATGGGAGGGGAATGCAGAAAAAAAACTCTATATATTTTGTACACATGACAATACCAGTCATCTAAGGAGAGGGGAATGTCTGCTCATGGTAGACTTTTAGATTCCTATAATTTTTGAGAGTTGTGAATATATTACCTATTCAAAACATAATAAAAAACAACAAAAGATGAAGTTCTTGTTAGTTTAAATATAAGTCCCTCTGTTTCTGGTAAAATTCATCCCATTCATTATTTCTTTTTTTCAGGTCATCTCCACTCCCAACACAGAGCCCATCACAGGGCTTGAACTCAGGACCCTGAGATTGAGACCTGAGTTGAGATCAAGAGTTGGACGTTTAACCAGCCGAACAACCCAGGTACCCTTAATTGTACTCTTTATTCATTGTCTTCTAAATCACGTGGTCTGAGGTATGAGAGAGATAAAATCCCTTCCTGAGTAACGTACAGAGAGGGGGAATCTATGTCCAGGAAGCACTGAGTCGGAGCCAGAAGAGTTGCCTCTATCAGCACCTGGTCTACCAGCTCTCCAGCCAGACACGGCTCCTGTATAAAACCCCATCCCCCCTCTGTCTTTGTAGGTTATCTGTAAAATTCTGGAAAAGTCTCAAAAACATCGATCCTGTCTCTGGTATTTACCAAGGAGACTTCTGGAATCTGCGGAGAGACCCCTAGTCCTCAGAGATTTATTGATTCTCCTGGAACTCTCAGGAGCAAAGCAGAGGCAGGACATAGGGAAGGAGTCAGCAAACTTTTTCTGTAAAGGTCTAGATGGTAAACACCTTAGACTTTGCCAGCCAGATGGTCTCCATCACCATTCTCATCAACTATTCACCTCTGCCTGGAGGTATGAAATCAGTATGTAAGTGCAGGGGCGTGGCTATGTTCTGATAAAAAAACTTTGTTTATACAAGCGGGTTGGCCAGATTGGGCCTGTGGGCCATTACTTGGTGGCTCCTGACATCAGGGAATGAAGTCACTTGATCATGAGCATTGATTTTTATATGTAATGAGAATATAATTCTCATTAAGATTTAGAATATAATGAGCTGGAAAATTCAGTCCCAAGGAGATGTGGCTGTGAATTCTTACCAGGATACTGAGCTGTCAGACCACAGTAAGTGGCCACATTGACAAAAAGAACGTGCTTGCCCGCGTACTGCTTGAACTGAACGTGTTCGTTTCCATTCAGAGGGAAGGCTTCATATTCATAGATGGTGCCTTTCACATCTTTGTAGCAATCCATCTGGAAGATTTAAAAAATGATATTAATAACAACAATTCCTAACATCTGTGTAAGCTTTCAAAGCACTCAAAGGGTAGTACTTGCATTAACTGAAAACAGCCAAGCAGCAAACAGGACTTGTCTACGGTGTGTATGACAGGATTGAGACTTAAGTCTTGTGACTTGGAAGCCACTGGTTTTTGAGCAACAAACTGTCAAGTGCCCTCTCCTGTTATCCTGGGAGAGGCAGGATACCAGAAAATGTGCTGGGATGAGATGAACAGAGCAGAGATTCATGAGCTGGGATGGGAAGACCAGGGAGGAAGTGAGGCCAAAAAGAAAATCTCATTGCCTTTCGTGCTTCTGGTTGGCTCTGGACTGAAGGTAGCCTGCCTGCATTCTCCCAGTGAAGGGAAGGTTTTGGACCGCTTGCATAGTGGAAAGAGCTCTGACCTGGGAATCAGAAGCCAGCTCTGCTGCCACGTGCTCTTGTGAGCCTGGGCAGTTCTCATCCTTGACCCTCAGCTTCCCCACTGGTAAATGAAGACATTCATCTAGATTCCGACCAGGTCCTCCAGGGGCCTTCCCGGTTTAACATTCTAGAACCTAGTATTAGCTGTGCCTTGAGTAGTCTTCTCTGTCCTGTCACTCTCTTACTCTAAGATGGTCACACAAGCCACTGCTGTGAAACTGTCTGTGGCTCCCAGCGGCAGACGGAGAGCACGAGATCATCTGCTAGTGCCACAGAAATCTCTCCGGCAGCACCCAGCTGCCGCATAACCAGCCCCCCAACCTGCCCCACTGAGCTCCGGGAGTCTAATCCTCACCTCCATCACTGGCTCCATCTATCCTATTCGTCCCCAAATCTCCTGAACATAGTTGAGCAGAATTCCATGTAACACAAATAAATTCCAAATAACAGAAATAAGTTGTCCACGACATTCTTACTGCCTGTTCTCAGCTTAAATTCCTCTACAAGGCAGATCTCACCTTATTCTTCCTCCACTCTATCCACGTTGGGTCGGTGAAGGACCCCTTCTTCAACATTGGGAAAGCTGCTGCCAGTCGCCCATGGAGCACAGGGAGTATGACACAGGAAGTGAGAAGGAAGCCACCGAACTACACGGTGAGAAAAAGGCAAAGAGGAACTGATCCGAGAAAGGGGAGAAGGACGTAAGGGGATGAGGAAGGTCCAGATTTAAACTAAGATTAAACGAGGCTCCCTGGAAATCCGATGGACTAGAAAGGATTTTAGCCAACCGCCACTACCCGGATGCAACACTAACAAAGCCAGACTTTCTCCAACCTCCTAGGCCAACTGCGTCTGTCACTAGCTCACCAGGCTCTTGTACTCGCTCCTGCTCCTGGGCAGAAAGGTGCCTTCTCCATGCAGGCTCTTGTACCTTCCCAAGTGCACACACAACGCATCCCAGCAAGACTGAGACATGCGGAAAGAGAGTACAGTATGAAGTCATCCATCTCGATTTCCATGATTCTAAGCTAAATGTTTTTAAGAATTTGTCTTTTATTTTTTTCCTTTGCTACTGCAATGAAATTTACTGAAAATCACGTTGGGTATCCAGGGTGTGGGGTTGTAGAGAGACTCTGGACCTGGGGAGTCCTTCTCAGGCCCGCTTCCTCCGGTTACTCACTGCTGCTTCAAACGTGTTTAAGTCCATATGATACATCACCAGTACCTCCAGACTCAGCTTTTTACTAAGCAAATTCTATAGCCCAGGGTCCAGGTCTTCATACCCAATGAGGCAGCCCTGAGTAACAGAAAAGCCACACCAATTCTCAGCAGTAGAGGGCCACCCAGGAGGTTCTCCGTCACTCTCAGAAAGGTGGGAAGACCTCACCAGAGCTGCCTTTCCCTGAGCACATTCTAGTGTCACAGCGCGGCTCACCTGTTGCCCACAAATTTCTAATGAGAAGCAGAGGCTGACAAAGGCGAAGGGACTTGTCCGAGACCAGAAGCGGTCGCCCCCCTACACGGAGGGAAGGTTGCTTGCCTCTCACTTTATGACTCCATTTTGCCTCCAGGTCACCCAGACCATTGCCGCCCTTCCCAGAGCTGCCCCTCCCACTGCTATACCCACGGTTCATCATGAAGGCCACTGAGCCGTGAACTGGGACTAGACTGAGGCCAGATCCAACACTCCTGATTCTAAACCCAGTTGCCTTAGACCTCCAATTATTTATTTATTTATTTATTTGGGAGACAGAACACACACACATGGGCGGGGGAAGGGGCAGAGAGAAGCAGACTCCCCTCTGGGCTCTGTCCCAGGACCCTGAGACCCTGACCTGAGCCAGACCCAGCTGCTTCACCGACTGACCCCCCAGGTGCCCCTAGACCTCCAGTTATTTTGCCTGTGTGTTATGTTTCTCTGATTAACTCTCTGGCTTTATCCATCTGTAAAACTTCCACATTGGTTTTTTCCACCTCACCCTAGGTGTCCCATGAGCTGCATCAGAGATGACTTAGCCCACCCTCTCCTCTAAACCCTGCCCCCCACTGTGAAGCCCGATGCCTTCCTGTGCCTTGGGCCCAGATCTGGTGCAGATACTGGTGTGGCTGGAAGGGTGTCCAGGCCACCATAACGAGAGATGCAGGACAGCAAGGACCACAGTAAGGAGACTCTCCCCACCGGTATTCAGCTCAAGGAACACCCATTTCTAGGACGGAAGAAGAGGCACGAAGAAAGGAAAGGTTCATGGAAAACCGCAAGAAGAAAGAAAGCAGAGGTCAGAGTCTTACAAGAATGACTGCAGCAGGACAGCGCAGTAACTCGACCGTGGAGCCCTACCCCGCCATCTCTGGAGGTCACTCACCTTCATCTTCTCAAGCTTGGCATTTGTCTGCGTGACGCTGACTAGCAGAAGGGGTACAAGGTAGGCGGCCCTCAACCGTGCAGTCATGACTAGTGCCCGTAGCTCTAGTGTCTGAGGCTGAGATCTCGCACACCCCGGCAGCCTTTTGATGCGCTGGCCAAGCCTGCGCAGGCCGGGCACAAGGCGGCAAGGATTTCTGGGGCATGAGTGGGGACGTAGGATTTAAACCACATCCTCACCCACACACACCCCCGTGGGCACTCAGTGCTCACCGGTGCGATGAGGACCTGGGACTCGTATAAATTCTGGCAGAACTATGAACAGGTGAGGGCAAGCACCCATGGTCCTTGAAGATTACTGTGTGTTTGAACCGCATGGATAGTAGGGTCCAGAGGCAGACAACGCTTCCCAGCATTGCAGTGCAGTCACTGCAAACGGGACGACAGACATTCCGAATACCATCCCTGATATCATGATGTGTGGACCACCCGGGACCTCTCAAGAGATCTGGAAGGAAACCGGCCCCGAGGAGGGAAAAGTATTCTCAACATGTATGAAGGGAGCCCATGTCTATGTTCGTTATGCAACAGCCTTCAAGTGCTCACAAACCAGTAAGGGAAGCACCCAGCCCTGCAGAAAATGGGCCGCAGACAATAAACCCAACGGCGTCTGTGCTGGGATACAATGTTCTCCTCCCAATAATCAAAGAAAGGATGTATTCTGTGTTTATCAGATCGGCCAAAGCTGAAAGGCGTGGGTGGCGTCACCCGCCCTGCAGTTGTGGGCCAGGCCCCGGAGGCTCTGGCACTCCAGACGGGGGAGGCGGACTCCTGGCGGGCAGTTTTCTGGAGGATAATCCACCATTCTGAGTGCAGTTCTTTTAAAAGTGCTCTTCATCTCCGGGAAGCCCCAGGGCCTGAGAGAATAAGGACAGGAGACACAGATTCCTCTAAGAAGAAAGATACCGCGGTCGTTGGCTTGCCGTTCCTAGCCGCTCAGTGGTCTCCGCTCCGGGACCAGATGCGGGACAGAGACCGGGAGCCTAGGAACTGCCGGATTTCCCACGGACATGACATATTTAGTCCCCACCCCACCCGTCAGGAGACTTATCAAGATCTTCCTCCCTCTTGTGTACAATACAGTCTACTTTTGGACCCCAAGTGCTGGGGCCTGAGTTCATCGCGCTCCGGAATTCATGATCGTTTGTCCTTGCAAGGCCCCTGTCTTGTTTCGTGTATTATTCCCAGGCTTTGACTCCCAAACCCCATTCTCCCTCCCCTCTCCCCACGGGTAAAATGTGTTTAATATTCCCGTTGTTTGTATTCTTGAAAAACGTGTGCATTCCTCATCAGATTATTAGCCCCTTGAAGTTTAAAACATCACTTAGTTTTTCCCCCCATTTGGACATAAGATTCAAAGGGTTGAGTTAATCAAACTCTTAAATTTATGGCACTTTATCATCATTAGGCTGTGCAGTGACTGTCTTATTGTATTATTTTTTTTAAGTAGGCTGCACACCCAGCTCGAACTCATGACCTGAGCTGAGATCAAGAGTCAGACACTTAACCACTGAGCCACTCAGGCGCCCCTTACTATATTAATGTTTTAAAAATGGTTTTGTCCCCAGTTCACTCCCACTTTCCCGGCTGTGGGGGGAACTGGCAAGGAAACAGCTCTGCCTCCTGGAAGACTGGGGAAATGGCGACAAGAAGCTCCGGAGCCATCAGTCGCCCCAAGCTCTGTGGGGGCCCTTGGGATGGACAGCCAGGCAGGACGCCGAGGAGGATGCCGGGAGGAGGGAAGTGAGCGGCAAGTTGGGGAGAAAAGCTCCCTGGGCTCGGCTGTGGTGAGAGACAAGGAGACGTTGGAAACTGGACTCCTTGAGGAGGGTCGGGCTGCCTCCCGTCACCTCTCTTCCCACAGCCGTCCCGTCCCCCCCAAGCCCCAGGGTCTGCGAGCCAGCTCGCTCTGCTAACTCCCCTGTGCTGAGACGGCACACCCCTCCCCTGCTGTAAGTTCCTCTCCCACCAGCCCGGCCGCCAGCTGCCCTCCCCAGGGCCACAGGGAGCACGGCCTCCACCTCCTGAAAACTCAAGTCTGATCGGCTCAGTTCTTTGAGTTGGGCGTTCCTCAGTCTCTTGGAAAACAGAAGCTATTTGTTCCCCCAGATTCCTCTTCTCTCCTCAGAGGCCTCTAATCTGGTGGGGGGAGGGCGAGCCTACAACAATGACCTCTGACCCAGCCACAAAGTCCCACAGCCCTGGAGGCCGCTGAGCCCCCGTTCCTGTGCTGTGTGTCTGCTGCCTGCCGGTGCTGACCCCCGCCTGGTCCCCTCTCTCTCAGTGCAAAGTGATGGAGATCAAAACCTCGAGCCTTAAGAATCACGGTTTTAATTGTTACTTCCCAAGCTCTGTGACCTGGGGCAAGTTACCCTCTGCACCTCCGGTTTTCAGTTTTCGTTTGTCAAATTGGGAGAATAATGTGAACTTGACACGGCTGATTAAAAAAAAACAAAGGTGATTCATTTAAACTCCAAGCCCCGACCTGGCCCCAAGGTAAACATCCCATGTTTACTCAACAGAGGAAGAAACCGAGCAGAGCAGACGCAGAAAAACCGATTTCCCCAAAGTCCCGTGGAATCACGCCCTGCTCCCGCCTACTGTTTGAAATTCCCCCCTCTCTTCACGGTTCTATCTTTGCTCGGTACGCAAGAACTCCCAGAGTAGAAGAGAAACTCTCATCTTAAACTCTGCCTCGCTGGTCAGATCAAGTGACCTAAAGTCTCCTCCGTCTCTGTGTCCCACTGTTGTAGTCTCCCCAAGACAAGAACTCTGTCTGGGAGAAGTTTCCGGAACTGTCCACAGGAGGCCTCAGGGGGCGCTTCCTGTCTCGGTCCCCCTGCCTATAAGCAGCAGCTGCTGCCTCCTCTTCCCCTTCCACCAGGGCTGCTGATCAAGTCCCTGTCCTTTCCTGTCTTGAATGTGGAAATAATCTCCTGTTTGTCTTCTCTCTTCCAGGCTCCTCCCTTCCTGCAGCCTTGAGCCTCTGGCACCTGCCGGCTGACGCCCCACTGATAAAGTCAGGCTAACCGGGTTAGCAGAGCATCAGACCTGAACAGGTGGGTCCCCAAACCTGCCCTGACAGTGCCCTCGACGTCCCCCCAGGACTCCCTCCCGCCAGTCTCTGCGCACACCCTAAATCCACACGTTCTCTAAAACACACCTCTTTGGACTTAGACTCTTGAACTTAGAGGTCAGTTATTCCGAGTACTTCCAGACGCTTCTGCCCCTGCTCCAAGGTATCTCTACAGTTATGCCCACCGAGAGGCGGGGGAATGCAGTTCTATCAAACAAGATTTGAAGTGGCAATGTTTGTGACCTGAGCCGTAGCGTAAAGGCCGAAGACCCGTCCGGATCTAACCTGGCCATAAACTCCTGTCATTTTCTGACTTTGAAAATCCTACAATCGCAAGTAGTGCATAATCTTCAATAGGCAGGGTGTCGAAAATCCCTATGTCTCAGCCACTGCCTGCTTTTTCCCACTCAGACTCCGACTTCTCCTTGAGCTGGGACTCTCATGAGGAGAGGTCACGCAGCTAGTGAGCTGTGGCCTAAAGACTCAAATAAAGCCTGTTAATGACTTCATCCTCCCCGAAAATCAATACCAAGTTTCCTGTGTTTTAGCTAAAAGTAACAGAAGTTGGGTTCCTTTGATCATAAAGGAGACAAGTTCCACTTCTGCACAGGTGCTGTCCACGTCTTCCTCCCAGATTCAAACCCAGCCTCAGCAACCCGAACCTGACCTAGAGAGTTTTGTCCCCATTTACTTGGGGACAGTTTTACTTGAATATTTCCCCTGAATTAGGTCATCTCTGTGGGCATGTGAGATCCCCACGCAGACCGCCAGGATTTTCCTTACTCCGGGTGCAAGTGTGGGGCGTAAGACCCGTTCCTTTAAAATAATATTGCGTATGCTTATATAATATCTGTAGTTCACAAATGTCCTTCACACCAGTGACCCCACTTCGCCCTCCCACTGAGCCCTTCTCATGCGGAGGCCATGGGTTCCTTGCTCGAATTTGTAGTGGGAAAGTGAGGATCAGAAAGGGGGCGTGACTTGGGCAAAGTCTCAGAATAGTGTGGACCTAGACCATAAACTTGAGTTTTTACTTCAAATCCACCTGTCTCTCCACTCTTGGCTCCATTTCCCATAAAACATGTTTGGAAATGAAGGAAAGTCCTAGAGAGACTACTGTCCTTTTACATTTAATTTTCATCCTCATGTTCTCTTAACCTTCTGACTTCCTTCCCCAAACATGCTGAGGTCTGGGGCTGTGCTCTGGTCGAGCCTGACCATGGCCCTGAACCTTCACAGAGGTGGCTGGCCTGGCACTCGGACTTTCTGAAGGGTGTGTCACTGACGCAGCCTTCCTCCCTGGCCTCCAGGAAGGAGGAAGGCTGGAAGAGCTCTGCTTCTTGGGGGTTAGGCTGGGGAGGCAGTGAAAGGAAGGCTGTGTGCTCCCCTAGGCAGTGTTCTTGTCTGTTACTCCTGTCCTAATGGGCTGGGGGAGGGCGTGGGAGAGAGCTCCGTGTCCATGCACAACCACCGGAATCTGAGGAACCCACAGCATTCAAAACCCCAGCCCTCCCACCTGCAAAGCCTCCAGTCTGTGCCTCTGGCCCTTGCTGCTCCCAGGGAAAGAATAAATATGCGTCACCTCAACACACACCCCCTGCAGCCATCACCAATGGCGTGAATAGCACTGTGGGGCATTGGGAAGACACCTCCCTAGGCCTCAGTTTACCCACCTGTAAACAGAAAATCACCGAAGTCCCTTCTAAGGCTGACATTCTCAGTTGATGTTCCCAAGTTTGAGAGGTTCTGATCACCTCTGAAGCTGATTTGATCAGTTTTTTTTTTTACCCCTAGACGATTGGGAAACAAGAGTAAGAAGCAAGAAATCTTATGAATTTCGAGCTCTACTGTGTCATACAGGTTTTCCAGGTCACAGCTGTATACATGAGAACTAGATGCCTGGGAAAGTGGAAAGATTGCCCTGTCCAAGTTCAAGGTCAGGGCCAGACAGACACAGACTCTCTCTCCATGTTACAATCAGATGAGTTCAGAACAACAAATTTGAGAGTGAGACCACTTGGCTTCTGTCCCATCCTACAACCTGCTGGCCTGTGGCACATCAGGAAGGGCATCAGGGGCAGTGGGAAGCAGCAGGAGTTCACCTGGAAACTCCCTGCAGTCGTCCCAGGACACCCAGAGACAAGGTGGAATCTCTTTCTGGTAAGATCAGCAGAGGCAGGAAATACAGATGAAGCGGTACGATGCTTGGGATTTGCTTCAGAACGATTCCGCGAGTATGTGTCTGTGTGGAAGCGGGGTGGAAAGAAGCACGTGTGGATCTGGACGCAATGAAATTAGCACCAGGTGTGCTGATCACGGCTGACGTAATAGATACGTGAGGTGAGTCGTACTCTCCTCTCTACCTTTGTACATGTCTGAGATTTTCCATAATAAAATTTTTAACTAAAAGTATCATGCTGGAGACACCTGGGGTGGGGGACTTCTTAAGACTAATGGATAGAAAAGGAATAGAGCAGGTCAGAGGGTAAAGAAGAGAGATAAGCAGGGAGGGAAGGGGAAGGAAGGAAGAGGACAAAGAAACAGTGGGACTTACGTGAACATTCACTAAGTCCTTACTCCGTGCCAGACAGTTCCGGGTATAAATTCTTAATCTTTATTTTAAAAGTCATTATTATGTCCTTCTACCAAAAAGAAACTGATACATAAAAATTATATAACTTGCTCAAAATTGCATAGCTAGAAAGAACTCAAAGCCAGATCTGTTTAAATCCTAAATCCAAACTTTTCCCCTGTGCACAATGGGGAGGGAGAAAAAAAGCAATTGTAGACATTGAAGGGTAGAAGGTATAGAAATGGGGGAAAAAAGAAAAAAAAGAGAAAGAATGAGGATCAGTGAATTCAGCATCAGGGACTGGGTTGATAAGAAGGCCTTCCAGAGCCATTCCTGGGTCAGCAGGCGACAAGGGCTGGCTTTGCTCAACCTTGGCCCTTCTGAGGAATGATTAATCCGTCATCAGGATATGTTCATAGGAAATCTGTTGTGCCGTCCGCTGAGTGCTGTGGAGGGAACACAGATTCTGCATCCCTGTCCTCCCTCTGCCAGTGCCTGCACCCAGGACCTCCCAGACATGTGTGACTGGCCCTGCCACTAACTTCTTGTGAGTGTGTGGGTGTGTTTGCAAACCAAATTATAGTAGAAAGGGAACAAGGAAGAGATAAATACAGAACTTAAGGGAAATGATAGGTTAATCGTTGACAACGAGAAAGCAATGTTACTTCACATTGACTTTGCTTCTTTCTTCTCCATTAAGAAAGATATATATTTAAACTTAAAAGAAAAACAAATTCAAGACAAAGAGAATTTAAAGTTAAAACCAGGGATTAACAAAAGCCATCCACTTGTATGTGAATTTGTGGACACAAGCCAGACAGATCTCAAGATAAAAATTAAAACCATAACTTCACCTGCACTGGTTCTGTAATCAAAGGGGACATTCAAATATTTAACCTGCCGAACCGGCACAACCAATGGGGACAGATGCTGGCCTCCGAGGGGTGCTGTGCGTGTTCCCATAGATCCCCGCCGGTCATCACAAGAAGCAGATGTCCTGATAGACACACAAATGACCTGATTTTCCAAAGCAGGGGAAATGAACTTTCCAACCTAAGGAAGTTCTACAGCCAAGGCTGCTGTTTAGGACATGTTTTGGTTTATTTTTTTAAATTTTCTTTTATTTTTAGTTAAAACTTGTTTGTTTGTTTTTAAGTAACCTCTTCAGTCAACGTGGGGCTCAACTCACGACCCCAAGAGCAAGAGCTGTGTGCTCTCCCACGGAGTCAGCCAGGCGCCCCGAGGACATGTTTTAGACAGACTGTTAATACACATGTGGGTGCTGGACGCTGTAGGCCAGCATGGGGTTACGAAAAGTCAACCACAAGCATCTTAACATTGTCAGTTAAACTCTAGGTCTGGGCAGAATGTTCTGCACTTCACCTCTCTCTGCCCTGCAAACTCAGATTTTATTTCGTGGAAGGTACAAAACGTATGCTCGTCAAATGCATAGATCATTGATAGCCGGTGGAAATAGCTATTATGATAGATGAAAGATTAAGATTGAAAAGGTCCATTGCTGGGGGATAGACTAAAGCAGGCACCATTATCCTCATGGTAAAATTCATATAGACTTAGACTGACTTTTACTTGACATTAAGTCAAAAATGAATCAATAAAAATAAAAAAAATCAGTGAACTGATAGTGTTCGATGATATTAGAGAAAGTAATGCTATCTTGGACTATATTGATCAGTGCACAGCATTCCAAAAAATGTGCTTTTAATCGATCAGATCAGATCTGAACTAATGTTTCTACCTGTGGACAGAACAAATTAAAATGTAAATTAACAGGGACACCTGGCTGGCTCAGTGAGAAGAGAATGTGATTCTTGACCTCAGGGTCATGAGCTAGAGCCCCATGTTGGGCGTAGAGATTACTTAAATAAGTAAAACTTTAAAAAGTTTTAAACATACATAAATTAATAAATCAGACCGTATTCTAATGTCAGCTGACTTCCAATATGTATTTGCTGCATTGCGAGGCAGTTAGACAAGAGCAAGGAGGGATAAAGCAGAGGCTGGCCACCCTGGGAGCCACCCCTGAGGGCCACCAGGACGGGAAGGCCTAGCCACAGAGGCCACAGGGACTTCCAAGGGCTGAGCACACGCAGGAAAGGTGCAGCTTGCCTCAAGGTCACAGCAAAAGCGTATGAGAAACTCATAAATATGCAATACATAAACAAATACAACTGTAACAGACTGCATCATGGATAGGCGCATGCGCAGGATCCAAAATGGGCTATAACCACCAGCTGTCAATCAGAAATGTCAATCAAAGCAAATCTACATACACAGGAAGCAGGCTTGAACGGCCGCAGCTCCGGGCCTTGGGGCCACTGCTGCTCTCGCTCCGGCGTTGGCGGGCGTTCTCTCTTATCCGTGTACTAGACTCCTCTCCTCAGTCAACTATCTCCCCATTCTGGTCTGGGGTCTCCAGTTCTTCGCTGCATCTGGGACCAGAAGCGAGGGACCCGGTAACAGAGTGACTGGATGAACTACTGAAGGGAGGAAGACATGTTCTGTCTGCCTCGATTTTGGCCCGCACGGTACCTTTCCTGTGCAGCAGGCCGAGGGACCTTCCAAAGAATGTAGTGGGGACTGTATGGCGGCGTTTCCCCACTGGGAGTTCCCGAAGCTGCTCAGAGCGCTTGCAGAACCAGGATGGTTACAGGCCCTAGGGAATCTGAGCCCCGCTTGCTCTCCCGACTTACTTTACAGCCCGGGACTTGCCGGCCGTCCTCCAGCCACACGGGTCTGTCCTGTGCTTCCCCAGCGCGCAAGGCTCGCTCTCACCCCGGGTCTCCACGCAGGCTGCTCGCAGCCTGGACCGCTTCCCCACCGCGTCTCTACGCGCTGCTTCCTCCGAATTGCATCTCCCGCTGGTTCAGGTCTCATCCACCTCCCCTCAGCGCAGAGACCTTCTCTGACTCCTCTAATGCGCTTCACTCCTGGTTCCGCTGTGTGACACCATCTGTGGTTTTCTTTACAGGGCTTATCGAAGTCTGTCACTTTCTTGTTTATTTTAGGAGATAAGTGTGTACTGATTTATGGTGTACCTTATCCACGTGCAGGTTACTTTGTCTGATTTGTTGAAAAGGCACCTGTCTGTATTTATGAGGTCTTAACGAACGTTTGTTGGATGAATAAGTAGATCTCTAGATGTTTGAGAGTAGAGTTCGTAAATCTGGTCAGAGGTAAGTAAGTAATTTTACAGATCTATTGAAAACTATGGACTTCTCACTCTCTCTAAAAAATGACACTAGATACTATGGTTATAATATCAAGGGGTGGGGCATCTGTTTGGCTCAGCTGGTTAAGCGTCTGCCTTCCCCTAGGGGCTCAATACCAGGAGGTCATGGTCCCAGGGTCCTGGGGTTGAGCCCCACATGGGGCTCTCTGCTCAGCAGGGAGTCTGCTTCTCGCTCTCCCTCTGCTTCCATCTCCCCCTGCTTGTGCTCTCTCTGTCAAATAAATAAATAAAATCTTAAAAATACATATATAATATCAAGGGGTCCCTGATTCCTCAATACTTGTTGCTGTCTATAGCTATGTTGGTTTGTTTAAAATATCAGGAACAGAAAATATTTTCCTCTAAGGACATGGGTTTCATCCAGAAGCTGATAGGAGTAGATGTTCTGGCCAAATAATAATCTGCCAGTTCTCAGTTTATTCAGAGCCTCTGAAACAAAGACAGGTATCCCTGGAAGCTCAGAGTTTCCCTCTCATCACTGGCTATTAGTTTGGGCTCCAGTCTGAAAAACTACAGCTCCTGAGTAAGGCCGCTGCTGGGGGGGTCCGAGGCTCAATACGTACCCACTGAGGGAGCAGCGCCCACGTCCGTCTCCTGAACTCAGGATTAGGGCACTTAAATAACACTCCGTGCTTCTGTCTGTCTGTGGCGTTGAAGCGTCCTGGACAGAACTGTTCTGTGACCGATGACCGTGTACAGGCAACACGTCTGTAATAAAGCCTCTGCACGCTCACGTCTGCAGGTGCTATGGCTTCCCTGGGACCCGGACTAACCAAGGCTCAGCACGCTAAAGCAAGGAGAGCCCACTGCTGAAGCACCCCAGCGGGTCTTTGCGAGAGACCCGCGCAGTGGAATCACCTTCCCAGCAAACTCGCGGAAGCACGTGGTCGGTGGCAGAAAAGCACAAGCGGGCTTTTCCGGCTGATCCCGTGACTCTGCCCTACACGCTCGTTGAGCTTCGTGCTCCTTCTTTGTGCCGATGAGATGAAGTCCATGCTTCTCCGCAGAACCGTTCAAACACTGCCAGCCAGGGCCTTAGCCTGCCTTTCCCCACATAACCCCTCCGTAACCCCCTGTCTTGGCTAAATTGTGCTCCAACGTAATGGAAATGCTCACTAGTCCCCGAAAAAAAAGGAAAAGGAAAAAACATCAGTTTATTGTTTTTTCCCACTAAGTGAATAGTATACACGTATTTTGAACGTGTTACCTCCTTTGACCCATCTATGTACTCGTGGTCCCGCAAAACCTCTCTGCACAATAGCTAGGTATGTTGAACAAAGTATTATAGGCATGCTACTGACGCCAGCTGCATGCTGCTTATTGGGTGAGTAGAATTTCGTAAGTTTCTTTAGTCATCTAATAATTTTTCCCTTTATACTCCATGTTTCTTGTGTCTTATCTCAGCCATTTTTCTTAATCCCCAGGTCACAAAGATATTGCTTGTTGTCTTCTAAAAGCGTCATTGGTTGGCCTTTCCCATTTATATCTACAATTCTCCTAGATTTCATTGATTCACAAGCTTTTATTATGACAATTAGAAAATATACACGTATTTGACAAAGCAGAAACATGATCACTGGAAAAATAAAAGGGTGGCGGGGGTGGGGAGGCACCTGGCTGGCTCAGTTGTCCCAGCACGTGGCTCTCGATCTCAGGCCATGAGGTCAAGTCCCATGCTGGGTCTGGAGCCTACTTAAAAGAAAGACGTGATGGCCGGATTGTCCACCTCCTGTTTTCAGTATTGCTGTTCACAGCTTCTGTGCATTCACGTGTGTTTGCTCATTTGTTTTGCTGGCTCGGTTGAAACTATGTTGCAGACATACAGATACATCACCCGATATACACCGGTAACCTTATCCTAAAAACAATATATTCTACCTAAAAGATATCTGATTCCTCCTCAAAAACCCTAAAATTTTCTAACATTCACTCCATAATCAAAATCATCCAACAGTTCCTAAACCAACTATAATTTTCATACAAACTGGGATTCATTCAAGGTTCATGTTTTGATTTTCATTGCTAACGTATTTTTCACAGCTTTTACTTTCAATCTAGAACAATCCCACTAAAGTGCTTTTTTTGGGCATCTTTGAAGATACAAATCCAGTTGTCCCGAGGCATAGCCCATATTTTTGTTTGTCTTATTGTTTCCTCAATCAGTGCTATTTACCTGGTTCCCTTCTCCTATTTTTCTTGTTTTAGAAGTGAGGTCAATGACTTGAACAGACACAGATTTCATATATGACATAAGGTAGAGGTAACATTTTAATTTTTTTTCCTGATGGATATCCAATTGAATCATTATTATTTATTTAAAAAATCATTCTTCCTTTTTCTATTACTTTGCAGCATGCTTTCTCATAAATCAAGTGTTTGATGTGCACGTCTGTTTCTATTTCTTTCTATTGCTGTTTATCCTTAAAATAAGCCGTGTTTAATGTAGCTTTTAATGTGCAATTATATTTTATAAGCAAGTTCTCCTACCCTCTTCAGAAGTGTCTTGACTATTTTTGACCATTTGCACTTATATTTAAATTTCTTTTTTTTCCAGGTGTTTTTATATTTAAGTTTTTAAGTTTTAATTCCAGTATAGTTAACATACAGTGTTATATTAGTTTCAGGTGTACAATATAGTGATTCAGCAATTCTATACATTACTCAGTGTCCATCATAATAAGTGTCCTTTTAATCCCCATCACCTATTTCCCCCATCCCCCCACCCACCTCCCCTCTGGTAACCATCAGTTTGTTCCCTGGAGTTAAGAGTCTGTTTCTTCAACAATTGCTGGAGAGGATGTGAAGAAAGGAGATCCCTCCTACATTGTTGGTGGGAATGCAAGTTGGTACAGCCACTCTGGAAAACAGTGTGGAGGTCCCTTAAAAAGTTAAAAATTGAGCTACCCTATGACCCAGCCATTGCACTACTGGGTATTTACCCCAAAGATACAAACATAGTGAAGAGAAGGGCCATATGCACCCCAATGTTCATAGCAGCTCTGTCCATAAGAGCTAAATCGTGGAAGGAACCGAGATGCCCTTCAACAGATGACTGGATTAAGAAGTTGTGGTCCATATATACAATGGAATATTACTCAGCTATCAAAAAGAACGAGTTCTCAACATTTGCTGCAACATGGACGACACTGGAGGAGATAATGCTAAGTGAAATAAGTCAAGCAGAGAAAGACAATTATCATATGGTTTCTCTCATCTATGGAACATAAGAACTAGGAAGATCAGTAGGAGAAGAAAGGGATAAAGAAAGGGGGGGGAGTAATCAGAAGGGGGAATGAAGCATGAGAGACTATGGACTGTGAAAAACAAACTGAGGGCCTCAGAGGGGAGAGGGGTGGGGGAATGGGATAGACTGGTGATGGGTAGTAAGGAGGGCACGTATTGCATGGTGCACTGGTACAAATAATGAATCATCGAAATTTACATCAAAAACCAGGGATCTACTGTATGGTGACTAACATAATATAATAAAAAAATAAAATAAATAAAATAAAATAAAATAAAATAAAATAAAATAAAAACGTGAAAAAAAGAGTCTGTTTCTTGGTATGTCTCTTTTTTTTCTCCTTTATTTGTTTTGTTTCTTAAATTCCATGTATGAATGAGATCATATGGTATTTGTTTTTCTCTGACTGACTTATTTCATTTGGCATAATACTCTCTAGCTCCATCCACGTTGTTGCAAATGGCAAGATTTTATTCTTTTTAACGGCTGAGTAGTATTCCTGCGTGTGCATGCGTGCACGCATATGCGTAGCGAGTGAGAGAGGAACGCCACATCTTCTATATCCATTCATCTGTCGGTGCTTGGGCTCCTTCCATAATTTGTCTACTGTAAATAATGTTGCCATAAACATTGACGTGTCTATATTCCTTTGAATTAGTGTTTTTGTATTTTGGGGGTAAATACCCAGTAGTGCGATTACTGGATCATAGGGTAGTCCCAGTTTGAACTTTTTGAGCAGCCCCCATACTGTTTTCCAGAGTCACTGTACAGCTTGCATTCCCACCAACAGCGTAAGAGAGTTCCCCTTTCTCCACATCCTCACCATCCTTCTTGTTTCTTGTGTTTTTTATTTTAGCCACGTTTAAGTTTCTTAATCATTGTTTTCAAATTCCACAGAAATTTAGAAATTTGGGGAAGTTGGAACTTTGGTTGGGATTGCATTAATTCTACAGAATGGTTTGTGTAGAATGGACATTCTTACATCATTGACTCTTCTAATTCATTAGCATGTATACTAAAAATTTAGGACTCTTCAAACATGTACCAATTAAAACTTACATTTCTCATCAAAGCAATCTAGGATATCTTTTGCTGACTTTACTGCTGAGTATTTGATTATGCCACTTTTAAAAATTAAGCTTAATTTTAGTGGTTTATGAAAAGTATATAGAAATATAGTGAATTTTGTATTAATTTTTTATCTAACAACTTTGCTAAAGTCATAAAATTGTAATAATTTATTGCTAGATTCTTTTTAAATTACATGTTCACAAGGTATACTAATGACAGCTTCATTTGTTTCTAATCTTTGTACATTAAATTTCCCTCTTTTGCTTCAAATGCACTGTCTAATTCTGCCAATACAATATTGGATTGAGGTAGTACAAAGACACCCTTCCCTTGACTATTATTTCAGGGGTAACGATGACATATCTCACCATGAAGTATAATACGTGTTGCAGATTTGTGTTACTCTATCAGGTAGAACAGCTCCCTTCCAGTCTCAGCTTGCTATGAGTTTAAAATATGAATCAGTGCTGAATTGTATCACACGCTTTCTGAAGTACATATTGAGATGACCATGTGACATCATTTTGTTAAAATGGTATGTTAATTGCTTGGTTTTGTTAAACCATTTTTGCTTTCCGGGGGGAAAATCCAACTTTAAATTATTTCATTTGGTTTACTAATATTTTGTTCATGAAGAAGATTGAGCCTATGGTTTTTCTTCCTCATAATGTCTTTGTCACTTTTTTTTGGTCCTTGTCACATTTTGACAGTACGGCTACACTATCCATATCATAACATGATTCAGGATTCTTTCTTGTTTTGCTATCCTCTGGAAGATTTTTTGGTGAGCTCGTGATTAGTACTTCCTTAAATGTTTGGTAGAATTTACTAACAGAGTCATGTATACCTGGAAAATTCTTCGTGGAAGATTTTTTGAAATAAATATCTTTAAACACCGAATTATTGTTCATATTTTGTGTTTATTACAGAAATAGAGAAAAGATACAGTTGTATCCTTTTACTAATTTGCCCATTTCATTTAAACTCATATATTCATCAGCATTAAATTGTTCATGATATGTGTTCTTACCCCCTATAGGATCTGAAGTGATGTCTCCTTGTCCATTTCTTTTTTTTATCATTATTAAGGAAACTCCACCCCCAACATGGGCTTGAACTCAGGACCTCAAGTTCGAGAGCTGCACACTCCACCAACTGAGCCAGCCAGGCCCCTTCCTCTTCCACTTCTAATATTAGCTATTTGTGCTTTCTCTGTTTTTCTGGAAGGTTATTGCCATAGAGTTATCAGTAACAGTAATTTTTTTTTAAGTTTTTTATTAAGTCCGCCTCTTTTGTGTATTGGGTTTCTATCTCATTAGTTCTCGCTTCTACCCTTACAGTTCCTTCCTTCCATTTTCTTTAATTTCCTCCATGTATCCCCTGTGTGCAGCCCAGAACGTTTGCTGTCATAGTTTTATTATCATTCAGCTCAAAATACTTCCTAGAGCCCAGAAGCAGGCCATGGAGGACATAGGGATGTGGGAGAAGAAGAAAAACAGCACTTTACCTGAAGGAAATCAAGGACACGTTGGAAAGCTACTAGCGTTGGAGGCCTCTACTCTGAGGCGGAGGATGAATGGCCCAACCAATGTGAGATGTATTTTCAAAGTATGAAACTTTTTTTTCCAAGAAAAAATACTTTATAATTTCCATTCTGATGTCATCTTATAAACATACATCATTTTATGGTATAGTCTTCAGTTTCCAAGTATATAGGAAGTCTAGTTATTTGTTAGTTGAATAATGGCTTAATTGCATGTGGTCAGAGAATATGGTCTGTATCATTTCAGTCTTTTGAAATTTATAGATAGTTGGCTTATAGCCCAGCATATGGTCAATTTTTATAAATATTCCTTGTTTGCTTTGAAATACTTTGTACCCTCAGTTGTTGGGTTTTCTATATATGTCTGCTAGGTCTAATATGATAAATGTGCTGATTAAATCTCATCTATCATTACTCATTCCTGCTTTTTCTATCTATTACTAGAAGACGTATGTTAAAGTCTTCCACTGTGATGTGCAGATTTGTATATTTCTCTGTAGATTTCTGTCCATTTTTAATTTATATATTATTATGTTATTAGGTGCTTACAAATTTAGAATAACTTTTATCTTCCTGGTGAATTGTATGCTTAATCATTACACAAACTTTCTCTAAATCCTTGGTTACCTATTTTGTCTTAAAGTCTACCTTGTCTCAAAACAACATAGCTAATTTTATTTTGGTTTATTTATGCTTAGTAACTCTTTCCCATCCTTTTACTTTCAAGCATCATATATTTTCCTGTGTTGGGTGTGTATTTTTTCTCTTCTGTTCTATATTCCATATTCTCTCTTTCTAGCTCTCTTTTGAACTGTTTGGTATATGTTTATCCCCCTCCCACTCCGATAAGGTTGATGGTTATACACACTTTGATCATTCTTTGAGATTACAAAATGCACCTGGGATATATCAGATTCTAGTCATAAATAGTTACTTTGTCTCTTCTCCCCTCTTTCTAGGCAATGTAAAGAGCTTAGAATTTTATAACACTATATGCATGTTCTTGAATTATATACTTATATGTCGTGTTACTGGTGTGATCAAACAGAAACATACCTATCTAAATATATAAAGAGATGTTGTTTACATGATCAATCTTCATAATGCATTTACCATGATGGTTGATTTTATGTCAACTTGATTGGGTCCTGGGATGCCCATATTTTGGCTAAACATTATTTTTTAGTGTGTCTGTGAGAGTGTTTCCAGATACAAGTAACATTTAAATTGGTAGAATGAATAAAGCAGGTTGTTTTCCATAATGTGGGTGGGCATCATCTCATCTGTTGAAGGTCTAAGTAGAAAAAAAGGTTGAGTAAGAAAGAATTGTGTCTTTGAGCTGGGATATTAGTCCTCTGCCTTCAGACTCAGAGTGGAACTTGTAACATCAGCTCCCCAGGTTCTCAAGCCTTCAGACTCCTACAGGAACTGCATCAGCTCTCCTGGGTTCCCAGCTTGCTGATTGATAGCAGATCTCGGGATTTCTCAGCCTCCAAAATCAGGTGAGTCAATTCCTTATAATAAATCTCTCTCTGTCTCTCTGTTTCTGTCTCTTTCTCTCCCTATATATACACATAAATACAGATATATTGATATCGTTATCTGTATACTTACAGAAGATAAATATAGATATAAAATTAGATATAGATATCTATATATCTATCTGTTTTATATATATCTCAAAGTGGCTTTGAAAATGGGTAATGTGTAGACACTTGATGAATCTTGAGGTGCATGATAGAAAAAGCCTAGAATGGCTTGAGCTAACTGTTGCAGAAATATGGGTATTAAAGGATGCTTCTGGCAAAGGCTCAGAAGGAAGGGAGGAACATGTTGTGGGAAAGTGAGAAAAGGATTCATGACCCCTTTCTGGCACCACTGCAACCTCCGGCTTCCACTGTGGTATCTCTCCTGTCTTCTTAGTAAAATCTCCCCTGCTTCCCTCCCCTAAGAATATGTGTGATTGTTGTTAGTACCCACCCAGATAATCCAGGATAATCCCTTTATCCCAAGATCCTTAACTTAATCACATCTGCAAAATCTTTGCCATAGAAGATGACGTCTGGGTTCTGGGGATTAACACCCGATATCTTTGGGAGCTATTATTTAGGCTACCACAGAGTCTGGATTTAGGATCAGAGCATATGTGAGTGTGAATCTCAGCCTGACATATTACTAGGTCTGTAACTTGAGAAGCCATTTATTTTTACTCTGTCTTTAATCCTGACTTATAAAATGGAGAAAATGTTAACCTAGTGGTCATTTTGGTGATGCTTCAGTAAGAAAATCTATCTAGATATTCCTGGTACTACTGAACATGGAGTTAATACAGACCGATTCTCCTGCCTTCTTGTCCTTCATACCTTGTTCTTCCTTCCCTCCTTCTTCCCTTTCCCTCCCCTCTCCCTTCGTCACTCCCCTATTTCTCCTCTAACTTCTCCCCATTCTCGCTCTGGCACCCTGTTCCTCCAGCATCCCTTGTTTCTACTGAACTTCCTCTTGCAGGTCAGATCCAGGGAGAGGCAGAGTTGCCCCAAGGTAGTCTGAGAGCTGCAGGGACCTCCCAGGCTAGAGCTCGGTGTGAACCCTCGGCAGTGAGAATCCGCAGGAAGAAGGGACGCTTCCCAGCCTCTCTGTTGCCCCTGACTTGACCTGATGGCTACAGGGACAGAAGTCAGTGCTTGTTTTTTACGTAAGGCTACCCGAGGTCAGAAGGGTCAATCACTCCACTTTCTGGGCCTCTGAAAGGCCATATGTGAATTGAAGAAACTAAAACATTCGGGCATTAAAATTTTAGAGTTTTCTCAGTCAATGCTTTCTCTTTCCAGTCTTCCCAAGGTGCAAGTTGGTCAAATTAAATCACCAAGAGATCTGCACCTCTTAAAAGATGTGGAAATATTAAAAGATATGAAGTGTCAAAGGCAGTGAGGACGGTCATCTCGTAGTCCCAAACCCCTGTCCCAGGTCATGGCTGGATTTTTGGCTTGCAGTGTTGATGAGATGACATATTGCTTCCTCCCCAGGGAAGAGAAAGGCCCGAGTCACGGAAGTCCTGGGACGGCTGGTTCTATGGCTCTTGGGGGAGCCCACGGTGCCTCAGGCACCCATGGTGTATGTGTGGACTCAGGGGCACCTCCCTGGAACACGAGGTTGGGGACAATGGACCCTGGCCCTGCCTGGGAAAGAGCAAGTTCTGCTGGACATGCTGTCCCTGCTGCCTCACTGGGCACTAGTGATCTGGCCGGCCGCTGAGGCCGGGGATGCTGGCAGCAGCAGCCAAGCCTCCCGGAGGGCCTCTCAGGACTGGCTGCCTTCGTGAGGGCTCTGGGTCAGGGCCACAGCCAGCCTGGGTCTGAGGTGTCCTCAAGGATAAGGCAAGAGCAGACAGACACCGGGACAGAGATGGAATAGCAGGGGCGCCTGGGCGGCTCAGGGGGCTGAGCGTCTGACTCTCGATTTTGCTCAGGTCATGACGATCTCAGGGTCATGAGACTGAGCCCGTCAGGCTCTGTGCTCAGCGCTCAGTGGAGAGTCTGCTTGAGATCATCTCCCTCTGCCCGCCTCCCACTTGCACACTCTTTCTCTCCTCAGAAATAAATAAATCTTTTTAAAAATGTAACAACAACAACAAAATACAGCAAATCACCACTCTCCTCAAATTCCCAAAACGTGTAGTTAATGGATTTAAAGAAGTCAAAGGAGATTAAAAAACAAACAAAAAATTAGATTTGAAGTCAAGTAACTTTATATTTTTAAACCACGCTCTCACGTCTCCTGCCGCAGGTGTCCTCTGGTGGTGAGGACGGTGTGACATGGAGAATGGAAGACACGGTTTACAGCACACCGGAATGGCATTACAAACATGGCGGGGGCAGAGCCGCCATCTGTGTCTCTCTCAGGTCAGAGGAGGAGGTCCCCAGAGTCCTGAGAGGGCGGCCCCCCATACTGGGGAAGATGGATGAACCCGAAAAATCTTTCAGGTCGCATCAGGCAGAGGCTGGAATCTCTACGTTGGGGTTCAGGTAAACAAAGTAGTTTTGTTCTGGAACTAGGATGAAGGCATGCATGGAAGCCGTACAGAGTTTTGCTTCCTTTTAGATCAAAGAAACTGAGAATGAAGGAAGCTTGTGGTGAGCATGGGGACGGACAGAAGGAATGGAAGAATCTGGAAAGCAGGTAGAGAGAACAGAAGCTTACTGTGCGTTTCCGAGAGCTGCCCTAATAAAGAGCCACAAACAAGTGGCTGAGACCACGGCAACGTACTGTCTCACGGTCCTGGAAGCTAGAAGTGTGACCAAGAAGTGACCTTGGCCCTGCTCGCCCTGACACCTGTAGGGAAGGAGCCTTCTGTGCCTCTTCCCATGCCTGGTGGCCCCAGGCCGTCCTTAGCTCATGGCAGCGGCACCTCAATCTCTGTCCCTTCTTTACGGGACAGCCTCACACGACCCTCTTCTTACAAAGAGCCTACTCTAGGATGACCTCATCTCAACGAATCACACTGGGAGCAAGCCTATTTTCAAACAAGGTCACATTCCAAGGTACAGAGGGTTAGGACTTCAATATATCTTTTGGGAAGAACATAATTCAGCCCATAACACCCTATAACCTGGTCAGATCATCGCTTCCCTTAGGACTCCTCCTGTGTCCTTTAAAAACTGCTCCTAACTGGGTCACAGAAGCAGTGACTGAGACAAACTGATCTGAGTCTCACCCTTGTCTGCCCCAGGCTACTTGTGAAAGGCAGCAGGCCTGATCTGGGGTCCAATTCAAGGCCTGGTCAAGCTGTTTAGGATTTGATCTGCGACTCAGGCCTCAGAAGTTACCTCTGAAGTCTCGTTTGATAAAATTGTGTTCCATCATGTTGAATAAAAATAGGTCATTAATATATCAAGAAATCTTTCAGGTAGGATCCCAAAGGATTGGCTCAGATTTTACCTAAAATGTCAAGAATTGACACCTCATTGGGTGGATTTTGGGTGATGGAGCCAGTTCAATTGGCCAGGAACATAACATTTATGGAGGGAGGGATACACCTAACAATTTGCCAGTGTCACATCCAGAGTGCTCCATGGGAGAATTTCAAATTAAAGGTGTAAGAATTAGGGAGGAACCAAAGCATTTTAATATACGAGCGATGTCAACAAAGTTGATCTTTAGAAAATCGTACATCAGAGGGCGCCTGGGGGGCCCAGTCGGTGAAGCGTCTGCCTTCGGCTCAGGTCATGATCCCAGGGTCCTGGGATAGAGCCCCACATCGGACTCCCTGCTCATCGGGGAGCCTGCTTCTCCCTCTGCCTCTGCCTCCACCTTGTGCTTTCTCTCTCTCTCTAATAAGTAAATACAATCTTTATAACAAATCATACAACAGAGGCAGAGTGAGGGGAAGGAAGGAGACAAGCAAAGGGGAGAAGCAAGATTCCTGGAAGCAGGTTAGGAAGTGGGCTTTGGAGGACAGAAGGGGAATTGTAGCCTGAGATACCCTCCAGCGGACCAGAGACCCGTTCCTCCCGCCCGGCGTGTGCTCCACACCTTCACTTCTGCTGGAGGCCAGGAGCCACGGTGCTCAGAAGCTCGTCAGGACTGTTGCAGCAGGAACCTGGGGAGTTGGAGTTTCAGCCTCTGGACTTACCGAGCAGCTGTCATGAAGCGTGTCCCGTGATGGCAAGATGAGCCAACGTACACGTCTCAGGCAAGGTTTCGTCACAACCGAAGAAGAGCGAGGGATCTCTGGAGGGAATCCAGAGTTGGCTTTCATTTCACCGTTACCACCGGCGAGCTCTCCGTCCAGGTTCGGGTTTTTCAAGCGTAAAGCGAGTGTGGGAATGGTTGCTTACCTGGGCCCTGCGCTGGGATGAGTCCTTCAGAGTAACGATCACTGCTCAGAGCAGCCCTAGCAGGCAGACT
This sequence comes from Ursus maritimus, assembly GCF_017311325.1. NCBI lineage: Eukaryota > Metazoa > Chordata > Mammalia > Carnivora > Ursidae > Ursus > Ursus maritimus. The sequence continues at coordinate 8,007,360 of NW_024425564.1, forward strand.
CTAGTAACCACCCCGGTTTTACAGATGGGGAAACTAAGGCACAGAGACGTTAGCTCTCCCTGAGTCAAGGCACACACAGGTCTTGAAGTCAGGGGTCTCTGTCACCTGGCAGTCTGAGCCTCGGCCGTTTTGTGAACTGAGAGCAGGGAGAGGCCCAAGAGCTTGGCAGCGTGCCTAGGTCTGTGCCCAAGGCGGGCGCCTTCTGTAAACGCCCTGGGGACCCGCGAGGCTGGACCGGGCGCCGGCGACCCGGCCAGCCGACAGGCCTTTGGGAAGAGCTCAGAAATCGGAGCGAACAAGCAGCTTGTCTTCCAGGGCGCTCCAGGAGTTCAAGCCGAGCCCGCCTTCGGGGCCGGGAGCAGAGCGCGCGAACCCGCAGGGCCGTGGAGGGCCGGGCTGGGCAGGGCTTCGCGCTCAGGAGGAGGACGTAGCGCCCCGGCTCACGAGGGCTGGAGCAAAGCCGAGCCGGTGAGCAGCCGCGCGAGCCGCCGGCCCGGGGTGGGCGCGCGAGGGAGGAGAACCAGCGCTGCGCCTCCTCGCCAGTTCCCCTTGCCGCAACTGTCCCCTCGCTCCCGTGAGGGCCTCACGACCGTGCGTGGGAGTGGGCCGGGCGCAGACGCCCCCGCGAAGCAAACCGCGCCCCGGGCCGTCGGCCCTCGCTGCCCCTGCGGACGTGCCCTCACCGTGCCGTCTGCGCCAACAAGCTCCTGGCCGGGGAACAGGGGGCTGCGCCGGGCGTGAGACCCTGGCCCCGCGGCCGGACGTCGTCGTTAGGGAGCACAGTGCGCGGTGACTCGGGGCCGGAAGTTGGAGAGACGGGACGGAGGATGAGGCTCCTCCGGGACCACGATTCTCAAACATTCCCGACACGTACATCACGGGACGGTCTTATTTCCAAAAAGCGGATTCTGAGTCCGTGGATGCGGAGCGAGCCCCTAGGAGGCGGGGGTCCCTTGGGGAGGGTCCACACAGCCCGTCCGGTTCCAAGGAGAGGCCTCCACCGCCACCCGCCGGGACACGGGCGCCACAACAGGGGCAGGTCGCCTCCCGGACGCACGCGGTGGAGGGCGGAGCGGCGGGGCTGGCGGCTCAGGCGGGAGGGCGGGGGAGGTGGGCAGAGGGGAGGGACGGGGAGGGGCCGTGGGGCGGGGGCAGGTGCGTGCGCGTGCGTGAGCGCTTGTGTGCGCGCGTGCACGGGGCTCTGCCATTGGAGGGCGCGTCTTCGCTCCGCTCCCCGCCTGGGGCTCAAAAGGGGCCCAGGCGCCTGGGGCACCGCAGACCCGCCTGGCCCTGCGCGCACGAGCCATGCTCCCGCAGCTCTGGGCTTCGGGGCTTTTCCCGCTGTTTCTGGCCGGCCTCGCCCAGCCGACCCAGAAGATGAAGGTGAGTGTCCCGTCGGCGACCCAGCGGCTGCAGCTGCTGAGGACTGGCCTGGTGTCCGGGCACGCGAGGACTTCTCCCTCGTCCTCTCCAAGGCCAGGACCCGCCTCCTGAGCTCGGCTGACCCCGGCGGCCGCTCCTCCGAGACCCGGCTCCGCGAAGCCCACTCCCTTACGCGGACCTTCTCCGCACCGGGCGGTCGTGGAGCCGCAGGTCGACGGAGGGCCCAGGCTGCTGTCGTACTTGCCCCTCTGCCGCTGCCCCTGCTCTGAACTCGGGGCAGCCTTGTGGGTCCGGGAAACGGGACACGCAGGAGCAAGGGGATTGGGAGGGGGCAGCTCAGAGCAGCTGAGACCCGGGACAGAGGAAGAGCAGCCGGCGGACGCTAGAATGTTCTCTGGGGGAGTGTCAGGTCAGCCAAGAGGGGGATAATAAAATACAGAAGGCCGGGTAGTTGTTGGCCAATTTTAATTTTAGGGGGTGGGGTGGTGAGCGGGGGGCGGGTAGTGGGGGGGAACAAAGCTTGGACCAGAGCGAGAGGGTTTGCTGTTAGGTCTTGCGGGTGCCGCGGATCGGCGGGTGCCGTCGGGGAAAGTCTCCACACTGGGGTCAGTAGCCGCTGTAAGAGATGTGCGGACACGCCTCCGGGTGGGGATTCCAGTGCGTGACTGAGGTACCAACAGGTTTTAACTGTAAAACCAGACAAATTCATTCAAAAATTCAGCCTCACCTGTGGATTTAAACCAGTTACGTGTCTTCTATTGGCTGCCCCTCCCCCGGCCCCGTAGAGGGTGGAGAACACCCGTGGTTGAGGGCAGTGGTCCCCAGACAAGAATCATTTGGGGGCTTGTTAAAGCGCAGGGTGCTGGGTCCCAGCTGAGGTGGGGCGGCGAGGGAAGAGTCAAGAAAGCATTCTTGAGACGTTTTCAGTGCAAAAAGGTGCTTTCTGAAAGCCCGGGGACAGGACCCGTGGGCAGGAAGAGCTGCCCTGGGGCTGTGCCGAGTGACTGATGATATACCTGTTAGTGGGGGGTTAGGGGGAGCGTAAATGTCTAAGGAATTTGGGAGCAGGGCCTCCAGGACCTCGAGGGGCTAGCTGCTGTGAGGATAAAGTTATTTTCTCCTGCCCCGTGAAACATCAGTCCCCAGACCTTTAAGGTGATGTGTATCCGCGGACACGTGCTTGGAGGATTGCTGGGCTGAGGGTTACAGAAGTGAGGGTACAGTAGCCAGAGCAAAGTAGCGGTGAAGTGTTAGAGGAGGTCCCTGCGGAGTGTTCCGTCTGCGCTCAGGAACTCCGCCTGCAGACCGCCCGCTGCGCTGACAAGGTCCCGCCTGCCGTCCTTGTCCCCAGTCACCACCCACGACATTTCTGATCCAGCAGGTCCCAGGAACTTGCATTTCTTTCTTTTTAAAGAAAATTCAAGTTAGTTAACACATAGTGAAATATTGGTTTCAGGAGTAAAATTTAGTGATTCATCACTTAGTGCCTGTCACAGCAGGTGCCCTCCTTAGTGCCCGTCACCATCTAGCCCATCCCACGCCCCAGCAACCCTCAGTTTGTTCTCTTACATATAGAGTCTCTTACGGTTTGCCTTCCTCTCTGTTTTTATTTTATTTTACGTTTTCCTTCCCTTCCCCTATGTTCATCTCTTTTGTTTCTTATATTCCACATATGAGTGAAACCATATGATAATTGTCTTTCTCTGACTGACTTATTTCATTTAGCGTAACACCCTCTAGCTCCATCCCTGTTGTTGCAAATGGCAAGAGTTCATGCTTTTTGATGGCTGAGTAGTATTCCAGTGTGTATATATACCACATTTTCTTTATCCATTCGTCTGTTGATGGACATCTGGGCTCTCCTCATAGTTTGACTATGGCTGATATCATGCTGCTATAAACACTGGGGTGCATGTGCCCATTCACATCTGTATTGTTGTATGCCCTGGGTAAATACCCAGTAGTGCAATTGCTGGGTCGTAGGGTAGCTCTATTTTTAACTTTTTGAGGAACCACCACACTGTTTTCCACAGCGGCTGCACCAGCTTGCATTCCCACCAACAGTGTAAGGGGTTCCCCTTTCTCCACAGCCTCTCCAATATCTGTTGTTTCCTGACTTGTTAATTTTTGCCATTCTGAGTGGTGTGAGGTGGGATCTCGTTGTGGTTTTGATTTGTGTTTCCCTGATGCCGAGTGATGTGGAGCATTTTTTCATGTGTCTCTTGGCCATTTGTACGTCTTCTTCAGAGAAGTGTCTCAGGAACTTGCATTTCTAATACGCCCTGGTGATACTTGTTCAGGCCCTCAGCGTACTCTGAGCACTCTGTTATCGGGTCCCTGCGACATGTAAGATGATGCACACAAAATGCTCAAACACCAGCATTTCTAAGACCATCCCCGTCTCTGAAATTAAAAAAAAAAAAAAAAAGGCAACCTATGGGGGGCGTCCAGGTGTATGTCAGCCTCTACTGCCTGGTTGGGGTGCAATTCCAGCTGCAGAAAGTTAAAAGGCTGCATTTTTGATTATTGGATCCCTTCGCACTGGAGCAGAACTGACCTCGGAGTCGGAAAGATCCAGCCCTTCCAGTCTACAGTTTTCTTGGGAATCTACATCCCAGCTTACAGGGTGATATCCATGTGAGAGACAAGAGCTGGGAGCATCACAAAGTGCTTGTCCTGACGCACACACGCGCACACAGGCTTTTTTTTTTTTTTTTTAAGATTCTATTTTTTAAGTAATCTCTACACTTAGGGCTCGAACTCACAACCCCAAGATCAAGAGTGGCACGCTCTACCGACTGAGCCAGCCAGGCGCCCCCACGCAAGAAGGATTTTAACTTACAAGACAGACATTCTAGAGGTGGCCTCACCATAACTAAAAATATGACAGGACAAACTCTCTTCGGTTCTTAGAATTTCGAGGTATCACGTGAAAGGTCTTGGAGCGCTTTGCAAAAGGCCATGGATGTTGGGGGTTGTTGTTCATCGTATTATCGCATCATTGTGGTTTCTGTTACATTCCAGATGGATTGCTACAAGGGGGTGACGGGCACCATCTATGAGTATGGTGCCCTCACCCTCAATGACGAGGAGTACATTCAGTTCAAGCAGTACGCGGGCAAGCACGTCCTCTTTGTCAACGTGGCCACCTACTGAGGCTTGACAGCTCAGTATCCAGGTAAGAGCTCAGGTCTCAACTCTTCTGGAACTAGCTCTGTCAGATGCCCATATTCTAATTCCAGAGGTTTTCCTAATTTATTATTGGGCGAACAGGATGTGGGGCGTAGGTGATCATGGGAGTCTGTCCCCCTAAATCCTGTCACTGCTCCACTCCTTAGGAGGCCAAGAGAATTATCTCCAGATTTGAGAGATAAGATTATCCCAAAGATTTAATCAAAGACCACCTCTCACTGAACAGGTGGGGTTTGTTGCTCTTGCTGCGTGATGCCCTGAGGGAGAACGTGTGCTGTAGGGAGCCAAGGGCTTCTCAGTAAGAACGTGCTAGAAAGAACTTACTTCACAACCTGCACTTGTGTTAGGTGCTTGGGGGAAGGATTTGAGGAAGTGAAGCTTTGCTCTGAATTGGATGCTGTCAGGAAATGAGGAAATGGGGACAGTTCTGTGACCGTGATTCAGATATGTCTTAATAAATCATATCTACGAGGTCAGAGGAATAAAGCAACACTAAAACTGTAGCTGGTAGAGAAGCAGAAGTCACTTATATTGGCAAGACAGGGAGATGCTTGGCCATTTTTGCAGTTTGGACAAGGTTCATGTTTTGTCTGTGTTAAAACATGACTATGGAGTGGTCCTGTTTTTGTCTTGATTTATCATCATCACTGTGACCATGATGTTGTGTGATATTGATGTCCTGTGAATTTTTTTTTAAGATTTTATTTATTTGTCAGAGAGAGAGAGCTAGAGAGAGAAAGCATGAGCACAAGCAGGGGGAGCAGCAGAGGGAGAGGGAGAGGCAGGCTTCCCGCTGAGCAGGGAGCCCGATGCGGGCCTCTATCCCAGGACCCTGAGATTATGTGAGGCTGGATCCCAGGACCCTGGGACCATGACCTGAGCCGAAGGCAGATGCTTCACCGACTGAGCCACCCAGACGCCGCCTGTGAAACCGTTTAACAGGAGAACACGAAGCTGTGACTCCAGGCCAGAGTCTAGCTTTCAAGGGGCTGCCTTTATCCTTCTCATTGGTGACTTCTGGGAACAACAGCAGACAGGACTTACCTTTGATCTCTTGGAAAACGCTCTTGGGTTCCACAGCGCCTTCCCGTGACAGAGAAGACGGAAATGCAGCTTTGTCGTGGGTCATCTATGGTGTGACTGCTATTTGGAAAGATGCCCCATGTCTCCAGGCTCGGCCGACCTTCCACAGTGACCGAGGTGGATTTTCTTCGTGCGCTCATGCGAAGAGTTTAGTATCCCTGTTGATCCAGAAGAGGTTACTTAAAGTTTCAGGTGGATTGTAATAGAGGTAAATGCAGTTTCTGACACGCCACAAACTTAATTTTTCTGCTTTTTTAAAACGCTTTTTTTCAAAATTAATGCAAAAGGTTAGTTGCACCAAATGCCACAAAGAAATGAGTCAAAATAATACATGAACAGTTTTTAAGAAAAATTTTCCACATGTTGACATTGGCATCTATTCAACTGATCAAAAATATAAAGTCCCATCAATTTGTCTTTTTTTCTTTCTTTTTTCCATCAGTTTATCTTCATGGGACTTCAATGATAAGAAATCCAAGAATTTTCTCTTTTTTAACACCACTTAAATTTAAGTATATTGCAATCTCACCTCTAAGACACATGGTTTGCCAAATTTTGATATTCTAAAAGTAACATTCAGGGGCACCTGGGGGCTCAGTTGGTTAAGCATCTGACTCTTGATTTCGGCTCAGGTCACGATCTCAGGGTTGTGAGACTGAGCCAGCGCGGAGCCTGCTTAAGGTTCTCTCTCTCTCTCCCTCTGCCCCTCCCCAGCCTGCTCACACCGTCTCTCCAAAAAGAAAAAAAAAAGAACGGTCAGCAGGTGCTATGGTCTGAATGTTTGTGCCACCCCAAAATTCCTATGTTGAAATCGCAATGCCCAGTTTGCTGGTAACAGGGGTGGGGCCTTCGGGATGTGTTGAGGTCAGGAGGGCGGCACCTCCGTGAATGGGATTAGTGGTTTTATAAAAGGGGACTGCACAGAACCCTCAGCCCTTGCGCCAGGGGAGGGCACAGCGAGAGGCCTGCAGTCTGCAACCCAGTGGAGGGCCTTTGCTAGAACCATGAGCTTGGACTTCCAGAACTGTGAGAAGTAACTTCTTATCTTCACAAGCCCCCTGGCCTATGGTATTTGTTAGAACAGCCTAAAAGGACTAATGCAGAGGGGTCTGCTTGATTTGGGCAAAGATTACCTGGAAATAGCCCCTTCTTCAAAGAACAACAAAAAACAAACGGTTCACATTCACCAAGAGAACCTAAAGACTTTTCAAATTTAATGGTGAAATTGTGCATAAAAAGATACTTTCAACAGTGCAGATTATAGGAAGATCTGACATTGGAAAGAATTTCGGGGTCACTTTATATTTATTATTTTTATGTATAATCAACCCGAGGGAAAACCTGAAAAGCTACAGACTCAATCTTTATTTAATTTATATAAAACCTCAGGATCTAATTGTAAGAGCGTAAACAACAGTTTAGTATCATTTAGCAAGTAGGGGCTTTCCTCCCTTCAAAAAGTTAAATTTGAAAAAAAAGAGTCGTGATATATAAATGGCAGTTCCATGGAATGTGAATCTGCTTTTAAATCTGTTTCACTTTAGTTTTAACTTAAGTTTGTGTTAAATAGGGAATATATTCACATTGAAAATTTTAAAGATGCAAAAGGGTTTAAGAGTGAAAACTTCTGTGGGTACCTGGGTGGCTCAGTTGGTTGAGTGTCTGGCTCTTGATTTCAGCTCAGGTCTTGATGTCAGGGGTGTGAGTTCAAGCCCTGTGTTGGGCTCCATGTTAAAGAAAAAAAAAAAAGGAGCGAAAACTTCCACATTTCTTCCTTTTGGGTAACAAGTTCATCAATTTATGGCGTAGATTTTCATAAATCTTTAGTGTATATGCGAGCAAATCTCTCTCTCATATTCGCAAATACGCACCCATCTGATTCCGCTCCTTGCTCCTTCACATGATACAGAATCTCGGATGTTCTTCTGCATCAGTACGTGACGCGTTTCCTCATTTATCTGAAGCCATAGTTTTCCTCCCTGTTGCTGTGACATAAATTACTAAACTAGTACATGAGAATTTTTAAAAGCGTCTCATTCAGAATTTACTCCAGACGGAGAAGTTGAGAGAGTTGAAGGCCTTTGCCGAAGGACTAGAAGCAGGCCTGCTGAGTGTTTCTGCCATGGGAAGGACGTGTTCTGGGTGGTGGAAGAGAAAGGCGACCCACAAGGATGGGAAGACACTGCCATTATGCAGAGGGTTTTAGGGGAGACAGCAGCAGGTGGAGCTGAGTCTGGGTGGGGCTGGCGGGCACTGGACTGAATCGGGCGGGACCGAGAGTGGCTGGACGGGGAGACACTGGTACAGGTCTACACAGACAAGTTAGAAGCCCTCCTGGCAGCAGAAAAAGCAGTTTGGCGTTTGTAGCCTGGAATCCCGGCGAGTGTCCCGGGGGGATGGCATCAGTTAGGTCACTAGAGTTGACAAGAGGGTAGAGAATGCTGGGAGCCGGGCTCAGATTTCTGCTTTCCTGCGCAGCTCCCAGGTGAGGGCTGTTGGGAGGATGACTAGGGTGTCAGATGTGTCATCATGGGGCACATGGGGGAGAGGGAGCAGGTCCATTTTGTTTGCCGTTTCCTTAGAAGTGTTTGATCAGTCAGTCCACCACTGAGGAAGGTGGCCGTGGCATTTAAATTTTGATCCCCTTCCAGATCCAGCAGGCCCCACCCCACCCCCCAGGGGCTAACCGTCCGTGCTTTCTAGGGGCACCCTGCTGGCCGGGAAAGTGGAGGCACGGAGGGAATGGCAGCTATTTGGGTGTGTTTCTGGCAGCCCGTGTTCTAGCGTTGGGCTCTCCCTCCTCCAGCTCTGTCACCTCGAACCTTCCCCTCACTGTACGTGTGATAAGTGAACCCATCGAGGTCCTCCTCTGCTCCAGGCCGGGCCCGGGGCCAGGCTGCCCACGCTGCTCCTTGTCTCCCCGCAGAACTGAATGCACTACACGAGGAGCTAAAGCCTTTTGGTGTCGTCGTGCTGGGCTTTCCCTGCAACCAATTTGGAAAACAAGAACCAGGAAAGAACTCAGAGATCCTTTCTGGGCTCAAGTGAGTGCCAGCGCGGGACCCTGCCTAGGCCCTGTCAGGATTTCCCTTCCTCCTTCTGCCTGGAGGCTCCTTCTGGAATCTTCCGGGGTGGGTGGTGGATCACTGGGTTCAGGAATATCATCGTGAAGCGTCGCGTGCAAGCTTGTGCGGCTGGCAGTGCCCGAGCGTTCACCCCGCCTCAAGTTCCCGATGGTGACACTAGGGGAATATCAACGGGAGAAGCAGCCCAGGGAAAGGAGGGGCTGTGGGGAATAGAAATGAATCAGGAATCCTGACCTTAAAATAGTGCCTTGGAATTGTCTACTGGCTCCGTAAAGCATGAAGTCCCGACCCCCAGGGAGCCCTTTCCTCACCTTCCCTGTCTCCGCCTCTCCCTCTTTAACTTCCTTTTGTGGAGTTGTCGTGGCCGTTACCATCCCTCCTTGTCCTAACGTGGACCCTCTTGGGAACACGCTGGTTCATTGCAGGTATGTGCGTCCAGGTGGTGGCTTTGTCCCCAATTTTCAGCTCTTTGAGAAAGGGGATGTGAATGGAGAAAAAGAACAGAAGGTCTTTACTTTCCTGAAGGTGAGTGACCACCCACCTGCCGTGAATTGGTCGGGTAGGTAGACATACCCTGAACGCATGGGGCTCATTTCTAGGGTTGAGGTTGGACTCCTTGGAAAGAAATGCTCAGAGAGGTTCAGGAATCATGGCAAGATCCGTTGTGAGGCGTGAGCTTCAAGTACAGGAAACAGAACGTGGCAGTTCTGACGTGGACCCGACACCCCCCACTGAATGGCAATGATTCGTTCATTCGACCGTCAGTCACGGAATCCTCCTAGGCATGGTGCCACACAGGGACCCCAAACCTACTGACAGGGCCCAGCCTGTCCGTGAGGGGCCCCTATGCAATCAGGCAGACAGACATGGGTACAGAATGGAGAGTGCCGTGTGATAACTGACCGGGGAGCCACTGAGTGTTACAACCACAGAAGACCGCAGAACCACCTGAGGTTCTCTTAGGCCACTGGTTCCCACTGCTGGCCTGCCAAACAAGTCTGGTCGTTGTTGAACTTTTCACCCATCCATGGCAAACTGGGGGAAAAAAAACAACACCACAATGTGGGAGTTTTTCGCAAAGCCCAGTTTATTGACTATAAAAGACCATCACTGAGTCTGATACTAAATTCATATTTGGTTAAATCATACACATTACCATTTGTGTTGCCCAAAAATGGTGATACAATCAATTTTATTTTCTTCAACCTAATACTTAATAATCTGTTAATTTTTAAATTACGGTTAATAGTTGACTCTTGATTTTCCTTACTGTCAAAGTAAATGTTGGTTATTCTACATTAATCTCCAAGAAAACAGTTATTGTACTCTTACCAGACTATGAAGCCCCAACCCTGGAAGCCACTACTCTAAACCAAACCATTTATTTTTCAGCTAAGAGAACTGAAGCTATAGAAATGATAAGGCTTATCAAAGAAAAGAGAAGACAGCGTTTTCCTGAAGCACCGTGATAGACTCCTGGGAGGGGCAGACAGGGGAGGGAGGGATATTTTACAGCGTTTTCCTGAAGCACCGTGATAGACTCCTGGGAGGGGCAGACAGGGAAGGGAGGGATATTTTCTGTTTTCGTCATACTCTAGCTCTCGGTGGTTGGTTGCTAGTTGCTATGTTGGTGATGTTGCTTTGAAGTGTCTGTGCTTCGCTGGGACCAAGTCAGGTGGTTAGTATGTTGAGATGCAGGATGGCGAGTAGACCCTCCAGGGTTGGGGGTAAAACTGGATCACACAGAAGCAGGAAAAAGAACCTTCTATTCTTCCTATCTCTGCTCCAGAACTCCTGCCCTCCAACCTCTGACCTTTTGGGCTCATCAAACCAACTCTTCTGGGAGCCCATGAAGGTCCACGACATCCGCTGGAACTTTGAGAAGTTCCTGGTGGGGCCTGACGGAGTCCCTGTCATGCGCTGGTTCCACAAGGCTCCCGTCAGCACGGTCAAGTCAGACATCCTGGAGTACCTGAAACAGTCCAAACCCGAGTAGAAAGGCCCCGCCTCCCACCTAAAGAACATGCGTAACACTGGACCCATCTCTGCTCCTCGTTCCTTCCCACCCGGCGTCCCTGTGACCAAACCGTCCCGTCTCACCCAAGTGTGCGCGCACCGGCGTACGTGCGTTCATGTGTGTGTTTGAAAACAAGGGAAGGAATACCTTTGTCCCCAGCTCTGTGCTCCCAGAAGATCAAGTGTTTTCCACTCCGTCCCAAAGGAAAAGCATGTTTCCAGGTAGATGGTTCAGACTACCCAATGTCCCTAAAAAAGCAAGGCCCAGAAGTTATGACATCTGTCCTCTCTCCATCCAGAGGGTCTAAAGAAAGAAGCAGAAACAGGAAGCCTCTCAAGATCCCCTTTGTAGCCTTTCTCTCTTCCAAGATAAACCTGCGTCGTAAAACGCTTTCTCCCGAATGAGACCTTCACTCCCCTGACGCCCTGTAGTTCTCTTTCTTACAGGATCTCTGAAGGCTGGCCTCACATGAAAGGAGGGGCATCTCCATGATGGTGGGTCCCAAAGCCCCCTCTGGGTCGGACCCTACCAGAGCCTTCCTTGGTGCGTGTCCCTTAGTGCATTCAGGCCACGGCACCTGGGCAGGGATGTCCCTTCATTCTGAAGGACGGGCTTTCCCTCACCCTGAGCTGCCCCACCTCCAAACTCCTTCCTCTCACTATATCAATAAAGAGAATTCTGCAGCAGTGGGCTTCCCTCAGTGTTTTCGCACCCCCATATTATGTCCGGGATGTCTTCCTCTCTCACTTTGTCCTCGCTTCCTCGGATACCTCGCCTAGCTCCTCACACAAGCTCTGGACCTTTCCTTGGCCCCTCAGACACAGGTGGGGCTGGCTGTTGTGGAGCTGCTGTGAGGGGTGGACGCAGACCTCCTAGAGCCCGCCGTCCCCCTCCCGTTCCGGTCTCCTGGGCACCCACATGGGAGGTGGCCTTGCTTTCTCGGAACAACAAAGACGCAGACGGTCGAACTATAAAGTTCCTGCTCACTGTTAAAAATCTAAAGAACACATAAAAACAGAAGAGAACTATACCAAAGCCTCCTAATCAGAGTAGAGAACGTGCCGGGAGGCCTGTGTAGCAAGCTGTTTTATCACCGTCGTTCAGTCTTCCACGTGAGGACAGATTTCAGAGTATCAGAAGCTACGAGAAGCTGGTATGAGGAAGTGAAATAAAATAGCTGTTTTTCTCCTCCCTTTCAAAAATTACTTTGAACATATTTCAAATATTTTTTGCACTTTAAATTCTTTGTACTTTAAACCATTATTTTGCACTTGAGAAGTAGAGGGACTTTAAGTATCAGTGGCAATGAGACACCGCAATCCTGTTGTGAACCAAAACAGGAATGATCCTGACTTAACTTTATACAGCAACACGAGAACTGACAAGGCCAGGGAAGACAAGGAAAGTGACTCTGGCTTCCAGAAGGAGCAGGGGCACTCCCCAAGCCCTGGGACCGCCAGTGTTGGCAGGTCCTCAGGGAAGACATGGCTTCTACACAGTAACAGCCACGAGGGGGACCTGGGGTCTCAGCTCCAGGAGTGGGCTGCTTCTAAAATTCAGACGTGGTAGACACATGGAAAACATTTTCCAGACGCTTGGGTGCTTTATCTTCTTGCACTCAGAATCTAGAAAGGAAAAGAAAGTCTGGCTGGCTGTGGCCACAGCCACAGGACGTGAGACTTCGCGGACTCAGAAGGCACCAGCGCAGTCATGGGGCGGGGGGCGACCCCGGAGCCAGCTTGCAGTGCTGGTGAGAACGTGTCTCCCCGTTGAGTTTCTTCTGGGTCTCTCATGGTCTTGAGGACGCCTGGCACCTTTGCAGTCCTCAGAGGGGGCCCAAATCCGTTCCTGTTGTCAGATCAGAAGCGTCAGGGTCCAGGCAGAGGGTGGAGGAGGACAGGGCCACACAGTGTGTACGGGTCCAGCCTGAACCAGAGAACGATGGTTGCACGAAACTGAGTCCTCCGGGGGAGCGGCGTCCCTGCTCCATGGAGGTCCTGGAGCGATGAAGGAAGGGGCTCGGCTTCGACCCGCGGGCGTTCTGCGGGGTGTCTCCCAGGGGCTCCACCCGGGAGCCGCTCTGCGAGAGCCAGGTGCCCTCCTCCTGATGCCCCCCAGCGGCTGACGCCAACAGAAAACCACGGTGGCTCTGGGGAGACCAAGCCCAGAGAAGCAGGAAACTAACTTGCTCAGGGAGGTGAGTGTAGGTGGGGGGCGGGTGTGGGGGCTGCAGACCTGATCAGAATGTTGCCCGTGATGATGACAATGAGGAGAATGTGGAAGTCTTCGTGAAGGGAGGATCCGGAGATAAAGGTTCCCACTTCTCCCCTCTTCACCAGCCCCTTTATCAGACCTTGGTCCCCAAGGAAAGCCACACGCGGAGCCTTCTGGACGTGGGCAGACTGGCCAGGACTGTCTTGGGAGCTCCGGTCCGTTACAGTAGTTAGAACCTTCCTGTTACTGTCACGGTGATTGTCGACACCTCACTGGCACTCTTACCGCGGCCGAATTTTTTCTTCGAATCAGAGGTTCCTACAAACTATCATGCAAATTAGATAAGCCGGAGCTAATTGATTCCAAAACCAGTGTTTTCACATAAATCTACCCCACAAACCACCTAACAGGTGTCTAAAATGACGAATGCTCCGCTGATCACCAAACATTCGAGGAGAGTCCCTGGGCAGGACGGGGGGTTCTAAAGTCCTGACAACCAGGACTCAGACCCTCGCTAACCACCTGTTCCCAGAGTTGTGAAGCAGCCCACTGCTGGAGGCGAGACCCCAGCAGTTTCCCTCGTGCCTGTACTGCGTAGACGCCATGTCTTCCCTGAGGACCGCGTGAACCCCGGTAGCTTCGGGGCTTCAGGAGTGCCCGTGTTCATTCTGGAAGCTGGAGTCCCCAAATCTGAGAAAGATGGCCGAAGTCCATCCCAGAGAAGGTCAGATGTTAGCCTGTGGTCTCAGAAATCCTGTTGGCTTCTGTTCCCAGTAGACAGAAGCTGAGACTGGGATCCAGGCACACACAGTTTCCTGAGTGGTTTCAGAAGCCGGAATCCGTGAAGCAGGGTGGGCAGAGGAAGAAAGAAGACAACATGAGATTTCTGCTAGAGATCAGCTCCAGGATAAATCACACTCTCCTTATTCCATCTCGAAGGAAGAGGGGTGGCCTTCTGTAACTCAGGCCAGTGACCTGTTGACTATGGAATCACCCACGGGCCCCGGGGACACAACCTCCCAGAGGAGGTGGCTTCTTTGAACGAAATTCTCCGAAGAAGGGGCAGCTCTGAGCCACCAGCTGCCAACACTCCGCACAGGTGGGGGTGGAGGCACCATCCCGCTAAGGCAAACCCGCGTAAGGCCCTGGAGACTACCTATTACCCTCCACAAACAATGTATTACTCAGATGAATCCCCCATGGAGATCCTCATTCACTCACATTTTCCCTTTCTCATCCTCTATCGATAGGGAATTAATTCTCAGAGTGATATCCCCTGACCCCAGCAACAGCATCACCCGAGAACTTGTTAGAAATGCAGTTTTTAGATCCCTCCGGACTCACTGAATCAGCAACTCTGGGGAAGAGGACAGCAATCTCTGTTTTAAAAAAGCCTTCCAGGTGGTCCTGGTACATGCTAACATCTGAAGACCACTGCCCTGGGGAATGGAGGGTCTGCAGAAAATACTGTCATTGTGACACAGAATGAATGAGGACAATGTCTCCTGTACTCTCCGTGGTTACCGGCTCCTCTGCTCAGCCTTGTCCACACTGCGTCCCCCACTCGGCCAGTAGGTGTTCCTAGGGCTCCAGGGTTGACGTGGACAATTTGGCCATCCCCTTGGCTTTCAGTGTCCTCAGTCTCTGACCTTCATGGGTTCCATGTGGGTCCAAATTCTAAGTGTGTTATCCGACAGACTTCCTCGATCAGACTTTGGTCAGGCTCCTCTGATCCGCCTTCTCAACCAGGCCTGGACCTTGGCCAGCCTTTACCAAGAATCCTGCTAGGTCAGTGTAACCTTCTGCCCTTGATACATCATCTTTGTGGTGTTCTGTCCACTCCCCGCACTCTGCCTGTTGGCTGTACGTCCCCACGTGTCCCTGCTGTCTTCAGAGCTGGGTTCAGTCTTGTTCCTCCCCTGCCGTTCCTGGTCTTGTTGCAATCGCCTTAAGTAAAGTCTTCTTTACTGTTTTAACAAGTCAAACAATTTTCCTTTAACACATCTCCCCGAAGACTCCCACATACAATGTGATTTGGAGCCAAGGGGAAGTCTCCCTTCACCCTGCCCCCCCACGCACTCATCCATTGCTTTGACTAGAGAGCTTTTTCTTGCCCTTTCAAGTGTCAAGTCAGAAAAGTTATTCTATTTGGATCTGGGAAGTTCCCGATAGAGATTCTGCCCCCTTCCTACCCCCCAAATTTTCCCTATGAAACCATACAGAGTACCCACCCTTTTTTTCTTCTGCGGAAAAAGGAAGAGAAATGTATTTTTAATTCTTTCAGACGTGTTTTGGCCTCTGAAATGTGGTGTCCTGGGCCCTGCGTGAAGCGTTTCATATCCTCAGGGTGACACCTGGAGCATTCAGGCAGCTCAGACCAATTTTTAGGTGATAATTTCCAGAGGAACTAAGGGAAAGATAACGGAGAATCTTTTCTTTTTTCAGATCTTTTCTCTCTCTTTTCAGTTTCCCCTGTTCTATTCTTGGCCTCCAGCAGACAAATCAATAGGAATTGAAATTGAGTGTCACCTGACAAATTATTTTTGGAGAACCTGATGCTCTGATACCCTAACCCTGACACCTAAGCCCGGGAGCTCTGTCTTCACCTGCAAACCTCAGAATCAGTCATATACGGACAGTGGCAGTCTGCTCCAGAAATACAGAACGCTCAGCTTGATGGGCTCATGGAATCGGTGTTTGCTGTATTCTGATAAAGAAGCTGGGAAAGCAGATTGGATAGATAAAGCCTATAGTAAGCGAGTAGCTTTATGAGATAAAGGGAAAATTCATAGGATGTGCAAGGTATAGATAATTAATAAGCAAGTTGCTGGTGAGACAGGCAGAATTCATGAATTGTGTTAAATATAGATACTAAGTACATTAGTAACTTGGAAGATACAGTAAAGACAGATGGAATGCAAGGATTATATGAAAAGGAAGCAGGGGTGTTACTTAGGAGAACAAAGATGTCTGGCGATCAAAACTCAATGACATTCAGAAGGGCAATTTTTCTAGTCCCTTATTAGGGAAAACTGAGTCTCAAACTGTGACTTCCCACCAAAGGGGGTAAATCATTTATGACTTTAATAGTCTAGGGACGCCTGGGTAGCTCAGTTGGTTAAGCGTCTGCCCTCGGCCCAAGTTGTGATCTGGGGCCCCACATGGAGACCCACATGGAGGCCGCGACAGGCTCCGCTCTCCTCGGGGAGTCTGCTTCTGCCTCTGCCTCTGCCCACCCTCCCCACCCCCCACCACCGCTTGTGCTCTCTCTCAAATGAATGAATAAAAATCCTTAAAACTATATGACTTTAATAGTCTGTTTAAAATTCTAATATAAAATTAAATAATATACATTTTAATCAATCAGCATGTTCTAAAGGTTCTAAGGGTATCTCCTGGCTTCAACATATATTCCTAATTTGCAAAGTTACGTAGAGACAACGCTCTCCGTCTGCCATCATATTCTCCCGAAATCAGCCACTTTACGCCAGTGTGTTTTTGCAAACCATATCTACAAACCCTAGCCAAAATGTGAGCTAACTTTAAACTCTCTATTTCTACTTGTCTTCTCACAGTCTAAGAGGGGGCATTAGATGCGTGGAGTGTAAGGCCCAGGAAAATAAGCCTGTTCCAGATGCTCCGTAACTGGATTATTCATCAGGAACCAAAGCTCACACGCATCCTGCATTGTAAGAGGTACCGTCAGTCTGGGACAGAAGGTGGCACGAACGTGAGGATGAAAGGCTTACCCTGGAGTTTTGGGTGCCATGGGGCTATGGCTCCGTCTGCCCTTCACAGATCCACCCATCAGGCCACCCAACATCTACAGCTCCCTCTATGCAAAGAACAAACTTGGGACACTATGTGCCATCAGTTAGGGTTGTCTTTCATAATTTTGGGGGCAAATTCAACTATCCTTTATGGTGAACTTGATCCAGAACTTTTTGTCCAGTCAAAAACTCAGATTCCTATCTATTTAAGACTATAAGCTTCTCTAGAGACAAATACCAGATTAAAGCTAGAGTTTTACCTTTGGACTAGCTGGCCCATTGATGGGTTAACTGCATTTATAGCAAAAACTCTCAGTCACCTCAAGCTATGATTTTGCCGAAGTGGGTTCCACTTAGAACAGTCTGCCGATGCTGTGGCTGCCACGATTAGTGAGGCAAGGGTTCCTGCTCGAGCCCACACGGCAGCGACACTGTCTTCAGTTGATGCATGCGTGCGTGAGGAGGGAATGAATGATGGGAAGTCATCGGGAGTGATTCCCCAGTTTCTACATTGTGGTGCCAACAAGGAGAAAAGTAACAATAGGAAGGACTGGATGAGTACAAGTGTCTGTGAGATAATAAGGTGGAAATGTCTCTTGGCAGCTGTCTATACTCCTATGAACTTCTCAAGAGGTCTATGTGAGAAAGATACTCAGAAGTCACGAGCCCGTTTTGGATAGTGTGAAGATGTGAATTATGGAATCATATGCCTATTCTCTCAAAGAAAAGTAGGAAAACTGAAGATGGAACCTAGAAAATATCCGCGGTAAACGGGTGATTCTGCAGGTGCCTGGCTGGCTCAGTCCACGGAGCATGTGACACTTGGTCTAGGGGTTGGGAGTTCGAGCCCTACATTGGTTGTAGAGAATACTTAAAAAAAAAATTTTTTTTTAAGTAAAAGGGTGGGGGCGCCTCGGTGGCTCGATTGGTTAAGCATGGGACTGGTAGTTTTGGCTCAGGTCATGCTTTCGTGCCCCACATGGGGCTCCCACTCAGTGCCTAGTCAGCTTGAGATTCCTTCTCTCTCGCCTCTCCCCCTGCTCACGCACGTGCGTTCTCTCTCTAAAAACTGACTAAATAAAATTGCTCTACAAAAATAAAATTCTAACCTTTGGGACTCCAAATCATGACCAAAGATGTGAAAACAAAGGGGGAAATATGGGAAGAGCTTGGGTTCGAGGTTTTTTTTTAACTGGGTCTCAATTATCCTTAATTTATTGTGATAAACACATCTTTGTCTTTGCCTCCGCCAAACCATCAACTCCCGAGGAGGCGAAGGACCACGCGGGAGACCGGAAGGCTGTGCTCGGGCCGCTCTGTGGCTTTTGTACGAAGTGACTGGCGGGTGGGATTCGATTCTGCCTGAGGCTGGAGACGAGAGGCCTCGGCCCGCGCTTTGGGCCGCGTAGGCATTTGACCTCCAAAAAAAAAAAAAAAAAAAAAAGCAAATCCTTTCAGAGTGTTGCAGTGCTGCAGAGGACAAACGCGGGCGGAATTTGTGCGGCCCCCGGCGGCCTTTCACGCGGGCGTGTGCCTGGCCCAGCGCTTGACCCCCAGAGCGGAGCCCGGGCGCCAGTCCCTCCAGACGCGCCCAGCGCGGACGAAGGCGCAGCTCTGGCGCGGCCCGACCGTCCCCTGCCGGCTGCGCCGCGGAACGCGCAGGTGCGGAGGAGGCGAGGGCCAGGGGCCACCGTCCGGCCGCGCGCTCCCGGCACGGGCTGAGCGCGTCCCCGGCCCCCGCCCGCCCCCGCCCTCAGACCCCGAGCCCAGGCCCCTCCCACCCCGGCCAGACGCCGCGCCTTCCGTCCGCGCGCAGAGCGACCAGCTTCCAGCCGTTGAGCCCGGCTCGCAGCGCCCGCGGTGCGACCTCGGGTAGGGGGTGCGGGTCACCGCGGGAGGGGTGGGACCTCGGGGAGGGGGTGCGGGTCACCGCGGGAGGGGTGGGACCTCGGGGAGGGGGTGCGGGTCACCGCGGGGTGCGACCTCCCGGCCGCGGTTGGAGCGGAGAAGGCCTTGCGTTCTTGGCAAGCGGAGTTTGGGAACTGTGCGTCTGAAATCCTAGCCGGGGGCGGGGGGAGACAGTCGTGGACGAGATTCGGGAACGAGCCAACAAGTGGCTCTTTCGCTCCGTTGGATTTTCAAAGGGCCCCGCATCCCAGCGCCGCCCCCCCCGCACTCGTCCCGAGCGGCTGCCCGGGCAGTTGTTCCCGCGGAGGACCGGACGGACACCTGTCGCGGGGGCTCCCCCGACGCCCGCGTCCCCCGCCCGCCGGGCAGGCGCCGTTGGTCCGCGCGAAGCTGGCGTTCGGCGCCCCTTCCGCGTAGGGTGTGGCGCGTGACCCCACTTTATGCCTTGACGCCTTTTACAGCCACAAGGAGATTTTCCTTGCAGGGTCCTTCCCACGTACGGGACAGCCTCGACTTTCCGTGCCGCTCTTCCTCGGGTTACAGAAAAATCCTTTGTCGCCGGCGCCCACGACTTCACCTGGGGTGTTTTCCCGCCGCCGGCGGCCGTGCGGGAGGGGAGCGTCTCCCCGCAGGTGCCTTGGTTTCCGGAGACCGAAGGCACCGGACGGTGCGGGCTCCCGGCTCCGCCTGTCCGAGGAAATGAGGCCGCTCGAGTGGCGCGTGGCTCTCAGGTGGCTCTATGGCTTAGTTGGTTAAAGCGCCTGTCTCGTAAACAGGAGATCCTGGGTTCGACTCCCAGTAGGGCCTGGTGTTTTCTCGGGAAGCCAGCTCTCCCTGAAAATCGTTTTGTGTCCTGCTGATCCCCACGCTTCTCACCGAGCGGGCCGCGGTGGAACGCGCTCTAAGCTGTTCCGTGGCCGCCTGCTCGGGTTCCTTACTCCTGAAAGAAGTCGAGTCTTCAGGAGATGACAATTCAAATGCAAACCACTGCCAAAGAACAATGCGTAAGTGACCGGAGCCTCCCTGGTGTTTCCTATGCGTTTTACGTCACCGGGTTTTTGAGCTCCTACAGACCTGTGGATACGTGTAATCTCTCTAGGTTCCAACGATCTCCAGCTCTATAATGATTTCATGAAATAAGAGAACTTAATGAACGATGAAGCCACTATGCACTACAAAGAAAAAAGAGGATGTTTGCAGGGGCGTGCTTGCCATTTTGAGAAGGAAGCATAATTATGATCCCTTGTTAATCCTCCTAAGAAAACTTTAGGAATGATGATCGACTGGAAGCTCTTATGTCCTGGACACACTCCCAGTGCAAGGACAAAGTTGTTGTGGGAAAAGAGCAGGTTGGAGAATTCTTTTTGTTTTTTCATTTAATTTAATTTTTTTTATGATGTTCAGTTAGCCACTGTAGTTTTTGATGTCATGGTCAATGCTTTGTTAGTTGCATATAACACCCAGTGCTCATCCCAACACGTGCTCTTCTGATCCCCCCTTCCACCTCCCCTCCTGCAACCCTCAGTTTGTTTCCCAGAGTCCAGAGTCTCTCATGGTTTGTCTCCCTCTCCAATTTCTCCCCCTTCAGCTTTCCCTCCCTTCCCCTAATGTCCTCTGGACTATTCCTTACAGTCCACATATGAGTGAAACCATATGATAATTCTTTCCCTGCTTGACTTATTTCACTTAGCATAATCTCCTCCAGTTCCATCCGTGTTACTGCAAATGGTGGGTGACCATCCTTTCTGATGGCTGAGTACTATTCCATTGTATATATGAACCACATCTTCTTTATCCATTTGTCTGTTGAAGGGCATCTCGTCTCCCTCCACAGTTTGGCTACTGTGGACATCGCTGCTATGAACATTGGGGTGCAGGTGCCCCCTCTTTCCACTACATCTGTGTCTTTGGGGTAAATACCCAGTGGTGCAATGGCTGGGTCGTAGGGTAGCTCTATTTTTAATGTCTTGAGGAACCTCCACACTGTTTTAGGTTGGAGAATTCTGCCATTTACCTAGGGCGCCTTAGTTTCAGCTCTGGGGATTTATGGAACTTCGGTGCCTTCTTGTCTCCCATCCTTTCATCCATTAACACAGCATCATTCACTGCTGATCTTTTATATGGCAGAGTCCTTCCTTCCTCCCTTCCTTCCTCCCTCCCTTCCTTCCTCCCTCCCTTCCTTCCTTCCTCCCTCCCTCCCTCCCTCCCTCCCTTCCTTCCTTCCATTTCCTCCCTCCCTCTTTCTTTCTGTCTAGTTGCAAGGTTTTTTTCCCCTTAAGATGAGAAGTTTTAAGATTTACCCTCTTAGCAACTCTCAAATATATAATACAATATTGTTAACTATAGTCACCACGCTGTAGTTACATCCCCAGGACATAGTTATCTCGTAACTGGGAGTTTATACCTTTTGCCCACATTTACCCATTTCACCCCATCCCCCATCCCCAGCTCTGGTAACCACCCAGGCATATTTCTAAGAGCAGGAAATACAGCAGTCAACCCAGCTAACAAAAAACACTGCTGTCATGGTTCGTATATTCCAGTGGGAGTGACCAGAAAATAAAGAAATGAATATGTAAAATCGTAAGCGTATGAGATACTGGTGAAGTCTATGGAGAAAGATAAGCAAGAAAAGAATATAGGATGGGGGCAGGGTAATCAGAGAAGGTTTTCCTGTCTCTTGGAGAATATCATAGGCAAATGTTTCAAAATTGTTTTTTAATTTTTGAATAAGACGTAGCCCCAGAGTGGCTCCTGTATTACACAGCAAGATTAAACCGTCAGCAAACTGTTCCCAGCTGTGCCTGGACCTCACTTCTGTTCATTTTGATTAGGACTTTATTGGACTAGGTCACTCTGTGTTCAAACCTCAGCTGTTCCACCTGATAGCTGAGGGACTTTTGTCAAATTGCTTCACCTCGAGCGCGTCACTCTCCTCAGATGAGAGGTGGAAATAGCAACAGGTGTACCTAGTAGGGTTCGTGGGAGGACTTGCTGAGTAAAGACGTGTAAGATATTTTCGAAGGGTATCTGGCACATAAAGAAGCAATCTGTAAGATTCACTATATGGTGTTTATTATTATTATTATTATTATTTTTATATTTATTGAATTGGTGGGTGTCAAGTCTTTAACCCTTGCAATAGCACTCTGAGGTATTATCCTACATTTATAGACCAAGGTTCCAAGCATATTGTGGGTTGAATTGTGTTCCCCCAAAATATATGTTGAAGTCCTAACCCCTAGCACCTGTGAATGTGACCTTATTTGGAAATAGGGCTTTTGTAGGTGTAATCAAGTCATGATGAGCTCACACCAGATGAGGATGGGCCATTATCCAGGGACAGGTGTCTTTGGAAGGGGAAGGAAAAGGAGATTTGGACGCAGAGACCCAGACACACAGGGAAGAAGGCCACCCGAAGACAGAGATCACTGTTATTTGACCACAAAGGAGCACCACATCTTACCAGAACCACCAGAAGCCGCAAGAGGCCTGGAAGTGCTTTCCCTAGAACCTTGAGAGGGAGCATGGCCCTGCCCTTAGCGTGATGTTAAACTCTGGCCTCCAGAACTGTGAGAGATCAGTTCTGTTGTTTTAAGCCATCCAATCTGTACTAATTTGTTATGCCAGCCCTAGGAATCTAATACGAAGCATAAAACAAAATTAGTGATTTGAACTAGCAAAGAAATAAAATCTATAATTTTTCCTAAATTAATAAATAACATACAGGACGTTCATACTTCACTTTAAAGTTTCAAACCCAGAGTATCTCCCACTTACCTAGTTGCTTTACAGTAATACATGATCTTGATATGTCCTCCCCCCCCCCCCAGTTTCTTCCCTCTTTCCAGGGTTTGGTTTTTTACAGGACTCCACACCCGTCCTCCCAATGGCTTATTCACTCCCTTCCCCACTCACTTGACCTTGACTATTTGGAGACATCTAATACAACAGACGGTCGCTCCATTACCAGTTACAGCCTGTAACTGAGGGATGGGAGGGACAGGCAGGAAAGTCCAGACGCCCCAACTCAGTGACCACATGGCCACTCCATTACCAGTTACAGCCTGTAACTGAGGGATGGGAGGGACAGGCAGGAAAGTCCAGGCGCCCCAACTCAGTGACCACATGGCCACTCCATTACCAGTTACAGCCTGTAACTGAGGGGTGGGAGGGACAGGTAGGAAAGTCCAAACGCCCTAACTCAATGACCACTCTGCTTTGTCATGTGTACTCAAGCCCCCCAGTCCCATGGGCCAGGCTAAGGTTAGACTTTATCCAAGGCTGCATCTTTGCTTTGCTATTTCCCCGTCCCCATTCTGAGGGCCACTCCCCCAATAAGTCACGTACTCCTGAAGCCCCGTCTGAGGGTACGCTGTAAGGACCTAAGAAACTTGCTTTGGACGTTTTTTTTACTGATCCTTCATATTCAATCAAATGAACAAAGTTTTCCTATGGAAAAGTTCAACCCAAGAGTTTTAGATCTGAGGAGGGCATTCACATTGTGGACCAGATCCTGATAATGAGACTTGAAAATTCAAGGTTTTGACATAGAACAAGAGGGATATTAAGAAAATTGGTGGCTGACTGGCCTTTATTGTTGCACCATTATAATTCTGCTTACAAATGAGAAAAGAATCAACAATCTTGAGAAAATGTTCATAGAAACTTCCAAAACTGAAATTCAAAGAGAAAAAAAAAAAATGAATGAAAAAGGCAGAACAGAATACCCAAGAACTATGGGGAAATCACAAAAGGCATAACATATGCTTAATGGGAAATAAGAAGAAGAAAGAGAGAAAGGAACAGAAGAAATATTTGAAGCAATAACGACTGAGAATTTCTCAAACTAATGGTAGATACCAAACCACATTTCCAGGAAGCTCCGAGAACACCCAGCATGAGTGCAGCGAAATAGTTAAAAGTGTTAAGAGAAAATAATTGTCATAATCATGTGCCCAGGGAAATTATCCTTCAAAAGTTAAGGTGCAATAAGGGCCTCCTCAAAAAAAAAAAAAAAAAAGAGTTTTTTTGAGGTAATTTATAGCCGTAGAACTGCCTTGCAAGAAAGGTTAGAAAAAGTTCTTTAGAGAGAAGGAATGATATAGGTCAGGAACATGGATCTGTATAAATAAAGGAAGGGTGGCACCTGGGTGGCTCAGTCAGCTAAGCGTCTGCCTTCAGCTCAGGTCATGATCTCAGGGTCCTGGGATCCACCCCACTTCACCGGCTCCCTGCTCAGCAGGAAGCCTACTTCTCCCTCTCCCGCTGCCCCTCCCCCCTGCTCATACTTTCTCTCTGTCAAATAAATATATAAAATCTTTATTAAAAAAAAACAAACCCAATACTGGGAGCCTGTTTGGCTCAGTCCGTTAAGCATTTGCCTTTGGCTCAGGTCATGATCCCAGGGTCCTGGAATCAAGCCCTACATGGACCCTCTGCTCAGCAGGGGGTCTGCTTCTCCCTCTCCCTCTGCCTGCTGCTCCCCCTGCTTGTGTTTACTCTCTCTCTCTGTCAAATAAATAAATAAA
>NW_024425564.1:8031553-8122682 GCF_017311325.1 Ursus maritimus
AAATAAATAAATAAAATCCTTAAAAACTAAAAAAATAAAGAACCCAGTATCTTTCATGAACATATATATAAAAATTCTCAACAAAATATTAGCCAATGGAATCCAGCAATGTGTAAAAAGAATTATACACCCAGCCAATTGGAATTTATTCCCGGTGTGCAAGGCCAGTTCAGTTTTGAAAAATCAATTAAGGCAATCCATCACACTAACAGACGAAAGTACAAGAATCACAAGATCCTCTCACTAGAGGCAGAAAAAACATTTGACAAAACCCAACACTCATTCATAGTAAGAGCTCTTAGCAAACTGGGATAGAGGGGAACTTCCTCAGCTTGATGAAGAACATCCACAAGAAACCTACTACTGTAACATCATACTTATCGGCACCAAACTAAGATCTAGGAGGCTTTCCTGCACATATGAGGAACAAGGCAAGGATACCCACTCTCACCACTCCTATTCAACGTTGTCCTGGAAATCCTAGCTGCTGCAATTAGATAGTAAAGGAAATAAAAGGTATAGAGATGGAGGGAAGAAATAAAACTGTCTTTGTTCACAGCTGATATGATTGTCTACACAGGAAATCCCAAAGCATCAGAAAGAAAAACTCATGAAACTAATAAGGAAACTATAGAAAGGATAAAGGATACCAAGTTAGGATACAAAAATCAATTGTGTATCATATACCAGCAATGAACAAGTGGAATTTGAAATTAAAAACACAGTATCATTTATATTACCACTAGAAAAAGAGAGAGAAACATTATGTATAAATCTAACAAAATATGTGTGGGATATATGAGGTAAACTACAAAACTCTGATATAAGAAAGAAAAGATCTAAATAAATAGACATTCCATATATATGGATAAAAAGCCTCAATATTCTCAAGATGTCAGTTCCTCCCAACTTGACCTACAGATTCAGTGCAATCCCATTCAAAATTCCAGCAAGTCATCTCACGAATATTCACAAACCGACTCTACAGCGTCTATGGGGACACAAATGACTCAAATAACCACCACGAAACCGAAGAACAAAGTTGGAGGACTGTCACTACGTGACCTCAGATTTACCGTAAAGTGACCAGAATAAAGTCAGTGTGGTGCTGGTGAAGAAAATAGACAAACAGATCAGTGGAGCAGAAGAGAGAGCCCAGAAATAGACCCGAGGAGTCGACTGATGGCTGAGCGAAGGCCGTACATGGAGCGAAGAGGGTCTCTTCAACAATGGTGCCGGAACAACGGGATGTCCACGTGCAGGAAAAAGTGAGTCTAGTGCAGAACTAGACACAGACCTTACAGCCTTTACAGAACGTCACTCAAAATGGATCCTAGACCTGTATTTAAAATGTAAAACCATCGAATTCCAGAAAGTAACACAGAGGAAACAGGTGGCTTTGGGTTTAGTGATGACTTCTTAGATACAACACCCAAAACATGATTCATGAGAGGAAAACGTGATAACGTTGGACTTCATGAGAACTGAGAATTTCTGTTCTGCAAGACACTGATCAGAATATGAGAAGACACACTACAGATCGGGAGAAAATATTGGCAAAAGACATAGCTGAGAAAGGACTGTTACCCAACCTTTGCAAAGAACTCTTAAAACTCAACAAAAAAGAAACAACTCAATTTATACTATTTTTTCCCATAATAATAAGCATACTCTTTAATCCCTATGGCCTCTTGACCCCACCCACCCACCTCCCCTCTGGTAACCACCAGTTTGTTCTCTATAGTTAATAGTCTGTTTCTTGGTTCCTTTCTCTCTCTCTTGTTTTCTCTTTGCTTTTCCCCCCTCTGCTCATTTGTTTTGCTTCTTAAATTCCACATAGGAGTGAAATCACATGGTATTTGTCGTTCTCTGACTGACCTATTTCCCTTCGCATCATACCGTCTAGCTCCATCCATGTTGTTGCGAACGGCAAGGTTTCATTCTTTTCTCAAGGCTGAGTACCATCCCATTGTACCTATAAACCACATCATCCTTACCCACTCATCGCTCAGTAGACACTTGGGCTGCTTCCACAATTTGGCTATCGTTGATCGTGCTGCAATAAACACAGGGGTGCATGTATCCTCTTGAATTCGTGTTTTTATGTATTTTTAGGTAAATACCCAGTAGTGTGATTCCTGGACCATAGGGCAGTGTTATTTTTAGATTTTTGAGGAACCTCCACACTGTTTCCACAGTGGCTGCATCAATTTCCATTCCCACCACCAGTGCACGAGGGCTCCTTCTTCTGCACATCCTCTCCCAACACTTGTTCTTTCTTGAGCTGTTCTGACAGGTGTGAGCTGATATATCACGGGAGTTTTGATTTGCATTTCCCTGACGATGAGTGAGGTTGAGCAGCTTGCATGTGTCTGTTGGCCATGTGTATGTCGTCTTTGGAGATTGCTGCTCATGTCTTCTGCCCATTTTTAACTGGGTTATTTGTTTTGGAGTTTTGTTGTATCAGCTCTTTCTATGTCTTGAGATCTAACCGTTTATCAGGAATGTCATTTGCAAATATCTTCTCCCATTCACTGGGTTACTTTTAGTTTTCTTCGTGGTTTCCTTTGCTTTGCAGAAGTGGGTTTTTCTTGATATAGTCGCAAAGACTCAATTTTTAAAAGTGCAAAGATCTGAACAGACAACAAAGAAGACGCCGAGATGACAAATAAGCCTACGGAAAGTTGCTCACACCGTATGTCATTAGGGGATTGCAGCAGAAAGCAGCAAGGAGACCACGAGCTAGCGATTAGCGGGCCCAAACCCAGTACCCTTGCAGCACTAATGGTCGGTGGCAATGTGGAGTCACAGGAGTCACAGCTAATTCATTGCTGGTGGAGCGAGGGTGCAGCCACTGCGGAAGTCAGCCGGGCAGCTTCTTACAAAACTCAACAGTCTTGCCATATGACCCAGTGGTCCCGTCCTCACTTACCCTGAACTAAAACTTACTACAACCACACAGAAGGCCATATGCAAATCTTTCGGTAGCTTTATTTTATAATGCGAACACCTGAAGAGCAGCGAGGTGTCCTTCATCAGGTGAGTGGATAAACCAACCGTGGAATATGATTTCGACAGCAAGAAATGTTCTACCAGGTCACAACTGAGGCGGAGGGGTCCGCGCATCACGAGTAAAAGCAGCCAATCTGAAAACCAATCATCTTGAATGATTCAGCGTTATGACTAGGGACATGCAAAACTATGGGGAGCAGATGAAGAGGTCAGTGGCTAGCGGAGTTGAGACGGGGTTGCTGGTGGGAGCACAGGAGATGACTAGGGCCAGGAAAACATTTTTGTATGGCACTGTACCGGTACGTGCGTGTCATTACACACTCGTCAAAACCCATAGAAAGTCCAATGCAAAAGATGATCTCACTAGAAGTGTAGTTTAGTGACTGATGATGTGTCAGTATTGGCTCTAATTATAATAACAGATGCACCGCACGAACACAAGGTAATAATGGAGGAAACTGGTGGGGGCACTAAGAGGGTAATGTCGTGTGCTTTCGCTCCATTTCTTCTATAAAACTAAAACTGCTCAAAAACATAAGGTTTTAAAAATGTCTAAAAGGATAATGAACTGTGAAGACAAAAAATAATGTTTTTCTTGAAAAACTAAAAGCCAGTATCACATGACCCACCCATTACACAGGCGGTTACTTATCTCAGAGAAGCGAAACTTACATCACACGAAGCCTGGATAGACACGTTCATAGAAGTTTCATTTCTCAAAGCATAAAACTGTAGGTGCCAAGGTCCTTCAGCGGGTGGAGAGTTAAACCCCTGGTCTATCCACACCATGAGATATCGCTCAGCAATAAGAAGGAGGCTATGGTGGCACATTTAAGACATACATTCATCTCAAAAATAGTTATGATGAGGGAAAGAAGCTCATCACGGGGATATGTGCTATGTTATTCCATTTAGTAAAAATTACAGAAAATGCAAACTAATGTATAGTGACCAAGAGAAGAATGGTTTCCTGGGATGCCGCGAGGTTGGGGGAGACAAGAGAAGGACTCATTACTGGGCAGCATGAAGTAGTTTGGGAAGTAATGGATATGCTGGAACCTGGATTGTAGTGATGGTTTTATGTGTGTTAATCGTATCACAAAGCTAAAAATGTGTTCATTGGAATACATTCAGTGCATTGTGTATCAACGAGCCTCAGTAAACGCTGTATCCCCTTTTCTTGACAGAGAGAGACACACGAGAGAAGCGTGCACGATGAAGCAGAGGGAGGCCAGGGGCAGAGGAGAGGAAGAGAGAGATCTTAAGCACACTCCCACTGACTGCAACCGGGCCCTACGCAATCAATCTACCACCCTGAGATCACGACCCTGAGATCACGACCCTGAGATCACGACCCTGAGATCACGACCCTGAGACCACGACCCTGAGATCACGACCCTGAGATCACGACCCTGAGACCACGACCCTGAGATCACGACCCTGAGATCATGACCGGAGCCAAAATCAAGAGTCAGACGCTAAAAGGACCGAGCCACCCCGGCACCGTGCACCTCCCTTTAAAAAAAAGGAATGAAAAGGAATCGATAAGGATGTGGAATATATTGAATTTTTCCATGTTAAGCAAGCGTGATAATAGCTACAGGGGCTTCCGAGAGAATACGTTTAAAATATACACATCGATTTTAGGTCAGAAATGTTAGTGAATTTAGGGGTGCCGGGCGCCTGGGTGTCTCAGTCGTTAGGCATCTGCCTTCAGCCCAGGCCCTGATCCCAGAGTCCTGGGATCTAGCCCTGTCGAGCCGCATCGGGCTCCCTGCTCTGCTAGGAGCCTGCTTCTTCCTCTCCCACTCCCCTGCTTGTGTTCCCTCTCTGCTGCTGTCTCTCTCTGTCAAATAAATAAATAAAATCTTAAAAAAAAAAAAAAAATGTTAGTGAATTTAAAATGCCAGTGTCCTTTTGTTATCCAGAGAATAGGAAAGGGACTGATGAAAGTTTAAAAAAGTAAACTTTGTTTTAATGTGTACTTACTTGTTTTCACGTGAGGGTAGCCACGAACACGGAGATACAATGTATGACTTTAAAACCACAAAAGAAAAATGTCACTTTTGGTGATAACACACCCAATGAAAACCATTAATCCAGATTTTTAAAAATGTGCTCCAACCTGTGGTTCCTGTCAGAAGGACACCAGTCAGGCGGTTCCTGTTAAGGACAAGGCAGAAGAGGAACTGGGCTCCCAGGGATTCCAGGCAACTTCCTGCCCGAAGCCCGGCCTCTGTGATTAGAAAAGTTCAGAGAACGCAAAGGGGCGAGAGGCTACAGCTGATGCCATCGAATGTGCTGTTCAGAAAGTTTCCTGATGTCCGGGCCATGAGGTCCCAGAGCAGAGATAGAGTCCCCATGAGATCCGACGTCCTGGCTCTGCTTCTGCGCCGGGACGAGCCCCTCCGGCTGGGCCACAGTCACTGGACATGGTCCTAGGGCAGCAGGCTCGGGCAGGCGGTCTGGTTGGGCACAGCGTGAGTTTCAGAAAAGAACTGGAAGAGAGCCGGTTTCACTTGGATGAAGGGAAGACATTGCCCTAAACATGGGATTTCTGCCTAAACTATGTGGAGAAATAAAACGGGGTAGAGGCAGAGGCCATGGTGAGAGGGCTCTCCACCACTCCTCATCCCTGCCGAACAGACTCGGAGAACAACTCACGAGACGGGATCTCCATGGACTTCGTTGCCTCCTCAAACCAGCTTCAGGAGGCGTACCAAGTGGACACCAACTCCAGTCTTTCAGGGAACCGGGCAGCGTGGCAGCCTGGCATCTTAGGAAGAACTGCTCCCCCTCCCTGCGCTTGTATAACGGTCCTTCTCGTACCCCACAGACTCTTCACTACACACACAGGAGCCCGAAGGTCTCGAGGCGTTCCACGAGCACACCACTGCCAGCTCCCACAGAGAGAGGACAAAAGGAAGGAAGTCCCCACACTGTCGGTGAAGAACCCGGCTGATGATGGGGTCATCAGCTGCGCACAGGGACCAGCCCCCTGCCGAGGAAGCCACCTCCCGGGGCAGAGGCTCTGCTCGGGATGATTCCCAGGCCTTGACATCCAGCTAGAATGCTGTTTTGCCTGGCTGAACTCTGAACATCCAGAAGGGATTCGGAAAATTCATTCTGCAGTTACTTAGGACTGAGGACTCCTTCCCTTCAAGCGCATCCCTTAAATGGGAAAGTCTACAAGTGGTTGTCCTGTACCTGCCCACCACTGCATTTTGGGGAGCAGAGAGACTTGTAGCTTTCCACGGCTGCAAATGGAGAGGATGCGCCCAGAATGGCTTCTACTAGAGCCTAACTCATGCCTACTCGGGAGGTGTGAGATGAGTTGATGCTGAACCGAGTTGAGATCTGGGGAGACTGGGATGGGGTGGGCATTGTTTCATGAGAGAGGCGTAGGGAACCAGGCGGCAGGCGATGTTGGGTGTAGTAGTGTCTCCCCCGCCCTGAGATCTCCATTTCTAATCACCAAAACCCGTGAGAAGGTTGTCTTGCATGGCAAAAGGGACCTTGAGGATGTGACTGGGGTGGGATCTTGGATGGGAAGAGCATCCTGGCCTCCCAGGTGGGCTCAATGCCACAAGGGGCCTGGAAGACGGTGGGAGGAGGGTCCGAGTCAGAGAAGATGTGAGAACAGGAAGCAGAGGTCGGAGCGGCAGGGGTCCTGTCAGGAACTAGGAATGGGGGCACCTCTGGAAGGTGGAAGAGGCAGGGAGAATTCTCCCCTGGGGCCTCTAGAGAGGCAGGCAGCTCTGTCACCTCTTGGTTTGAGCCCCCGAGGACCCATGCGGACTTCTGACCTCCAGGACTGTCAGATCCTAAACTGATTCTGTTTTGGGACTAAGGTTTCGGTAAATTTCTCGGCAGGCAGACAGACAGACAGACATGCAACAAAAACAGACTCGCGATGCAGTTGTGCGCTGTGGTCGGTCCCTGCTGGCCCCAAAAACCCTTGGAAGGACTCCCGCCCATTTTTAACCCCGGCACCCGGACTGGGCACCCGGACTGGGAGCTCGGTGGGTGAGCGGGTCCTTGTGTCCGCGGACACACTTCTTTCTCGCAGGACGCGTGTCCGAGCGACAAAAGTCTCGTGCCTTCTCTGAGGCTCGAACTCAGGACCTTCAGATTATGAGACTGACGCGCTGCCCACTGCGCTAAGAAGGCACTGGCGCGGCCCCCAGCAGCCGCGTTCACGGTCCGCTCTCCAGGTCGCGGGCCGCTTCCGACCGCCTGGGCTCCGGCCGAGGGAACCGTGCGCTGCGGCTCACGAGCGCCGCGGCCCCAGTGGGTCCTCGGTGACGCCGACGGGGGTCCCCGCGTCCCGGGAACGCGCTCGCTGCCGGGGGACCGCGTCGCACGCGCACCGGGGAGGGGCCCGCGCCGGCTGTGCACGGACCTCCAGACCGCGACGAGCACAGGCGCCCGCGAGCCGCGCCCCGAGGTCGGGGACAGGACAGGCTGTCAAGGCGACACCCGCCGCTAAAGCGGAGAGGGCCCCCGGCCTGTCGGATGGGAGCGCATCTCCGTGCGCCCTTTATAGCTCGGAACACCATCCACTCGGCTTTGTCGCTGTGGAAGTCGCTGGATTTGAAAAGCTCCGATTCTGGGAACCGGGGTAACGTCTCCCACTGTTACTTCAGGCGGACACCGGGCACGACCGGTCGTCGGGTGAATTCTCCTGACTGGTAGGAATTATGATAGTAACAGATATGGCAAAAAAAAAAAAAAAAAATGTTGAGTGGGGGATAAATATATACATGAGAACATGGGAAAGCGTGTAACTCAAGTAAAGGAAAGTAGATGTAGTGTTCAACATACAGTGTTGAGTAGCTGTCTAGGAAAACCAATCTCAATATATCACCTGCAACAATAAAATAAATTTGAAATAGATAAAACCACAAACTACTAACATTCCCAAGACAGATATTTTTATAACCTTGGTGTAGAACTAATTTTTGAAAAAAATTAAGAAACAAAGTGGCATAACTCACTATATTAAGACAATATTCTGCTTAGATATACTCTCCTCCCCTCAAAAAAATGCATAAGCAAAGGGGGAAAAATCAAATGTACAGACTGAGAAAAATGTGTAAGTTGCATTGTGAAGAGTTAATTTTCTTAATATAAATAAACCTCAGCAAGAAAAATTCCAACTCATGGGAAAATCTTGCAAAGGATAGAAATATTGAGTTCATGAGCCATGGGCTCTTGCATGACTCAGTTGGTTAAGCACTGAACTCTTGGTCTTAGCCCAGGTCTTGGTCTCAGAGCTCTGAGTTCTAGCCCCGTGTTGTAAAGAAGAAACATGAGTACTTATGGAAGTGTGAAAATTCAATTACTTTACTCTCAAGTGAAATTCAAAAGTGAAACTACATCATTGTATCTCATACGCTATCTTTTACTATCAGATTGGCCAACAAACAAACAAGCAAACAAAAACCACTGTTTGCTGCAGTGTAGCCTGTTAGAGTTCTGGAGGCCAGAAGTCCAAAAGTCAGTATTATTGGGGGGAAATCAAGGTGTTGACAAGGTCATACTGGCTATTGCAGCTGTAGGGGAGAATGTGTCCTTGCTTTTTCCAGAGTCTAGTGGCTGCCAGTGTCTCTGGCTTGTCTCTGCCTCTCTATCAACATACCTTCTCCCTTTCCACCTCTCTCTTGGACAAAGGGCATAAGGACACTTGTGATGACACTGAAGGTCCACGTGAATAATCCAGGATAAATTCCCCATTTCAAGATCCTTAGCTGAATTTGTTTTGCAAAGACTCCTCCAGTATTTGGCCACATGAGGTAATAGTTACAGCTTTCAGGAATTAGAACAAAGTATCTTTGGGGGGGGGGGTGTTTTTCAGTCTACCGGGGGCATTAACATCCTGATTCCTCTACCTACAGGAAAGGGATTACCTGGTCCTAACTTTAGTCTCCTTCTCTGTAAAACAGGAATAATAATATAAACTTCCTTATGTAATATTGAAAATATTTTATGACTTAATATACATAAAGACCTCATGACAATATTAAGCTTAGTCAGAGATAAATGGCAGTTAATTGTCATTAGTACAATGCTGGTCAGGGTGTCAAGGAAACAGTCCCTTCCCAGGAGCTGCAGGAAGATGAATTAGTAACATTTGGGGAAGACTAAGACAAGACTCATCAAAATTACCATCACACTATGATTTGACTGAGCAATCGTGCTTTTAGAAAGTTGTCTAATACTGCACCTTTCTGAAATGCGGGTGTAAGTTATTGCAACATTGTTTGTATGATTAAATGTGGCTGTGAAGCCAATGTGGGTGGAGCAAGGTGGAATTAGGGTACACTTTCAGGTGTATGTACTGTTACATTTTTGTAATTGTGAACCATAAGGTTTTACTCATTTCTGTAGGAACCTTTTGACTTTAGGTATAAATCATTGGCAGTCAGACTGTCCTTTTTCTAAAGTCTCTACATTGATTGTCAATCTCCAGAGCCCTTCAGTTGTGAGAACTGACATTGCAATCCTCTTCCCAGGAGGTCGGTCCAGTCAGCAATATAAAGGTTGGCAGCGGTGGGATTGAACCCACGCCCCCGCAGAGACTGGAGCCTTAATCCAGCGCCTTAGACCGCTCGGCCACGCTACCACATACCCGCTTACCTGCGGTTTTTCTACATGGTTTAAGTCTACAGGAGGTCTCCACCCACTTCTATTTCTCCAGCTTTTATCCCGGACTGCTGCGGTCAGACCCCCTCCCCCAAACTTTCCCAGCGGGACTGTTGACCCCGGGAGTCCCGCGAAGCCAGGATTCCGGGGCTCTAGGTCCGCGGGGACAAAACCAGGCCGTCTCCAGCCGTGGGAAGCGTCCCTGCACCTGCTTCTCGTGCGGTCCCGGAGGGAAGCAGCCTGCAAACAGACGCACTTTCGGGCGTGCGTTCTGCAGGTGCGGTCCGCCGGACGCGGGAGAGCCCCCCGGGCCCCCAGCCCCACCGTTCTCGTCCCAGCCGCCCCACCGACAGTAACCGGGCCGCTGCGAGTCACGTGGGCTGGCTGGGTCTCATTCCTCATCTGTGAAGTGGACGCGGTTAAAAAAAAAAAAAAGTGCCTAAAGAAAAGCTGTAGATGGATTGGCGCCAACGCCTGCGGTGGCTTAGAGAGCATCTCCGGGTAAAGCGCATCATCACCCTTCCTACCAGTCAGGAGAATTCACCCGACGACCGGTCGTGCCCGGTGTCCGCCTGAAGTAACAGTGGGAGACGTTACCCCGGTTCCCAGAATCGGAGCTTTTCAAATCCAGCGACTTCCACAGGCACAAAGCCGAGTGGATGGTGTTTCCGAGCTTAATAAAGGGCGCACGGACGATGCGCTCCGATCCGACAGGCCGGGGGCCCTCTCCGCTTTAGCGGCGGGTGTCGCCTTGACAGCCTGTCCTGTCCCCGACCTCGGGGCGCGGCTCGCGGGCGCCTGTGCTCGTCGCGGTCTGGAGGTCCGTGCACAGCCGGCGCGGGCCCCTCCCCGGTGCGCGTGCGACGCGGTCCCCCGGCAGCGAGCGCGTTCCCGGGACGCGGGGACCCCCGTCGGCGTCACCGAGGACCCACTGGGGCCGCGGCGCTCGTGAGCCGCAGCGCACGGTTCCCTCGGCCGGAGCCCAGGCGGTCGGAAGCGGCCCGCGACCTGGAGAGCGGACCGTGAACGCGGCTGCTGGGGGCCGCGCCAGTGCCTTCTTAGCGCAGTGGGCAGCGCGTCAGTCTCATAATCTGAAGGTCCTGAGTTCGAGCCTCAGAGAAGGCACGAGACTTTTGTCGCTCGGACACGCGTCCTGCGAGAAAGAAGTGTGTCCGCGGACACAAGGACCCGCTCACCCACCGAGCTCCCAGTCCGGGTGCCCAGTCCGGGTGCCGGGGTTAAAAATGGGGCGGGAGTCCTTCCAAGGGTTTCGTTGGGGCGCAGGGACCGACCACAGCGCACACCTGCATCGCGAGTCTGTTTTTGTTGCATGTCTGTCTGTCTGTCTGCTGCCCGAGAAATTTACCGAAACCTTAGTCCCTTAAAACAGAATCAGTTTAGGATCTGACAGTCCTGGAGGTCAGAAGTCCGCATGGGTCCTCGGGGGCTCAAACCAAGAGGTGACAGAGCTGCCTGCCTTCTAGAGGCCCCAGGGGAGAATTCCTCCCTGCCTCTTCCACCTTCCAGAGGCTGCCCCCATTCCTTAGCTCCTGACAGGACCCTGCCGCTCCGACCTCTGCTTCTGTTCTCACATCTTCTCTGACTCGGACCCTCCTCCCACCGTCTTCCAGGCCCCTTGTGATTGCATTGAGCCCACCTGGGGAGGCCAGGATGCTCTTCCCATCCAAGATCCGCACCCCAGTCACATCCTCAAGGTCCCTTTTGCCATGCAAGACAACCTCTCACGGGTTTTGGTGATTAGGAAATGGAGATCCAGGGCGGGGGGAGACACTCACTACACCCAACATCGCCTGCCGCCTGGTTCCCCACGCCTCTCTCACATGAAACAATGCCCACCCCATCCCAGTCTCCCCAGATCTCAACTCGGTTCAGCATCAACTCATCTACACCTCCCCGAGTAGGATGAGTTAGGCTCTAGTAGAAGCCATTCTGGGCGCAATTCCTCTCCATTTGCAGCCGTGAAAGCCACAAGTTCTCTGCTCCCCAAAATGCAGTGGTGGGGCAGGTACAGGACACCACGGTAGACTTTTCCCATTTAAGAGGGATGCGCTTGAAGGGAAGGAGTCCTCAGTCCTAAGTAACTGCAGAATGAATTTTCCGAATCCCTTCTGGATGTTCAGAGTTCAGCCAGGCAAACAGCATTCTAGCTGGATGTCAAGGCCTGGGAATCATCTCCTGAGGCGCAGAGCCTCTGCCCCGGGAGGTGGTTCCATGCTCGCGGGGCTGGTCCCTGTGCGCAGCTGATGACCCCATCATCAGCCGGGTTCTTCACCGTACAGTGTGGGGACTTCCTTCCTTTTGTCCTCTCTGTGGGAGCTGGCAGTGGTGTGCTCGTGGAACGCCTCGAGACCTTCGTGGGCTCCTGTGTGTGCCATGAAGAGTCTGTGGGGTACGCAGAAGGACCGTATACAAGCGCAGGGAGGGGAGCAGTTCTGTCCTAAGATGCCAGGCTGCCACGCTGCCCGGTTCCCTGAAAGACTGGAGTTGGTGTCCACTTGGTACGCCTCCTGAAGCTGGTTTGAGGAGGCAACGGAAGTCGGCTGGAGATCCGCCTCCGTGAGTTGTTCTCCGAGTCTGTTCGGCAGGGATGAGGAGTGGTGGAGAGCCCTCTCACCATGGCCTCTGCCTCTACCCTGTTTATTTCTCACCATAGTTTAGGCAGAAATCCCATAGTTTAGGGCAATGTCTTCCCTTCATCCAAGTGAAACCGGGCTCTCTTCCAGTTCTTTTCTGAAACTCACGCCCAACCAGACCGCTCTGCCCGAGCCTGCTGCCCTAGGACCATGTCCAGTGACTGTGGCCCAGCCGGAGGGGCTCGTCCCGGCGCAGAAGCAGAGCCAGGACGTCGGGGATCTCATGGGGGATCTCTGGGATCTGTCCTGGGACCTCATGGCCCTGGACATCAGGAAACTTTCTGAACAGCACATTCGATGGCATCAGCTGTAGCCTCTCCGCCTTTGCGTTCTCTGAACTTTTCTAATCACAGAGGCCAGGGCTTCAGGGCAGGAAGTTGCCTGGAATCCCTGGGAGCCCAGTTCCTTCTGCCTTGTCCCTTAACAGGAACCGCCTGACTGGTTCCTTCTGACAGGAACCACAGGTGTCTGAGCACATTTTTAAAAATCTGGATTAATGGTTTTCATTGGGTGTGTTATCACCAAAAGTGACATTTTTCTTTTGTTGGTTTTAAAGTCATACATTGTATCTCCGCGCGGCTACCCTCACGTGAAAACAAGTAAGTACACATTAAAACAAAGTTTACTTTGTTAAACCTTTCATCAGTCCTTTTCCTATTCTCTGGATAACAAAAGGACACTGGCGCATTTTAAATTCACTAACATTTCTTTTTTTTTTTTTTAAGATTTTATTTATTTATTTGACAGAGAGAGACAGCAGCAGAGGGAAACACAAGCAGGGGAGTGGAGAGGAAGAAGCAGGCTCCCTAGCAGAGCAGGGAGCCCGATGGGGCTCGATCCCAGGGCTAGATCCCAGGACTCTGGGATCAGGGCCTGGGCTGAAGGCAGATCCAACGACTGAGACACCCAGGCGCCCGGCACCCCTAAATTCACTAACATTTCTGACCTAAAATCGATGTGTATATTTTAAACGTATCTTCTTTTCGGAAGCCCTGTTAGCTATTATCACGCTTGCTTAACATGGAAAAATTCACTATAATTTCCACATCCTTTCGATTCCTTTTCATTCCTTTTTTAAAGGAGGTGCACGGTGCCGGGTGGCTCGGTCCTTTAGCGCTGACTCTTGAAGCCGGTCCGGTCATGATCTCAGGGTCGTGATCTCAGGGGCCAGGGTCGTGATCTCAGGGTCGTGATCTCAGGGTCGTGATCTCAGGGTCGTGATCTCAGGGTCGTGGTCTCAGGGTCGTGATCTCAGGGTCGTGATCTCAGGGTCGTGATCTCAGGGTGGTGAGATTGAGCCTTGCAGGGGGTCTGCAGTCAGTGGGGAGTGTGCTTAAGATTCTCTCTCTTCCCTCCTCTGCCCCTGGCCTCCTCTGCTTCATCGTGCACGCTCTCT
The DNA here is from genome assembly GCF_017311325.1 of Ursus maritimus. Lineage (NCBI taxonomy): Eukaryota > Metazoa > Chordata > Mammalia > Carnivora > Ursidae > Ursus > Ursus maritimus. The sequence continues at coordinate 8,045,261 of NW_024425564.1, forward strand.
CTCTGTGTCTCTCTGTCAAGAAAAGGGGATACAGCGTTTACTGAGGCTCGTTTGATACACAATGCACTGAATGTATTCCAATGAACACATTTTTAGCTTTGTGATACGATTACACACATAAAACCATCACTACAATCCAGGTTCCAGCATATCCATTACTTCCCAAACTACTTCATGCTGCCCAGTAATGAGTCCTTCTCTTTGTCTCCCCCAACCTCGCGCCGGCATCCCCAGGAAACCATTCTTCTCTTGGTCACTATACATTAGTTGCATTTTCTGTATTTTTACTAAATGGAATAACATAGCACAATCCCCGTAGATGAGTTCTTTCCTCTATCATAACTATTTTGAGATAATGTATGTCTTAAATGTACTAGCCGTTCCTTCATTGCTGAGATATCTCATGGTGTGGATAGACCAGGGTTTAACTCTCCACCCGCTGAAGGACCTTGGCACCTACAGTTTTATGCTTTGAGAAATGAAACTTCTATGAACGTTCGTATCCAGGCTTCGTGTGATGTAAGTTTCGCTTCTCTGAGATAAGTAACCGCCTGTGTAATGGGTGGGTCATGTGATAGCTGTGCTTTTAGTTTTCAAGAAAAACATTATTTTTGTCTTCACAGTTCATTATCCTTTTAGACATTTTTAAAACCTTATGTTTTTGAGCAGTTTTAGTTTATAGAAGAAATGGAGCAGAAAGGACAGTTTCCACATTACCTCTTAGTGCCCCCCACCAGTTTCCTCCATTATTACCTTGTGTTCGTTGTGCATCTGTTATTATATACGGAGCCAATACTGACACACTATCAGTCAACTAAAATCCACACTTCTAGTAGAGATCATCTTTGCATTGACTTTCTATGGGTTTTGACGAGTGTGTAATGACACGCGCATCCGGTACAGTGTCATACAAAAATGTTTTCCTGGCCCTAGTCATCTCCTGTGCTCCCCACAGCCAACCCCCCCGGAACCGCTCGCAGCCACTGACCTCTTCACTGTCTCCATAGTTTTGTCGCCTAATGTATAACGCTGGAATCATTCAAGATGATGGCTTTTCAGATTGGCTGCTTTTACTTCGTGATGTGTGCGCACGACCCTCCGTCTCGCATTGTACCTGGTAGAACATTTCTGCTGTCGGGGAATCATATTCCACCGTGGTTTCCACTCACCTGATGAAGGACACCTCGGCTGCTTCCAGGTGTCGGATTAAATAAAGCTACCGTAAAGATTGCATATGGCCTTCTGTGTGGTTGTAAGTTTTTAGTTCATTTGGGTAAGTGCAGAGAGGCGTGACCACTGGTGCATGGCAAGACTGTTGAGTTTTGTAGAAGCTGCCCGGCTGACTTCTCGCAGTGGCTGCACCCTTTCGCGTTCCCACCAGCAATGAATTAGCTGTGACTCCTGTGACTCCACATTGCCACCGACCATTAGTGCTGCAAGGGTACTGGGTTTGGGCCCGCTAATCGCTAGCTCGTGGTATCTCCTTGCTGCTTTCGTCTGCAATCCCCTAATGACATACGGTGTGAGCAACTTTCCGTAGGCTTATTTGTCATCTCGGCGTCTTCTTTGTTGTCTGTTCAGATCTTTGCACTTTTAAAAAATTGAGTCTTTGCGACTATATCAAGAAAAAACCCACTTCTGCACAGCAAAGGAAACCACGAAGAAAACTAAAAGTCAACCCAGTGAATGGGAGAAGATATTTGCAAATGACATTCCTGATAAACGGTTAGTATCCAAGACATAGAAAGAGCTGATACAACAAAACTCCAAAAACAAATAACCCAGTTAAAAAATGGGCAGAAGACATGAGCAGACATCTCCAAAGACGACATACACATGGCCAACAGACACATGGCAAGCTGCTCAACCTCACTCATCGTCAGGGAAATGCAAATCAAAACTCCCGTGATATATCAGCTCACACCTGTCAGAACAGCTCAAGAAAGAACAAGTGTTGGGAGAGGATGTGCAGAAGAAGGAGCCCTCGTGCACTGGTGGTGGGAATGGAAATTGATGCAGCCACTGTGGAAACAGTGTGGAGGTTCCTCAAAAATCTAAAAATAACACTGCCCTATGGTCCAGGAATCACACTACTGGGTATTTACCTAAAAATACATAAAAACACGAATTCAAGAGGATACATGCACCCCTGTGTTTATTGCAGCACGATCAACGATAGCCAAATTGTGGAAGCAGCCCAAGTGTCTACTGAGCGATGAGTGGGTAAGGATGATGTGGTTTATAGGTACAATGGGATGGTACTCAGCCTTGAGAAAAGAATGAAACCTTGCCGTTCGCAACAACATGGATGGAGCTAGACGGTATGATGCGAAGGGAAATAGGTCAGTCAGAGAACGACAAATACCATGTGATTTCACTCCTATGTGGAATTTAAGAAGCAAAACAAATGAGCAGAGGGGGGAAAAGCAAAGAGAAAACAAGAGAGAGAGAAAGGAACCAAGAAACAGACTATTAACTATAGAGAACAAACTGGTGGTTACCAGAGGGGAGGTGGGTGGGTGGGGTCAAGAGGCCATAGGGATTAAAGAGTATGCTTATTATTATGGGAAAAAATAGTATAAATTGAGTTGTTTCTTTTTTGTTGAGTTTTAAGAGTTCTTTGCAAAGGTTGGGTAACAGTCCTTTCTCAGCTATGTCTTTTGCCAATATTTTCTCCCGATCTGTAGTGTGTCTTCTCATATTCTGATCAGTGTCTTGCAGAACAGAAATTCTCAGTTCTCATGAAGTCCAACGTTATCACGTTTTCCTCTCATGAATCATGTTTTGGGTGTTGTATCTAAGAAGTCATCACTAAACCCAAAGCCACCTGTTTCCTCTGTGTTACTTTCTGGAATTCGATGGTTTTACATTTTAAATACAGGTCTAGGATCCATTTTGAGTGACGTTCTGTAAAGGCTGTAAGGTCTGTGTCTAGTTCTGCACTAGACTCACTTTTTCCTGCACGTGGACATCCCGTTGTTCCGGCACCATTGTTGAAGAGACCCTCTTCGCTCCATGTACGGCCTTCGCTCAGCCATCAGTCGACTCCTCGGGTCTATTTCTGGGCTCTCTCTTCTGCTCCACTGATCTGTTTGTCTATTTTCTTCACCAGCACCACACTGACTTTATTCTGGTCACTTTATGGTAAATCTGAGGTTACGTAGTGACAGTCCGCCAACTTTGTTCTTCGGTTTCGTGGTGGTTATTTGAGTCATTTGTGTCCCCATAGACGCTGTAGAGTCGGTTTGTGAATATTCGTGAGATGACTTGCTGGAATTCTGATTGCGATTGCACTGAATCTGTAGATCACGCTGAGTTGAGTCTCGGGTGTGCGGTGGGCTGCGTCTGGGGGCGCGGGAGACAGCAGGGAGGTGTTTTCGAACTGTGCGGGTGGAAGTCGTTGGGGATCCCAGCCCATCCCTGCATCCTCCCTACTGAGTGGAGCTGAAGTCCCGGTTGTGCGTGCGGACAAAGAGTGAGACACAGAGACAGAAACAAACACCCAAAGTTTAGGGCGGGCATCCGTTTGCATTAGTGAGGGTCTTCAGGCCCTGCGGGTGGGGAGAGTAGAGGTCCTCCCGGTCCGGAGCCCACAGCGCCGTCTGGCCGGGTTCTGGGGTCACCTCCCACGCCCAGTCTCGCCTCCCAGGCTCAGCCCCTCCGCCCCTCCACTTCCGCCGTCCAGGCCCGGCCCACAGACCCCGGGAGTCCCAGGTCCCTCCCACGGGCGCGCGCTGCAGCCAGGTGCCTCCCTCGAGCCCCGGTCTCCGCGCCCCGGGTGCGACCTCGGGGAGGGGGTGCGGGTCACCGCGGGGGTGCAACTTCGGGGTGCGGGTCACCGCGGGGTGCGACCTCGGGGGTGCGTGTCACTGCGGGGGTGCGACCTCGAGGATGGTGTTAGAGGGGAGCAGGCGTCCCCTCTCCGCCCGCTGATGGCGCGTTGCTCTCAGGACGAGGCCTTGGTTGTGCAGGAGCGGGCAGGGTAGTGGGCCGCAGGATCCGTGAAGCTGCTCCCCACCTTAGGAGGGCTGGACCTGGACCCAGGACACACCTTGGGGCGGGCGGGGCCCCTGCGCCTGCCTCCCCCCGCCCTCCACCCGCGCTTGTGTGACGGGTCCGAGACCGCGACGTGACTGACAGCCGCGCTCCGCGTCCCCGCACCCTCTTCTCTGCCCGACCCGACCCCGGTCCGAGTCCCTGCCGAGCGCGAGGGCGGCCCTGGGCGTGCGGCCCAAGAGTCTTGCCCGGAGCCCCTTCCTGAGAGACGCTACCTTCGCGCGTGCGACCCTGGCGTCTGCGCTGCGAGGCCGCTCCGGGAACACGCGCCCTAGCTGGGACGCAAGAGCGGGGCCCCGACTGCTGCCCAGGGTCGTTCTTGGGCTGAGCGAGGTGCCGGGAGTCCTCACGCGCCCGCGGCGCCGCCGGGTGAGCGCGCGTCTTCCCGGGACACCGGCTGCCCCGCGCGGCTCTGGCGCGCCGACCGCATCTGGTGCAGGGGCAGGTGCAGCACAAGCCCCGGCGCGCGCGTGGGCTCCGTGGCTTAGCTGGTTAAAGCGCCTGTCTTGTAAACAGGAGATCCTGGGTTCGACTCCCAGCGGGGCCTCGGCTTTTCCTCTTCTCGGGAAGCTTATTTCTCCATTAACCCCTCAGCTCCCTGTTCTCCACTGTGTTCAGTGTTACTGCAAGCTGTGATCCAATCACCCCTAAGCAGTTGTGACTGCAAAATTCTCACTTTCAAGGAACAGGGATGTGTTTCTTTATGATCAGAGCGATAACAACTGTAAGAGAGGGAAACAGAATGAAAACGGACCCTGTGGTTCTGAGAGCTGAGAAATCCAAAAGTCAGTAACTTTCTTTCTGGTATCTTTGCTGAAGGTCCTCTCTTGTCCTCTCTTTTTTGGAGGGATGGGGGAAGAACAACACAAATGTTCCCAACTCTTAAAGCCTTTTTCTGAATTCCCATATAATTAATTAGTGATTCGAGATAACCCGGCATGTTATGCTTTACATATGATTTTCCAAATACTACTAAATTATAAAATACTAATGTATATTTTCTTATACGTTTTCAGTCTTCAAGGAAGGGTTTTGGTCCCCAAGGAAGTAAATAAATTGGCCCCACTGGAAACTGAATTTTAGTCCTGCAATTAAAAACACAGAACGATCCCATAATGCAGTGATTCCCAAGCTGGGTGTGCATTTAAATCACCCAGGGACCTTGTTAAAATACAGTGCCTTGGGACTCATCCCCAGAAGTTTTGATTCTGGTTTGGTGAAGGACCCGGAAATGCATACTTTTAGCAAGTACGCCAACTGATTTTGAAGCAAGTGAATGACCTTTGCAAAACTCCACTTTCCAGACAGAGCTGAACGAAAAGTGAGGTCAGCAAATGCCTAGCACTTTTGTACTAATTCAGTAACATCTACTTACCCTCCGATCACCAAATTAGAATTATTGGAAGTCTACAATATTCCAGGTGTTTGCAGACACACTCTCACTTAATCAACCCAACAATCCTGTCAAATATGTCTATCAGCTCTTTGAAGATGAGGAAACAGGCTCAGTAACGTTCACAGACACATAGTAAGGACAAAGTTCAATGTCAAACCCAAGTCTGTCCTGATTCTAGAACCCATGCTTTTCTCATGATATCTGTCTTCTATCTTCCTTAGGGTCAAGAATGAAGGTTTTGGCTACAAGAGCTAAACAAAATTTAGCAACTTAGACTAATCTCAAACCTTATTCCTATGGTTTAGGGGGGCTGAGATAACTTTCTGTTTTCTGTGAGAAAGTCCTTGCCCAGTGAACAACTGACTCGTGTTTGAATCCTGGAAGAGGAAAATGTAAAATAAAACCTCGGAAATCTGTGTAGGAAGTTCTCCATGAAGAGCGATCAGGCCGTATGGACAAAGTGAATTGATCTTCTCTATCTTCTAGGCTCTATCTGCTACTGCCTGGGACATGCGCTCCTCATCTCCTGATTCCTTTGATATAAACACAGTGTATTAGTCAGCAAGGCCTGCTGTAACAAAATGTCAGATCAGCTTAAACAACAGAAGTCTCTCTTCTCATAGTTCCGGAGGCCAGATGTCAGAGTTGTTTCCTGGTGAGACCTCTCCTCTGCCTTGTAGACATCCACCTTCCGCTGTATCCTCACATGGCCTTTCAGGGAGGGAGGGAGGGAGGGAGAGAGAGAGAGAGAGAGAGGGAGAGAGACGGTGAGACAATGAGAAGCTCTGGTATCTCTTTCCCTTCTTATAAGGACACCAGTCTTAATAAGTAAGGGCACTGCTCTTATGATCTCATTTAACCTTAATTAATTCCTTTAAGTCCCTGTCCCAAAAATATAGTCACGTTAGGGGTAAAGGGATTCAACATATGAGTTGGAGGGGGGAACACAATTCTGTCCATAACAAGTAGGAGAGGGAGAATTGTACGGCTTAGCTCTGAGTGACAACTTCATCAGGACAGGATCTAATTAGCTAAAGTGACACCTGAAGAGGGAGCTTTGTGGATGTGGCGTAAGTGTGGGATAAAAGCACTGTTGCAGAGTTAGCAAGGATTTGGCTTTTAAAGCACTTTTTTTTTTTTTTAATTTCTTTGCCAGAGAGAGAGAGAGCACAAGCAGGGGGAGCAGCAGACAGAGGGAGAAGCAGGCTCCTGCCTAGCAAGGAACCTGATGCAGGACTTGATCCCGGAACCCTGGGTTCATGACCCAAGCCAAAGGCAGATGCCCAACCAACCGAGCCACCCAGGCATCCTACTTTAAAAGTACTTTTTAGATTATTTCTGTTCTACCTCGTCCTGAGAAGAGACCTGCTCTGAGATATTCTTCTTATGACAGAGATGGCTGGAAATTGTACCTGCCTTTGTAAGAAATAAAAGGAGGACTTCATTTGACTAACAGCATGCTGAAGCCAGTTGGAAAGAACATGAACCTTGTCTCCAATGAGCCTTCAATATGGTTGAACAGATCAAGTAAGCATGTACCCCAAACACTACAGACATAAGAAAACCGATGTTTACTCATGACACTTGCAAAGTGTTCACTTCATGTTTGAATTCTGAAAATGTGTGAGCCTTGCACATGGAGGACAAATGACTCCTCAACTATAACATGAGGACAATAATGGTTCCCGCCTCAAGGAATTGTTAGGAACATTATATGAGACCATTCATGAAAAGCGTCTACATGTATTAAGCTACTATCATCATCATTATTAATGGAGCATTCGTTTGCTTTCTGAAAACTGTTGGGGTAAATCCTACTCTCCCTTGCTATTAAGATGGACTAATGAGTGGAAGAACTGATGTAATCTATAATCACAACCAGAACTGTAAATGAAAGCTGGATACTGCTTCTCCAGGGAGATGCATTTCCAATGATAGCCCCTCCGGGACCACTGGCGTAACGGGTGAGAACGGGTTTTATCTGCCTTTGAATCAGAGGTGCATTCACCCTACCTGCCACGTCAAGACCTTTCGTGGCTCATACTGAAGTTCTAGCCAGATTGTGCCTGCTTCCCTCTCTCAGGACTTTCGGACTCCAACCCTTTTGCAACCTTTCTCTTGACTACATTTTTATAGCGAATGACACCTGCTTAATACAAGTTCACAGGAGAAGAGGTATGTTCTGGTGATGTCTCTCTCTATGCACCCCAGCCTAGATGGTACTGGGTGTTATTCAGTTTTATTTTGTTTTGAGACAGAAAATGAAGATTCTGAATTTTGAATAAGATCAGGCAGGGTGACATGACTCCACAAGCTAAACGACTTCTCATTATGCCAGTCCAATGGCTGTCATTTGTTGACTTCAATCTCAGAATTATGTCCAAGAGTTCCCGTAGTCTAGGAGACACAGGAGAGAAAGCAGGTCAAGCCACTAAAGATCAATTCTCTAAAGGCCAATACTCTGCAGATAAATTTGAAGATCAAACATTATGGGGGCGCCTGGGTGGCACAGTTGTTAAGCGTCTGCCTTTGGCTCAGGGCGTGATCCTGGCGTTCTGGAATCGAGCCCCACATCAGGCTCCTCAGCTGGGAGCCTGCTTCTTTCTCTCCCACTCCCCCTGCTTGTGTTCCCTCTCTCGCTGGCTGTCTCTCTGTCAAATAAATAAATAAATAATCTTAAAAAAAAAACATTATGAACAATGACCAGTAAGCCAAAGTATTGAGGATTTTTGGTGAGGGGGGGTTGATGTGGGATCTTGGTTTACTCTTTTCCATCTTACATGCAGATGCGTGAACTTGCTAGCAAATGTAGTTTAGTAGATTCTCTGCTTTTGGAGACGTGTTCCTTTGCCACTGCCTCTGCCTGTCTGTCCCCGTCCCTGTCCTTGGTGGTTCAACAGAGCAACAAACCATCCTGGCCATGGACACAGGTAGTTGCATGACATTTGGTGGAGGGGAAGCTGGTCAAGTCGACCTGGAGGAGCCTTGGGGAAGCAGGAATCCATCCTCTGGTGAATGGACCCACAGGCCAAGCTTTACACTGACCTTTTTTCAGGAGGCCTTTTCTGGTTGAATCACGTATTCCTATGAATTCGCACATACACCCGTTTCTGTTCCCTGAATTTCTGCCCTCTTCAGCACCTCATGAACACCTGGCTCTTGATTTCCCAGCTGACATTCTCAGCCTCTCTCCCGTGACTCCTGCAGATTTCCAGCCAACCCCCCAGCTTCCAGTGGCCTAGTAAATGTTCTAAGTGCTGCTCCCACCATTTCACAGCCGTTCCGAAAACATCTTCATTTGATCGGGCTCCTTAATCTAGTATTCAAGATTGTCCCTATCACCCAGGCTATTTTTACAGCCTGGTTTTACTCCTCCGCTTTGTGTGCCCTGTGCTGCAGTCACTGATAATGTGTGCCCCCATCTGTCGGAACGTGCATACCTCTCTGGTGTCCTTTGTCGTCACTTAGGGCTGCTCAGATCCCCTTCCGTTGCTCCTTGCCTTCTCACTTCCATGGCTGCTGTGGACAAGTTCAGGGCCATTTTTTAGGTACTCTGCTTCATATGCATATTTCCCCCTTCTGGAAGTCTTTGGGGTCACCTCATCCTGGTTTATCTGAATTTCATGGATAATGCAACCAGATGTGGGTCTTTTTTCTTTCACTGTGCTTGGATACCTGGACACTCATGTCTTTTAGTTTGGGAATTTTTAAAGATAAGTTCATTGGCTGATTTCTTCCTCTACATTTTCTATATTCTTTCTAGGTAGAACTCTAATTTGGATTTGAATGTTGATGAGGGAGGAAGAACACTTATTTTCTAATCCCCGCTTTTAACACAGTGGAAGAAGTTCTAGTACATTCACCAGGTAGGAAATGTATGGGGGAATGCTCCCAATTTTTCTCAACTCTCTCCTTCATAGTTTTGAGAAAGAAAAAGGAATTTATCAGATTAATAAACTTAATTTTTTAATTTAAAAAATTGAAGTATAACCTACAATATTATATTTTTAAATTTTTTTAAATTTATTTTTTAAAAGATTTATTTATTTATTTAAGAGAGAGAGCAGGGAGAGGGGCAGAAGGAGAGGGAGACAAGCAGACTCCCTGCCAAGTGGGGACCCCCCCCCCACGCAGGGCTCCATCCCAGGACCCTGAGATCGTGACCTGAGCCAAAATCAAGAGTCAGCTGCTTAACTGAGGGAGCCACCCAGGCGCCCCTATTGTATTTTTTTAAATTGAAGTACAATTAATATATGATGTTAGGGGCAGCTTTGTCTCTAAAAAAATAAATAAATAAATCTTTTTTAAAAAGCATAGAGTGATAAATTAAGATTGGTAAGCTTACACATGGAGCTAAGCTTGCTTGACTCAGACACTTTCTGTCTGGTTGAATGTAACCTGTCTTCAGGACTCACCCTGCTCTGCTCTGCCATTTGCCAGACCTATAGGCACAGATTCATCATGTGGTTCTGTGTGTGTGTGTGTGTGTGTGTGTGTGTGTGTCTGTTGGGGACAGGGGAGGGGGGTTGTCCATTTGTGCCAGTAATTGATGGGGTAAGTGCTCTCAGAGGTGGAGAAAAAGCAAGATGAGTTGATTGCATGACATAAACCGTGATTTTCCAACAGCTCTAACGACAAAATGCAAACACATTTTGTTTTTTTTTTTTTTTTAATGATTTTTTATTATATTATGTTAGTCACCATACAGTACATCCCCGGTTTCCGATGTAAGGCTCGATGATTCATTAGTTGTGTATAACACCCAGTGCACCATGCAATACGTGCCCTCCTTACTACCCATCACCGGTCTATCCATTCCCCACCCCACCTCCCTCTCAGAGTCCTCAGTTTGTTTCTCATAGTCCATAGTCTCTCATGTTTCATTCCCCCTTCTGATTAGCCCCCCTTTCTTTATCCCTTTCTTCCCCTACTGATCATCCTAGTTCTTATGTTCCATAGATGAGAGAAATCATATGATAGTTGTCTTTCTCTGCTTGACTTATTTCACTTAGCATTATCTCCTCCAGTGCTGTCCATGTTGTAGCAAATGTTGAGAACTCGTTCTTTCTGATAGCTGAGTAATATTCCATTGTATATATGGACCACAACTTCTTAATCCAGTCATCTGTTGAAGGGCATCTCGGCTCCTTCCACGATTTAGCTATTGTGGACATTGCTGCTATGAACATTGGGGTGCATATGGCCCTTCTCTTCACTACGTCTGTATCTTTGGGGTAAATACCCAGTAGTGCAATGGCTGGATCATAGGGTAGCTCAATTTTTAACTTTTTAAGGGACCTCCACACTGTTTTCCAGAGTGGCTGTACCAACTTGCATTCCCACCAACAATGTAGGAGGGATCCCCTTTCTCCACATCCTCTCCAACAAATGCAAACACATTTTGATCCTCTCTCTGGCATCTATGTCCTTTTTTCATTTTGTCTTGAATTCAAGAAGAGAAGACAGAAGTGTTATTAATCAACTCCTCTAAAACCTGCAGGTCTCCTAGTCTGATACTTTAATTTTTTAATCTATTTTATTCCATTTCTGTATCTATATTTTTGTTCTGTTTTCTAAGAATTTCCCATAACCTTTCAAACCTTTTATTTAACCTTCCTTTATATCATATAATTTTCAACTACTATTTCATGTTCTCTAACTATGCCCCAATTTTCTAGTAATTCTGTTTTTTTCAAGGTTACAATATCTTCTTAATGTTACCTGAGGTTTTCTCCTCCCTCCATTGTCTCTTATATTTGAGTTCTTTAAAAACAACAACAACAACACTCATATTTGGTTTTGTCTCTCTCTTATAGTTAAAAGCTTTCCTAGGATGTTTGGTTGTTCTGATCCGCTCATCTCAGAGTGAGACACCACGGTGCTGATTGGAATTTTGTGAATACGAGGGGCTTGTTGATGGATGGCTTTCACTGTAGGCTAATCAAGTGTGAACGCAGCTTCTCATTTTAAAATCTTCATTTGAAAACGCAGGTCTTTTCCAGGACTGTTTCTCAAACGACAAATCCTCCGAATTCCTGATTAAGTTGTAATGACACGGCTGCCAGTGTTCTGATAATTGAGAAAAGTTGAGCGTCACGGATGGGTAAACAGAGTGCCATATGATTTTCATTCAGTCCCCTCCTGTTCTCAGGTTTGCCTGGTGTCCCCAAGTCCGAGGTGCGTCTAGTTCACCTTCACAGAGGAGCAAACATGCTGCCCCTTGCAGTCACTTGGTGAAGCTGGGACCTGGGGGTCTAACTGTTCCTCATACGGTCTCTCACACAGTCCTCTTGGTTTCACTTTGTGCCATACCCATCACCTTCAAGGTATGTGGTTCCTCCGATCCCACACCTTTCTGGGTGTCTCCCCTATGAGTCTACTTCTTGTTGACCCCCCCATTGCTCTCAAGGTCTCTGCTTTCTCAGATCTTCTAAGACAACCACCGCCCAATCCAGGTCTAGTACTTGAGATTTAGTTCAGTAGCACTTACCTTCACGATACCACCAGCTCCTTGATTCCTGCCTACACGTGATTCCTTCCACCTCCAGATTCTCTTCGCCCTTTACCGGTATATCTAGGATGGCACTTAGCACATTTTTAGTGTTTCTTAGTTATTTATGCATATGTAGAGAGATACTGGTATATAATCTTCTTGGAATGGAGGTTAGTTTTCCTGCCCTGCAGTGCCTACTGTTGTGCCCTGGGCTTAGTAGGCATAAAAGTTATGTTAGTTTAATGAGCGAATGGATAAATGACTGTAAGTGAATCAACCAAAATATTCTGATTTTAAATATTAAGGCCATGTTCTATGTCTTGAGAATTGTGGGCATGTTAATTTTCTTTTACATACATTTCCCCTTATGAAGTATCTTGCTTCCATGAATAGTTTATAAGGTCTCCAAGAAAGAAGGGTAATTGTTGGATCGTATGGTAAGAGTATGCTTAGTTTTGTAAGAAACTTCCAGGCTATCTTCCAAGGTGGCTGTACCATTTTGTATTCCCACCAGCAATGAATGAGGTCCTATCGCACCACATTCTTCCAGCATTCGGTGTCATTGTCCTGAATTTTGGCCATTCTAATAGTCACGTAGTGGTATCTCATTGTTCTAATTTGCATTTCCCGGATGACATATTTCTCAGCCCATCTGGGCTGCTAAAACAAAATGCCTAAGACTGGGCAGCTTGTAACTTTATCTCCCAGTTCTGGAGGCTGGGAAGCCCAAGATCATAGCACTGGCAGATTTGCTGTCTGGTGAGGAACCACTTTTTGGTTAACACATAGCACCTTCGAGCTGTAACCTCCCATGGTACAAGGGAGGTACAAGGGGTCTGTGTGTTCTCTTTTATTATAAGAGCACCAATCCCATAGTTAAAGGCTCACCTTCATGACCTACGGCCTCCCAAAGGCCCCACCTCCTAATACCATCTCACTGGGAATTAGGGTGTAATGCATGCATTTTGTGAAGGGGAGGGGGACTAAACATTCAGTCTCTAGCAACGTATGAGGTGGAACATCTTTACATATGCTTATTTGCCACCTGTATTTCTTCTTAGATGAGCTAAGGTCTTTGGCCTGTTTTAAAATTGGGTTGTTTCTTGTTGAGTTTTAAGAGTTCTTTATATATTTTGGATAACAGTCCTTTATCAGATATGTCTTTTGCAAAAATTTTCTCCCAGTCTGTAGCTGATCTTTGCATTTTCTTGGTAGGTATAGCACTGTCAAGCAAGGCAGCTTTGTTAGACAAAAGAAATGTGCCTTGGCTAGAATGGGAGGGTGGGTGGTGGGGAACCATGAATACCCTGGGTGCCACATATATGCCACATATATCCGCATTCAACTTCTTGGAGTCCCACTCTTTCCTCATCAGTGCCCTAACAAGAGATCAGAAAATTTCAACCCGCTTTCTGGTACCATTTTCTGTATTAGTCAAGGTCCTTGGTTGTAAACAAAGAAAATAATTCTGGGGGTGCATGGGTGGCTCAGTCAGTTAAGTGTCTGCTTTTGGCTCAGGTCATGATCCTGGGGTCCTGGAATCGAGTCCCACATCAGGCTCCCTGCTCAGCGGGAAGTCTGCTTCTCCCTCTGCCCCTCACCTCACTCATGCTCTCTCTCCTTCACTCTCTCTCTCAAATAAATAAAATCTTCAAAAAAATAATTGAGAATTTAAGCAGAAAGAAGATATTGGAAGAGTGGTAGTTCACAGAATCAATGTGAAAGGTGAAGAACCAAACTTGACAAACAAGCAGACATGAAGGGAAGCAAGGTATAGCCAAGATCCCACTCCAGAAAGGTACCGTGTAGGACATATCCTTTAGTGCTGTCACCTGGGACACTAATCAGGAAGACATCTGCTCTAACTGTCCCCTCCCCCCTCCTCATTCTTTTGTCTCCTTTTACCAAGTTTCAAATCCTGTATAGAAGCATGTGATTGACCAAATCTATACCACATGTACCCTTAGCTGCAAAGTTGCTGGAAGAATACACGGCCCACCGCCCAAGGGCTTCTTTAATCATACAAAAGCACCGTAACCACTAATGTCCACTAACCTATCACACAGTGCTTTGATTTAGGAAAAAAATGTATATATTTGAAACTTGTCTGCTGAAAGGACTTTTTCTTTTTCTAAGATTTTATTTATTTGACACAGAGAGAGCACAAACAAGGGGAGCAGCAGAGGCAGAGGGAGACGCAGACTCCCCACTGAGCAGGGAGCCCGCTGTGGGGCTTGATTCCGGGACTCCAGGACCATGACCTGAGCTGAAGGCAGGTGCTTAACCGACTGAGCCACCCAGGTGCCCTGAAAGGACTTTTCAAATGTTACTTTATCATGTTAATTGTAATTATTATATTCATTAATCTTATGATTTCTATTGAGGGTGTAACTCATCTCTCTCCCAAAAAAGTATATATATTTTTCCTCATGTCTTCAAAATTCTGCTAACTTGGGGTTTTTAAATCACTCATATCTTCCTTGATTTTAGCAAGTGTCTCCCATCAAAATTCAATGAAGCACATGAATGAAAGTTTCCCAGAGGATCTCATTCTTATGGGCTTTACCAAATACCCTTGGTTGGATCTCCCTCTCTTCTTTGCCCTCCTGATCTCCTACACATTCACACTGTTGGGAAATGTTGCTATTATTCTGGTTTCTCAACTAGATTCCCAACTCCAAAGTCCTATGTATTTCTTCCTCACAAACCTCTCCTTTTTGGATCTGTGTTTCACCACCACCACTGTACCCCAAATGCTATTCAACTTGGGGGGCCCCAACAAGAACATCACTTACATAGGCTGTATGGCCCAGGCCTATATATTCCACTGGCTAGGCTGTACTGAATGTGTCCTGCTTGGCATCATGGCCTTAGACCGCTACGTGGCTGTGTGTGAGCCTCTGAGGTACTCCGTCATCATGGACCCTAAGCACTGCCGGCGGCTCTCCGGCACCGCGTGGCTCGTTGGTCTGGTGAATTCACTGCTGCAGTCCACGCTCACAGTCCAACTGCCTCTGTGTGGGAACCAGGAGCTAGACCACTTCTTTTGTGAGCTGCCCGGGGTTATTAAGATGGCTTGCGTGGACACCACAGTCAACGAGGTCACTTTAGCTGTGGTGGCCACCTTTCTGATAATGGGTCCCCTCTCCATGATTCTTGTCTCTTACAGTTGTATTGCCCAAGCTGTATTTCGAATCCCCTCCGCTGATAAGAGACTTAAGGCCTTCAACACTTGCTCTTCACACTTACTGGTGGTGTCTTTATTTTATGGCCCTGGCATCTACATCTATATGCAGCCCTCGGGGGATAGCCCTCAAGACCTTACCAAAGCTCTGACGCTGTTTTACTGTGTTATTACTCCGATGGCCAACCCATTCATCTACACCCTGAGAAACAAGGATGTTAAAGGAGCTTTGAGGAGACTTCTCAGGAGGGCCATTTTGTCCAAAAGAATATGAGAAAAAGATGCTTTATTCTGAATGGAAAAGCCCCAAATAATCTGCAATAGATCCTCCCTTAAATATATGTTTCACCAAAATCATACTCGAAAGTCAAGAAAGCCTTCGTGTGCTGTGTTTACCTGGCAAGTATGCCAACGTGGGTTTTCCCCACGCCAGCCAATTCTCTGACCTCAACTGGGTGGCCTGCAATTCAATTCAATTCAATTCTGACACTAACTACCCAGAATTAGCATAGACTCCACAATTTAAGGGCCCAGTCCCACAAAAATGGCCTCCCTGGACAAAAATACATATATTCTTCCATCCAGCAATCTTACTTGTGAGAACCTGTCCCCTAGAAATAAAATCATCTGTGCGTGCAGAAGAGATCGTGTATAAGAATAAATGTTGCAGGGGTGCCTGGGTGGCTCAGTCGTTAAGCGTCTGCCTTTGGCTTAGGGCGTGATCCCGGAGTCCTGGGATCGAGCCCCACATCGGGCTCCTCCGCTGGGAGCCTGCTTCTTCCTCTCCCACTCCCCCTGCTTGTGTTCCCTCTCTCGCTGGCTGTCTCTCTCTCTGTCAAATAAATAAATAAAATCTTTAAAAAAAAAGAATAAATGTTGCAAAAAAAAAAGAATATTGCAGACTTGTTCATAACAAAAAATAGAAATATATTTTAGTAGCCTGGAAATACCGGCTCAGGGAGTGCCCAACCCCATCCCCCCTCGCAGGGGACGCGGAGACTCTACCCAAACAGGGCTGCCTGAGTATCGGCGCGGCAGGCCCCTCCCCCAGAAGGCAGGCTGAAAAATCAAGAAGCCCACAACCCGGTGCCTGGGTGGCGCAGTCATTGAGCGCCTGCCTTCGGCTTAGGGCGTGATCCCGGCGTTCCGGAAAGGAGTCCCTCATCGGGCTCCTCCGCTGGGAGCCTGCTTCTTCCTCTCCCACTCCCCTGCTTCTGTTCCCTCTCTCGCTGGTTGGCTGCCACATAAATAAAATAAAATTTTAGAAGAAGCCCACATCCCTAAGATCCTATAAAACAAGGGCACGGCCTGGGACCCAGTCAATTTTGGGCTCTGGAAACCCCGCAACCTCTCTTCATCAGAATGACAAGGAGAAGCCCCCAGCAAAGAAAAGACAGTGATTCTGTGGCCTCTGCCACAGAAATAATGGATATGGATGTAACCAAATTATCAGAAATGGAATTCAGAGTAACGATGGTCAAAATGATGAGTAGAATTGAAAAAACTATTAACGAAAAGGTTACTGAATATAGAATCCCCTAAGAACAGAAATGAGAGCGAATCTGACAGAAATTAAAAATTCTATGAGCCAAATGCAGGCAAAACTAGAGGCTCTGACGGCCAGGGTCGCAGAAGCAGAGGAACGGGTTAGTGAATTGGAGGATGGGTTAATAGAGGAAAAATGAAAATAGAAGATGTCTTAAAAAATCCACGCACGAATGTAGGTTACGGGAGATTACTGACTCAATGAAACGCATCAATGTTAGATCATCGGATCCCGAGGGGTGGAGAAAACAGAGGTCTAGAAGAGATATTTGAACAAATTGAGAAAACTTCCCTAATCTAGCAAGGAAACAAACATTCGTCCAAGAGGCAGAGAGGACCCCTCCCAAGCTCAACCATGACAAACCTACGCCACGTCACGCCATATAGTACTCGCAAATATTAGATGCAAGGATACAGTATTGAAAGCGGCCAGGGCAAAGAAATTTCTCACGTTCAAGGCAAAAGCATCAGAATGCCAGACCTGTCTACACAGACCTGAATAGAGAAAGGGCTTGGGGAGCATATTTAAAGCTCTTTTCAGAGAAAACATGCAGCCAAGTATCCTTTACCCAGCAAGGCTGTCAGTTTAAATGATGGAGAAATAAAGACATTTCAGAATCGCCAGTCACTAACCAATTTTTGTAACCACCGAAACCAGCCCTACAGGAATAGTTGGGGGTTCTATAAAAGTAAAAAGGCCCCAAGAGTGATACAGAACAGAAAGTCACAGCCAATACAAACAAAGACTTTTACTGGCAACATGGCAACATTAAAATCATATCTCTCAGTAATCAGTCTTAATGTAAATGGTTTGAACCATCCCATAAACGCCACAGGGTTGCAGATTGGATAAAAGAAATGACCCATCCATTTGTCTGTCTACAAGAGACTCATTTCAAACCCAAAGATGCATTCAGACTGAGAGTAAGGGGATGGAGTACCATCTTTCATGCAAATGGACTCAAAAGAAAGCTGGGGTAGCAATTCTCATATCAGATAAATTGGATTTTAAACTACAGACTATAGTTAGAGATGCAGAAGGGCACTATATTATTCTTAAGGGAAGTATTCAACAAGTGGATATGACAATTATAAATATATATGCCCCCAACAGGGGAGCAGCAAGATACACAACCAACTCTAACCAGAATAAAGAGACATATAAATAAAAATACATTAATAGTAGGGGACCTCAACACTCCACTATCAGAAATAGACAGAACACCCTGGCAAAAACTAAGCAAAGAATCAAAGGCTTTGAATGCCATACTCGATAGTTGGACCTCATAGATATATATAGAACACTACACCCCAGAACCAAAGAATACTCATTCTATTCTAATGCCCATGGAACATTCTCAGAATAGACCATGTTCTTGGGACACAAAACAGGTCTCAACCGATACCAAAAGATTGAAATCCCCTCATATTCTCAGACCACAACGCTCTGAAATTGGAACTCAACCACAAGGAAAAATTTGGAAGAAACTCAAACACTTGGAGACTAAGAACCATCCTGCTTAGGAATGACTCGATAAACCAGAAATCAAAAATCAAATTAAACAATTTATGGAGACCAATGAGAATGAAAATACAACAGTCCAAAACCTATAGGATACTGCAAAGGCAGTCCTAAGGGGAAATACATAGCCATTCAAGCCTCACTAAAAGAATAGAAAAATCTAAAATGCAGTTTTTATATTCTCAATCCTCAAGAAGCTGGAACAGCAACAGAGGGACAGGCCTAATCACACGAGGAAGCAGTTGACCAAAATTAGAGCTGAAATCAATGCTAAGAGAAACCAGAAGTACAGTAGAGCAGATCAACAGGACTAGAAGCTGGTTCTTTGAGAGAGTCAATAAAATTGACAGACCACTGGCAAGACTTATCCAAAAGAAAAGAGAAAGGACCCAGATTATTAAAATTATGAATGAAAAGGAGAGGTCACAACGAGCACCATTGAAATTGGAAGGATTATTAGAAATTTTTATCAACAGCTATATGCCAATAAACTAAGCAATCTGGAAGAGATGGAATCCTTCCTGGAAACCTATAAACTACCAAGATTGAAACAGGAAGAAATTGATTCCTTAAACAGGCCAATTAATTATGAAGAAATTGAGTCAGTGATAAACAACCTTCAAATAACAAAACTCCAGGCCCGGACGTTTTCCTGGGGAATTCTACCAAACATTCAAAGAAAATAATACCTATTCTCCTAAAGCTATTTCAAAAATAGAAACAGAAGGAAAGCTACCAAACTCATTCTATGAGGCCAATATTACCTTGATCCCCAAACCAGGCAAAGACCCCATCAAAAGGAGAATTACAGACCGATTTCCCTAATGAATATGGACGCCAAAATCCTCAACAAGATACTTGCTAATAGAATCCAACAGTACATTAAAAGGATTATCCATCACGATCAAGTGGGATTCAATCTGGGATGCAAGCGCGGGTTCAATATTCGCAAATCAATCAGCGTGATACATCATATCAACAAGAAAAGACTCAGGAACCATATGATCCTCCCTAATCGATGCCGAAAAGCATTTGACAAAATACAGCATCCTTTCCTGATTAAACCCTTCAGAGTGTAGGAATAGAAGGTACATTTCTCAATCTCATAAAAGCCATCTATGAAAAGCCTACTGCAAATATTATTCTCAATGGGGAAAAGCTGGAAGCCTTTCCTTAAGATCAGGAACTCACAAGGATGCCCACTCGCCACTATTATTCAACACTAGTAATAGTCCTTGCAACAGCAATCGGACGACAAAAAGGGATCAAAGGTATTCAAATTGGCAAAGAAGAAGTCAAAATGTCTCTCTTTGCAGATGACATGATATCATATGGAAAACCCAAAGAAGCCACTCCCAAACTATTAGAAGTTATAGAGCAATTCAGTAACGTGGCGGGATACAAATAAATGCTCAGAAATCAGTTGCATTTCTATACACGAATAACGAGACCAAGAAAGAGAAATTAGGGAATCCATCCTATTACAATAGCACCAAACCATACGTTACCTTGGAATTAACTTAACCAGAGACGAAAGGACCCATATTCTAGAAACTATAAATCACTCTTAAAAGAACATTGAGGAAGACATAAAAGATGGAAAGATATTCCATGCTCATGGATCGGAAGAATTAACATAGAAATGTCCATGCTACCCAGAGCAATCTACACTTTCAATGCTATCCCGATCAAAATACCAAGGACATTTTTCAAAGAACTGGAACAAACAGTCCTTAAATTTGTGGGGAAACAGAAAAGGCCCCGAATCTCCAAAGAACTGTTGAAAAGGAAAAACAGCTGGGGGCATCACAATGCCGGATTTCGAGCTGTACTACAAAGCTGTGATCACAAAGACAGCATGGTACTGGAACAAAAACAGACACATAGACCAATGGAACAGAATAGAGAGCCCAGAAATGGACCCTCGGCTCTTGGGCAACTAATATTTGATAAAGCAGGAAAAACATCCAGTGGGAAAAGACAGTCTCTTCAATAAATGGTGCTGGGAAATTGGACAGCTACATGCAAGAGAATGAAACTTGACCACTATCTCACACCATACACAAAAATAAACTCCAAATGGATGAAAGACCTCGATGTGAGACAGGAATCCATCAAAATTCTAAGGGGAACATAGGCAACAACCTCTACGACATTGGCCAAAGCAACCTTTTTTCATGACACATCCCCAAAGGCAAGAGAAACAAAAGATAAAATGAATTTATGGGACTTCATCAAGATTAAAAGTTTCTGCACAGCCAAGGAAACAGTCAGAAAAACTAAGAGGCAGCCCACGGAATGGGAGAATATATTTGCAAATGACACTACAGATAAAGGACTGGTATCCAAGATCTACAAAGAACTTCTCAAACTCAATACACGAGAAACAAATAAACAAATCAAAAAATGGGCAGAAGATATGAACAGACACTTTTCCAATGAAGACATACAAATGGCTAAACAGAACATGAAAAAATGTTCAAAATCATTAGCCATCAAGGAAATTCAAATCAAAACCACACTGAGATACTCACCTTACGCCAAGTTAGAATGGCAAAATAGACAAGGCAAGAAACAACAATTGTTGGAGAGGATGTGGAGAAAGGGGATCCCTCCTACATTGTTGGTGGGAATGCAAGCTGGTACAGCCACTCTGGAAAACAGTGTGGGAGGTCCCTTAAAAAGTTAAAAATTGAGCTACCCTATGACCCAGCCATTGCACACTGGGTATTTACCCCAAAGATACAGACGTAGTGAAGAGAAGGGCCATATGCACCCCAATGTTCATAGCAGCAATGTCCACAATAGCTAAATTGTGGAAGGAGCCGAGATGCCCTGCAACAGATGACTGGATTGAAGTTGTGTCCATATATACAATGGAATATTACTCAGCTATCAGAAAGAACGAGTTCTCAACATTTGCAACATGGACAGCACTGGAGGAGATAATGCTAAGTGAAATAAGTCAAGCAGAGAAAGACAACTATCATATGATTTCTCTCATCTATGGAACATAAGAACTAGGATGATCAGTAGGGGAAGAAAGGGATAAAGAAAGGGGGGCTAATCAGAAGGGGGAATGAAACATGAGAGACTATGGACTATGAGAAACAAACTGAGGACTTCAGAGGGGAGGGGGGTGGGGGAATGGGATAGACCGGTGATGGGTAGTAAGGAGGGCACGTATTGCATGGTGCACTGGGTGTTATACACAACTAATGAATCATCGAGCCTTACATCGGAAACCGGGGATGTACTGTATGGTGACTAACATAATATAATAAAAAATCATTAAAAAAAAAAAAAAGAAATATATTTTAGTATGCCTACTGATAGTAAATTAACTATTAAATTAAGTGCCTTAAGACCATTAAAAATAATGCTTAAGAATTATTCCACATGACTTGGAAGGATCTACCCGGCTGCAGGAGCTCTTCACATGTTAACCATTCAATAGTCACGATAACTGTCTGATGTTTGTACTATTATTCTTATTTTACAGAAAAGGAAAATGAGGCAGAGAGATATTAAGTAACTGGATCCTGTAGGCACTGCCCCAAGATGGGCCTCCTAGGCATGAAGATTATTTTGAGTTAAGGTTGCTGGAGGGGAGGTGGCCATGGGGGGGATGGGGTAATGAGTGATGGGCATTAAGGAGGGCAGTGGATGTAATGAGCACAGGGTGTTATATGCAACTGATGAATCACTAAATTCTACTCCTGGAACTAATACTACAGCATATGTTAACTATTTAATATAATTTAAATTAAAAAATTTTTTAAAAAGCAACTGAAACCCAGCAGATTCTTGAAAAGCTCTTTACCTCCCCTACGACTACCCCAAAAGAATTTAGATAAGAGGTCCTGCTCCAGGAAGAGAGCTGTCACCATGGATAACTACATTATGGTATGAACTAGGGGTGGTGGACAGAGAGGAACCCAGCAAGACCTGTTGGGTCAAGGTCCTCTATGTCTTTGAGTGGCCATGAAAACATTTGTTCACCATTTACTTTTTTCCATCGTCCTGAGGATTGCATTCCTTCCCTTTGAAGTCCAAGACCCCTACTAGGTTCTCCTTAATCGAGGATGACATTTATACCTCATTTTGCTTGACTGTCTTGGAATTTCATGTTTGTGTGCCTTTCCCGCTTGTATGCTATCAAATTTGATTTTCCCTGATTAATGTGCCCCCCCCCCCGCGCAGCTGCAAGCCCCTCACATCCGTCCAAGGCCCAGCCTGACTCTTCTCCAGCTCTCTGCCCCCACCCCCACCCCCGAGAGTGAACCAACTCCGTCCTGCGTGTCGCTCAGCTCTCGGTGCAAATCTCTGCCACTCTCGTCACCGGCGTAACACTCTGTCAGTTTGATTCTTAGTCGGCCTAAAGGACCTCGAAGGGGACAGGGTACTCTTGCCCCCCGACAACCGCGGCACAACACCAACAGGACGTCCGAGTCAAGCCCCGAGGCACCACACTTCTACACTTGCACAGAAACTCGCACGACCGCGTGAAGACTCGCGGGGAAGGGAATGCGGAAGAACGCACGCCGGGAGGGCTACACATGCCGCAGGAACGGGAGGGGCTGACGTGGGGATGGCGGCAGTGCAGACAGGAAGATAAAACGGGGCGTCGACTCCGGAAGGGGTTGGCTCGACACCGAATTCCCGGGCAACACGTGCGCGCCCTGCGACCTTACGCCGGCGCGAACCATAGAGACGGGGACTCCTAGAGGGGCACGGCGCACTTCCGGGAGCGGGGTTTCCGGGCTTCCGGGAGCGTGCGTCTGGCTTGTGGCCGCGGTCCCCGGGGCTCAGGGGGCCGCTCCCGCACGCGGGGTCGGCTCCTGGCCTCCGTGCCGCAAGAGTGAGGCCCCTCGGGCTGTCCGGGCGGCCGCGAACCATAGAGAAGGGGACTCCTAGAGGGGCGCGGCGCAGTTCCGGGAGCGCGGTTTCCGGGCTTCCGGGAGCGTGCACCTGTCCTGTGGCCGCGGTCCCCGGGGCTCAGGGGCCGCTCCCGCACGCGGGGTCGGCTCCTGGGCCTACGTGCCGCAGCCGTGAGACCTCGCGGGCAGTCCGGGCGGCCGGGCTGGTCTCTGGTGGACTCCCCACCCCCGGGCCCGCCTTGGCGGCTAGGGTCTGCGGCGCCGTCGCGAAGCGGAGGACTCCGGAGTGTAAGGAGGGTGGCTGTCCTGCAATCCGGTGGGTCCCTAACCTTACAGAAAACGGCTTTTCTCCAACCCCTGGGGTCGGAAGTGTTTCGGAACCCGAGTTTGGGGGGTTTTATTTAAAAGCATGGTGCTTGTGTGGTGTTTTGAATGCCTAGCTCCCCAGGAGTCCAGGGCGGCCCGTGTACACGCGTATTAGTAGTTGTGTCACGAAACATGACTGTTCACACTAAGACTATAAGCTTCATGTCATTTCAGCACAGGTTTTGTTACTGAACAAATCTGTTACCCTGAGTATGGCCTTCCAATGACTTAAGGGAAATACTGTTGGTTTTCAGAGCATGGAGGGAGTTCACGATTGTGGAAAAGGGGTTGTGGACCTGTTGTAGTTACTGTTTTCACTGCTGTGTTTGTGTAATCAGATTTGTTTATCACACAGCATAAAGTAAACAATTCCCGAACGAGGTTTGAGAAAGTGTTACAGTTAATGCATTTCATTCGTCTTCTTTCCAGCGTAGTTATTGACGACTTATACGTATCAAGCAAGATTGGCACCGCCTAGAGTGCGGTGTAGAGAACAAATAACGCACTGCTCACATTATCGTGGGGGTAACAAGTAGCAAGTAAGTGTATGACGTCAGGTGGTGGTGGGTGTCACAAAGAGCAATGTAGTAAGGGTCAGAGGGTGGTAGTGGTTGGAGAGCTACTTTATATAGGGCGCTCTAGAAATGTCTCTTTCAGGAAAAGATTTTTGAGCATGCTGTCATGAAAAGAAGGAATGTCCCATGCTAATATCTGGATAAGAGCATTCTGAGCAGGTGGAATGCATTGACAAGTCTAAAATTGAAGAGGATTTCACTGGAGTAGAGTGAGCACAGGAAGCGTTGGTAGGAAAAAGGTTGCTCTTAATTTCTAAAATAGTCTCATAAATTTTCATTAGCAAGAATGTCAGATCCTCAAATCATCTATATCACTGTTAGCAAAATTTCAAAAACCTCTTCTGTTGTGTTTTTCTTTAAGTGTCCTGGGCAGCCTTTAATAGTACGTAAAGATTTTCTTTTTTAACTGGTGGCAATTTTTCATTTTGATGCTGGTCTCTATTTTGTGATGGGGACTCTCCTTGGGGTGTAAAGCCATCTACAGGTACCCTTGCCCTGAGAGAAAATGGCTGCAGGTCTCATCATCCAGGCTGGAGAACAAGAAAGAACCTGGGATAGTAAAGGTGGAGGAAGATAACTTTTTTGTGCAAGAAATTGACTTGCAGAAGAACAGCCAGTCCCCTTAGGAGGCCTTCTGCCAGCGCCTCAGGCAGTTCTACCAGGAGACACCTGGGCCCTGAGAGGCTCTTCGAAGACTGCGAGAGCTTTGCCGACGCTGGCTGCGGCCCGAGACACACAGCAAGGAGCAGATCGTGGAGCTGCTGGTGCTGGAGCAGTTCCTGACCATCCTGCCCGAGGAGCTGCGGGCCTGGGTGCGGGAGCAGCATCCACTGAATGGAGATGAGGCTGTGTCTTCGTTGGATGATTTGGAGAGAGAGTTTGATGATCCGGGATTCCGGGTGGGAAGAGGTGTTCTGTGGTGGCAGTGTGCAGCATCTACTGGTAGGGTTCATAGGAAAGCAGTGAGGGCAGCCGTGAGCTTTTGTCCCCGTCATGCTTCATAGTTTCTGTTGGTTCCTTTTTCTGTCTCATCTCTCCTTCTTCTTCTTTTTTTTTTTTTTAAAGATTTTTTATTCATTTATTCGACAGAGATAGAGACAGCCAGCGAGAGAGAGAACACAAGCGGGGGAGTGGGAGAGGAAGAAGCAGGCTCATAGCGGAGGAGCCTGATGTGGGGCTCGATCCCATAACGCCGGGATCACGCCCTGAGCCGAAGGCAGACACTTAACCGCTGTGACACCCAGGTGCCCCTCATCTCTCCTTCTAAACCTGTTGAGTCCTTTTTCCCTGTCCTGTCTCTCCATGGGAAGTGTTTCCTAAGGTTTTACTTCTAGTTCTCACAATAGCGTCTTCCCAAGCCCTATGGTCCCTCCTTGTCTCCAGGGCACATCCCAAGCAGAGGGACAGGAAGTGCTCTGGGAGGAGGTGATGTCCCTGGGAGCTGCACCCTGGTCACCAAGTTATCAGCTCCAGCACATGGAGACCCTGCTCCAGCACGCCTCTCTGGAGTCTCATTCTGTACAAGAGAGAGGTGAAGAGAAAGAGTAGGAACCGATCTGGGAAGGTGGGTTAGGATAGCAGGCTCCTGCTTGGCCAATCAAAGCCATCCTTTACAGCTTAATCATGAGTGTGTCTACCCTGACCCTCACCTGAAATGCTCACTGTCTCATCTGCCTCTCTCTTTACAAAGTACAACCTTTATTCTTGGCCTCTTAAGCAAAAGGTTTTTATTTTATTTGTTTTTCACATACCCATCTTTGCTTTTTATTAAAGCACCGAATGATCACATCATCTTATTGCTTCTCCTTTACCATCTCCTTTACAGTTGTCTCCCCAGTGTCTTGCCCTACCGTCTGTCTCTTTAAGTTTTCTCGACCCATCAGGGATGAAGCCACCTTTAAAACCTTTCATGTTGACTGCATTTCTCCTATCTTTCCCCACATTAAATTCCCTCCTCTTTTCACACTGGTACCTTCCCCTACGTGTTGATCCAGTGTACATTTGGTACGTTTTCCTTTCCACATTCTCTACATGTCAAAGGTGCTTCCCATTTACAAAGCTACCCCCTCCTTACATCCCCATCTCCTTCACAGTCTGTCCAGAAAATAGCAGTAAAGTGACCAGAGCAGCCAAGAAATCAGTCCTTTTCCACTATTTCCTTTGAGTGCAGGTGGAATGCTCATTTTAATGAGTTTGATGGGACATTTATCTCCCTCAGGCCAAATTTCACTAAAACTGTGTTTTTCTATTGAATTCATAAAGGAATTCTGATCTTAGTTAATATAAGGTAATTACTGGTTTATACTGAATCTGCAAGCAATGTCCTATTTGGGGGAAGATTAAGACAAAGAATTTTCTTTCCAACCAATAGAATAAATACACTTTTGCCTTTCCCCTGTAACTGTATTTGAATGCAGTTTGAAGTACTCTTTATACACTTAGGTTTTTAACAAACGCTTTAATAATTTGTGCCCTTTTCATGGTAAAGATTGTTCCCATTATTCCCTTAATGAATACAACATAGGTTATTTATTCCAGAATATGTCTGTTTCACCTTTCCTCTCTAGCACTTTCCTTCCTTAATTGAGCTGAAGAAATATTTATCGATTGTTGGGGGGACATGACTAAAAAAGAGAAAAATGGTCCCTTGGGGTGTAATAGTCTATCAGTTCAAACAGGTGACATTTCCATTTTATTTACTTCTATATATGTCTAAAATTTTCCATAATAAAAAGCTTAAAAAGAAAGTGACATTTGAATGATCCATTTCCTATTTTAGATAGTGAGACCAAGCCTGAGACTGGGAAATTGGCTGGAAAGCAGGAAGTATCCAAGGGGTTGGAATCACAGAAGATGGTACTCTGTAGAATCTGCAGAGGCAGGAACATTTTCCGGAGGACCCATTTTGGAGACCTTCATGAACGCAAGGACAGGTTTGGCAGGCATCAAGGAAATTCAGAGGAAGGACAGCAACACAGGTGTGATCAGTGTGGGAAAAGCTTCAGGCACAGCGTCAGGCTAATTGGACATCAGAGAAGCCACACAAGGGAAAAGCCCTTCAGTGTCAAGAGTGTGGGAGAGCCTTTGCTCAAAACAGCTCTTTTTAAGCACCTCATAAATCACACCGGTGGAAAACTATCAGTGTCATCAGTGTGGTAAAAGTTTTAGTCGAGGCTCAGTCTTTATCAAACATCAGAGAAATCACACGGGGGAGGAACCATATGAGGGCAGTGACTGTGGTAAAACCTTCAGTAACAACACCGGCCTTGCTCGGCATCAGAGATATGACAGCTTAGTAAAACGTTACCAGTGCACTGACTGTGGGAAGCTTTCAGGGAAAGTTCAGACCTCACTCAACATCAGCAAATTCATGCAGGAGAGGAGCCCTATGAGTGTGATGAATGTGGACAAGCCTTCAGTGGAAGTTCTGACCTTAACAGATATCACAGAATTCACACTGGGGAGAAACCCTATGAGTGTGACGAGTGTGGGAAGGCCTTCCTTCTGAGCTCATATCTCACTGAGCTCCAGAGAATCCACAACAAAGAAAAACTGTACGTGTGTAGTAAGTGTGGAAAATCCTTTAAACAGAGGTCAGGTCTCTTTCAACAACAAAAAAACCCCCACAACTAATCAAAACTGCATTGCTTAAAATGTAAAAACGTTAGTAAAAATGTTGAGCAGCATTTGTTCCTGGCAGAATTTAGATGAGCTGGGTGAGACTCTTGGTATCTGTCACTTTCCCAATCTCCTGACATCACAGTATCCACAGATTACATTTCCCTCTTTCAGAATGAGCCAACCCCATTATCTGTTTCAGGGCCTGAAGGCTGGCTAATTAGAAGTGCAAAGCCTCAGAATGGCCACTTTCATCCTACTCACAATGAAAGTACACACAAGCGTACTATCCACTACACACTATGTGACCTTTTAGGCAAGTCACCCATGCTTTCTGGGCATCTGTGAATTATGGGATTAAAATACATAATATCTCAAAGGTCCCTTCCACCTCTAAAATTAAGTGGTTTTTTGTGAATACCAGCAACCCTCTATATTTAATTACTAAACATTCAAAGAGTGTCCTCCACAAATTTGTCCCAGGATTTCCAATGTTACTTTCCTTTACTGTCCTGCAGCAGCTCTGTCGTATTGGTCTCATTTTGCCTGGCCACCCCAAGTACACTCCAGCTTCCATGTCTTTGTCTTCCATTCTTCACCCCTCATGCCCTGAATGCCCTGTCTTCCTTTGTTGAAGAAGTTTTACATATGTCCGACTGTAACCCCATTTAGAATAAAGCTTTCTGAGTGTTGAGCCTCCCAGAGGTTGCATCACAGTGCTCATAATGTGCCACTAAAAATGGCGTGGCTTAAAGATTAATGACCCTGTTGAGTATCTACCCTTAAGATCATGACGTGAGCCAAAGGCGGACACTCAACTGACTGAGCCAATCAGGAGTCCCTAAAGGATATTTTTTAGAGAAAAAATTCCTCTAGATTCCTACCTTCCCAGTTTGAGAATTACTTTCACTTATTTACATTGTCTATTTGGAGAGATTTTTATACACACAGGGAGAGAGAGAACATAATTTTAGATGTGTTTCAAATTTTTCTGATCTGTGCTATTTTATCAATCACCCTTATTTAAATAAAACACTCTGTATTTCTATATTATCACCTTAGGGCTTGTATAATAATTTTAGGTTTCTTTTGACTTTAAAATGTATATATCTCCACCTCTGTCTATTTGAGAAACATTTCTGGAATAGCTGGGTAAGAAGATTATCATATATATGTATCTAAGTATTACTAGTAGCTCTATTTTTGTCTAATGGACACTGTGTTAAACTCGCAACAAAAGAAATGGCCCCTTTAAGACCCACATGCAAGGAGTCCTAGCTAAAGGATCCTTCAGGGCTAAGGAAGCTACCTAATCAGGAAATCTGGATTTAAGTGCCGGCTCTGCTG
The DNA here is from genome assembly GCF_017311325.1 of Ursus maritimus. Classification (NCBI taxonomy): domain Eukaryota; kingdom Metazoa; phylum Chordata; class Mammalia; order Carnivora; family Ursidae; genus Ursus; species Ursus maritimus. The sequence continues at coordinate 8,074,243 of NW_024425564.1, forward strand.
ACCTCAGTCATGGAATATGCGTGTATTCAGCTTAGGAGATATACCAAAGAGTTTCCCCAAAATAATGTTACCAATTTACACTCTCATCAACAGCCTATGAAAGTTCTCATTGCTCCATAATCCTTGCTAACGTGTGGCTCTGTGAATCCTTTTTTTTTTTTTTTTAATCTACGAATGGACACTTGGGCTTCTTCCATAGCCTGGCTGTTGTAAATAATGCTGCAATAAACATAACGGTGCCTGTATCTTTTCAAATTAATATTTTTGTTTTCTTTTCACAGATACCCAAATGTGGAATTACTGCATCATAAGGTAATTCTGTTAATTTTTTGAGAAACTTCCATACTGTTTTCCACAGTGGTGGCACCAGTTTACGTCCCCACCAACAATTCACGGAGGGTTCCTCTTCCTCCACATCCTCACCAGCACTTGCTATATCTTGTCTTTTTGGTGTTGGCCCAGAGTGTGTGTGAAGTGATGTTGTGGTTTTGATCTGCATTTTCCTGATGATGAGTGATGTTGAGCGTCTTTTCACGTGTCGGCCATCTGTGTGTCTTCTGTGGAAAAATGTCTATTCATGTTTTCTGTCCATTTTTAATTGGATTATTTGGTGCTGAGTTGTATAAATTCTTTATCTATTTTGGATATTAACCCCTTATTGGTGCTGAGTTGTATAAATTCTTTATCTATTTTGGATATTAACCCCTTATTGGATATGTCACTTGCAAATATACTCTCCCATTCAGTATTTTGCTATTTTGTTGATGTTTTCCTTTGCTGTGCAAAAGCTGTTAATTTTGGTGTGGTCTTGATAGTTTAATTTTGCTTTTGTTTCCCTTGCCTAGGGAGATATATCTAGAAAAATGTTGCTGGCTCCAGTGTCAAGAAATTACTGCCTATGTTTTCACCTAGGAGTTCTATGGTATTGGCTCTCACATTTAGGTCTTTGATCCATTAGCTTATTTTTGTGTATGGTGTAAGAAAGTGGTCCGGTTTCATTCTTTTGCATGTAGCTGTTCAATTTTCCCAGCACCATTCATTGAAGAGATTGTCTTTTCCCCATTGGATATTCTTGTCTCCTTTGTCCACGGTTACCTGACTACGTACGTGTGGGTTTATTTCTGGGTTGTGTGTTCTGTTCCACTGATGTATGTGTCTCTTTTGTGCCGGCACCATAACATTCTGATTACTAGAAGTTTGTAGTATACTTTGAAATCTGGGATTGTGATACCTCCAGCTTTGTTCTTTTTCAAGATTGCTTTGGCTATTCAAGGTCTTTTGTGGTTCCATACAAATTTTAGTATTATTTGTTCCAGTTTTGAGAAAAATGTTGTTGGTATTTTGATAGAGATTGCATTAAATCAGTAGATTGCACTGAGTAGTATGGACATTTTAACGATATTGGTTCTTCCAATCCATGAGCATGGGATAGCTTTGCGTTTGCTTGTGTCATCTTCAATTTCTTCCATCACTGTTTCATATTTTTTGGAGTATACTATGAATCCATTTTAACAGGGATTTCAGCACTGGGGTTGTGGTTGCTTAAGAAATACATAATGACCTGTCATATTGACAAAATACAAAAGTCTGAGAACATAAGTTGGGGAGGCTGTTTGAAAACAGGCACTCTCACTTTGCTGTTGAGAGTACAAAATAATACAATGCTTGCAAAGATGCTTCCTTTTCTCTCTATTCCCTCCTTTTTCTTCATTGTTCATTGTAGCATTATTTGTTTAAACAAAATATTGAAAACAATCCGAATACCCATTCCTTACAGACTGGTTGGAAAAATTATAGTACGGCCACGTGTTGGAGTACTATGCCACTGCAAGCAAGCAAGCAAGCAAGCAATAAATAAATAAATAAATAAGGGATATTTCCATGAACAGATAATTTCCAGGTGTTTTTTTTTTTTTTTTAAAGATTTTATTTATTTATTTGACAGAGAAAGAGACAGCCAGCGAGAGAGGGAACACAAGCAGGGGGAGTGAGAGAAGAAGCAGCAGGTTCCCAGCAGAGCAGGGAGCCCAATGCGGGGCTCCATCCCAGGACCCTGGGATCAGGCCCTGAGCCAAAGGCAGAAGCTTAACGACTGAGCCACCCACGCACCCCATCCAGGTTATTTTAGTAGGTGATAAAGCAAGGTTCAAAAGAATGTATATAATATGGTAATTCATAGTGATAAAGAAGGTAAGTGCTTATTTTTGTAAGAGAAAAGAGAGTACAGAAGAGAGGAAGGAAGGGAAGGAGGAAGGAAAGACAGGATAAATTAAAACTAATGAAAATGGGGCATGATTATACAGTTGACACTTGAACAATGCAGGGGTTGGAGTACTGACCCCCATGCAGTCAAAAATCTATGTACAACTATTGACTCTCCCAAACTTAACCACTAACAGCCTACTCTTGACTGGAAGTCTTACCAATAACATAATTAGTAGATTTACACATACTTTGTATGTTGTATGTATAATATACTATATTCTTATAGTACAGTAAGCAAGAGAAAATAAAATGTTAAGGAAAATACATTTATAGAACTGTCCTGTATTTATTGAAAAGATCTGTGTATATGTGAACCTGCACAGTTCAGACCCATGTTGTTCAAGGGTCAACTGTAAAGGGTTAGGGATGGAAGCAGAGCTCTGGATATATCCTTTTATATCATTTACATTTTGAACTAAGTGTTTTTGCATGCTCAGAAAGGAAATGAAAAGGGATGAAAGGAAAACAAACCCTGAAGTAGAAAAACAAACAGAAATAGATGATCCTAACTGTTTATCAAGTTTATAACATAACTATAAAGAGAAAAGAATTCAAGTTAGTGTACGTATACAGTGCTCTGTATTCCCCCAATGGGATGTATTTCAAGAACCAATAATCCAAGCAAGCGGAGAAATTTTGAGCTCCACACAGCAGGTGTCTTGGTGCCGGTGATACCGGCGCAGTAAATTTGAAACCACTTTGTTTATACTGTAAGACAGCAAATTGAATGAACACACGGATGCTATTGCGAACCAGGTTTTCTGTGGGAAAAACAGAAAGGAAAAGGAAAAACAAACGTGCAATGGTGAAAATGAAAAAAAAAAAAAACCACAAAAACGAAACAAACAAAAAACTATGTGGATTTGTATTTGAACTGGAGACATTGTATAAAATCCTGCAGAAAATGTAATCATCGGTAGGGCCTAGAAGTATTGATATGTCCCAGTGCCAGTGAGCTTCTCTGTTGGTTTCTGTGTCCCATTCTCCAGGGAAAGGAATCAGAGCTTCATGGAACAATGGTAGATTCTAGGTCTAGAGCAGGACAAGTATAAAAGGAGCCTGGAATGTCTTGTGCAATTAGGTAAAATGCACAAAAACTGTTTGGTGGATGACAACTAACAAACGCGGGAGTAATGCAAGTCCGTTTTCTCATTTGTTTAATGGGGATAATTGCACCTAGCCTACAGGGTTGCTGTTTAGAATGAATGAGTTAATACGTGCACAGCTCTAAGCGGGCTGTTATTACATTTGCCCCCCTGGGGGACAGCCTGCCTCCCCGCGCATCACTCCACTGGAGAGGAGATTCCGCGAGGCGATCACAGAGGCGTGAGACCTCCGGGTTGCTAGAAGGAACGCGGCCGGAAGCGCTGTCCCCGGGAGGCGGTCCGCGTGACGCACTTCCGGCCTTTGTAGCCGGTCTTTCCTCACGCTACGGTTGTCAAGGACTCGGAGGTGGTGCGGTGTGGCCGGGTGGCCTCTCGTCCCACGGATGCCCGGTGAGCTTCGGAGTCGGGCTCCGCCGAAGGCCTTCGAAGGGGCCGGTGTGGGATGTGGGGCGGCGGCCCGGACCCGCCCCCGCCCCGGGGTCTCTTCCCAGCCCGTCCACCGCCTGTCCCGGGGCCCCGGCCGCTCGGCGCTCTCCCCGTCGGCCTCCTCGGATGTTTTCCCGCGTCCGGCGGGCTCTGCTGGGGACCCCTTGAAGCGATGAGCGGGGGGCGTTTCATAATCCGCCGCAGCATCTCGTAGTCTGGTCTACCGACGGCAGAGGCTCTTGCCTGGTGTCCATTTTCCTTTTTGTAGCGAGTGTTTAAATAGCAGTTGTTATGTTCCAGGCAGGCGTTGTTGAAAGCACTTCCCAAATATTAACTAAGTCACTTCTCATAACTCTAGGAAGTAGGCACTGGTGTTATGTAAGCTCCCCCGCTCTTCCCCCTTTTTTAACATCGAGGGGAAAAAATGAGGTCAAGTACCTTTCCCGGCGTCATGCAGCTGCTGTCATCAGGGTGCGAATCCAGGCTGTCTGGCTCGAGTCTGTTTGCTGCCCTGACTCTGCATTAGCGTTACAGCCACAACCCGGGAGGTTACTTCTCTCTCTCGAATCTGATATGCACCTTTTGGACCTCAGTAGTCTTGGGCTTCTAGTTAGGATTTAAGATTGGAGAAGAATAGATCTGAAGAGGTGTGTATTTTTGAGAGTATGTCTGCAAACTTGGTGAAACCGCTATTTTATTTGTGTGTTCACCTGTGTAGTGCACGTTTCCGCACCCTTTCACCCACGTTGGGCTTTGGGCAGCAGAGAACATGACCTTGTCCCCAGGGGTAGGTAGCAGCGATTGACTAAGCCATCTTAAACCAAAAATTGCACATTATCTCTTTAGAAGGTGGTTAATTTGCAAGCTTATTATGTGCCAGGCTTTGTGCAAAACGAGTTTATCTGCATTATCATTTACTACCTGTGACAACTTCGCAAAGTAGCTGTCCTCGTTTTGTACATGAGACAGGGTCAGAAAAATCAATCAGGTAACTTGCCCAGGATCACACTGTTAGTAAGTCAGGATTCACAACTAGACCTGCTACCTCATACTATTCTACTTATTGCAGATAAATAGGAAAGATAAGAGCTATGTTGTGTGTGTGTGTGTCTGCGAGCGCGCACACCCGTGCCTGAGATTGAAGATGGACAGAGAAGGTCTGAAAGAATCCATTCTAATTTTTAACAGTGCCTGCTTCTGTTGAAGGACTTCTTTATTCTGTACGTTTTGGATTTTTTTTTTTTTTAATGTGAGAAGTAACCACAGGATAGATTGTGACTGAGGGTAAAAGGTGGGGCTCATGATATAAGAGCTGGAAGGAGAAAAAGGGTGGACGGAACAGACAAGGAAGACCTCAGAGGATGTGAGAGTCAAATCAAGGTGCAAAGATTGGGTGGGGTCTGGTTAAGTGCAGAAGGCAAGATCGTAGGCATGGAACACGATGAGGAAAGCCTGATGAAACAATAGTGAGAAGAAAAGCCTAAGTGAAGCCGCAGTTTTAGCACGTGGAATAGAGGAAAACAAGAGTGGACCCCACAATTGAAGCTAGAGTTGTGACTGGTCTTGAGCCAGGCTTGGGAGTGTGGGGATGCGTCCAGTAAGTACTGGGGGGCCTTAGATGGTGACATCGGAGGGGAGAGCGTGGGGATACGTTATGATAAAGACACATTTGTATTGCGTGCTGCTTGGTCTTCACCTACATGCCTGTCCTTGGTAAAGAGCATTTTTCCTTGAGAGTCATAGTAGATTTGGGGATATTGAGCTTTCTGGGGCTCTAGGAGAAACCAGCTTTAAAATGCAGATTTTTTTTTTAAGCGTGAGAGATTATTATGCTAATTATATACCTGGCAGGTACAGATGATCCCCAACGACGAAGGATGATTTTTCAACTTAACAATGATGGGAAAGTGATTCACGTTTAGTACTACAAATTCTGAGTTTTGATCTTTTCTTGAGAAAAAATTATGAGAAACAACTGATAAACATACAGCCATTCTGTTTCTCACTTTCAGTACAATATTCAGTAAAGTACATGAGATTTTCAACACTTGATTACAAAATAGGATTTGTGTTAGACAATTTTGCCCGACTATGGGCTAATGTAAGCATTCTGAGCACATGTAAGGTAGGTGAGGCTGAGCTATGATGTTTGGTGGGTTCGGTGGGTTCAGTGCACTTTCAAAGTGTGATATTTTCAATTTTGATGGGTTTATGAGGACATAACCCCATTGTAAGTTGAAGAAGACCTGTGCAATGGGGTGGTGAACCTAAAAGAGATTAAATACTGTTTGTGACCAGGAGGGCAGGGTTATAAAACATTTGGGAAGCGTTTTAGAGGCACTGGGTTCAAAGAGGAGCTACAATGTGCTGCTGTGAGGCAGTGGGATTTTAGGCCACCAGACAGAAGCAAAATGAGGAGAGGAAAGCAAAAGGGAGCCTAGGCTGTACAGATAATAGAGAGGATTGATCGTAGTAAAACTGAGTTAAAGATTTGAAACACCATATAGCAGAAATGATTTTTTATGAGCAGAGCTCAAAGCTTTAGCTGCATTTTCTGTGAATAGAAAATCTTTGAGTTAAAACGAGAGTGGAGGGCAACAAATAAGAAAAAGACATTTTTCAGGGCCTAGAAAGTTGACAAAGCAGGAGGGCACAAGTAGCTGTTTAATCCTTTGAATGCATGCTCTGTTAATTGAGTGACTGAGAGCACACATTCTTCATTGCCCTATTTGATATTTGCACCCAGAACTGCCTCACCCTAGAGCAAACTCTGCAGACCGTACTTTATGCCCCCATCATTGCTGCCTGGATTATGAGATAGCTTCTCTTCCTGCTTCCACTTCTTAAAGTCTGTTGTCACAGTGGCCAGTTATACTTTTATAGTAAAACTTTAATTTTACTTTTTAAGTAAAATTTGGCCACCCCTCTGCTGAAAACCTCTGATGGCTCTCCACATGTCTTAGACTAGAGCAGAGTCCTTACAGTGGTATCTCAGTCTGTTCCCAACCTGGCTTTATCTCCCATCACTGTACCTTTCACTTTCTCTTTTGTAGCCACATCGTTTGTCCAACTGGCCGTTCCTGGAAGAATCCAGGCATGCTCCTACCTCCAAGGACTCAACCTTCCCTTTGCACGGAACAGTCCATCTCCAGGTAGTCACTGACTGCTGCTCACCTCCCTCAGGTTTCTGCTCAAACTTTACCTTCTCGACAAGGTAAAGATCCCTGAGTCCTCCATACAGAGACCTTTCTTTCCCCTGCTCCCTATCTCCTTTACCTTCATTTTTCTCTGTAGGATTTATCACTGTTTGACATCTGTTTCATTACTGTCTGTGCCTGTCGGCTCCTTCCTTCGTCCTGTTCCCTTCTTCTGCGGACGTACAGGAGAGAGAGGGGTGGTGGTTGCGACTGAATTCTGAAGTCGATTTGCTGGGTTGGAAATGCAGCGTCATCGCTTACTGTGTGTGAGACCTTGGGCAAACGACTGAAACTCTTTGGGCCTCGGTTTTCTCATCTGTTAATATGTGTGTGATAACAAAACCTTGCGGTTTTTTCAAGGAGTCTGTGAGTTAATATATGTAAAATATCTAGTACGGTGCCTGGTACCTTAAAAGCAATATAAATGTCAGCTGTTATTGATATTGTGATTAGAATGTAAATTCCATTAAAGTAGGGACTTTGTTTTGTTGGCCACTTATCTCTAGTGCCTAGAACAGTACCTGGAATATAGTAGGCTCTGAATAAGTATTTGCTAAATGAATGAGTGGTGTGTGAGAAGGTTTGAAAGAAAAAGATAATATGGAACTCAAAGTGATAGGGAGTCAGCACCAAGAAGAGTTGGGGGGGAAATAAGAGCTCAGAGATCCTGTCCTTGGAGGGAAAAACCCTCTTGACTCTTCCTGGGGGTGGCGACTGTAGAGGTCAACGAAGTCACGAGTGTTAGAGATTTGTGGGGGGATAATGTTCACAGGTTACCCAGAAGGATGCTTCCCCACCCCAGTGGTTTTCCCTGCTTGGTAAGTATAACTGATAGTGGCAATATGGATTGAACGTTCTTGTAGTGTGAGCCGTGTCCAGTCATAACTTAGATACACTGTCCTTAGTTTTTTTCTTATTTTGCAGTGCATGCCAATACCTAAGAATAGTGTTGGGTTACACTTACGGTGAATTATAATCATTTTACTTAGATTTGGAACATTTATAAGGCTATAGGTCATGGCTCATGTGGATCTTGAAGTCTGTGTGGTGGACTATGACCAGGGTTTTTTGCTTTGGGGTTTAAAAAAAAAAAGCAGGATTTTAAAAATAGTAGTATGTGTCACATAATTCAGGATTCATAGTGTTTTGTGAAATTATTATTATTTCTGTTACTTTGTGTGTGTATCTCATGCATACATACATTCATGTGCACGTGTATGTGCGTGTTCTGGGTCTCAGTATAAAATGTTTCTTTCTCTTTTTTTTCGTTATAAAATATTTCTTAGGGTCCTGGTCAAAATCACTAGGCTACATAATATTCTTTCAGAAAATTGCTTTCATGGGGACACCTGGGTGGCTCAGTCGGTTAAGCATCTGCCTTCACCTCAGGTCATGATCCCGGAGTCCTGGGATCAAGTCCTGAGTCAGGCTCCCTGCTCAGCAGGGAGTCTACTTCTCCCTCTCCCTCTCCTTCTGAGTGTTCTCTCTCTCTCTCAAATAACTAACTAACTAACTAAATAAATAAATAAATCTTAAAAAGAAAAGAAAATTGCTTTCATTACTTACTATCCTGGTTAAAATTTTATCGTAAGCTTTAAGTGGTCATAGACACTTGTCTCTTTATGAGCACTAATTTTATTTTACACACAGTTACCCACTCTCCATCCTCAAGGGGATTAAAAATTAAGCAATTTCCAAGAAATTAAAGGACAAGAAACAGCTCAAAGGGGGCGCCTGGGTGGCTCAGCCGTAAGCGTCTGCGTTCCGCTCAGGTTATGATCCCAGGGTCCTGGGATCAGGCTCCCTGCTCAGCGGGAAGCCTGCTTCTCCCTCTCATACTCCCCTTGCTTGTGTTCCCTTTCTCGCTGTCTCTCTGTCAAATAAATAAATAAATCTTAAAAAAAAAAGAAAAGAAACAGCTCAAAGTCTACCTCTGTTTTAAAATATCAGAATCAATATTTCTTTCATTTTAATACCTCTGACTCAAGACCAGTTCAGTTGGCTACTTTCTGATTCTTTTGCCATAGTGTTTTGATCACTAGGATCCATTTTGTTTCCCTTTTCTCCTATTCTTGGCGTCCTCTATGACCACTTGGCACCAAAATGCTCGTTTACCTCCATTCAGCTGAAAATTTACTCTGAGTCTCCTCTTTCAATTCAAATGGAAACCCTGTGTGTTTCAGCTGATTTATTTGAGCTTAATTCATTCAGGATGATCCAAATGGTCCCTTCTTTTGATAAAACTCTGTGTGTGTGTCTGTGTGTCTGTCTGTGTGTGTGTGTGTCTGTGTTGGGACCGGGGTTGGTGGGGAGAGGTGTTTTTTTCCTGCTTTCCTTCCAGTGTCACCTGCATCAGAATTTGCTTAGTCCTTAGCATTACTCGTGCATTCAGTGTTCTTCACTAGACAGTGACTGCTTTTGTTACACAGACTCCCCGTGCCTACCAGCAGAAAAGATTTTCTACATTTTAGTATTTTTTTCTCTGCAATTATTTTTTAGATTTTGGGATTTCCAGGAGAAAAGCTCAAAGAGGAATCATCAAGAATAGACTCTTTTTCTGAAGAGTTAAGCCTAAGATGGCCACAGCCTTGGCCCTTCAGACTTCAGAGATGCAGGAAGGACTTCAGACAGTAAAGGTAGAAGAGGAAGAGGGGGATTGTGCCTGTGGGCAGGAATCTGGCCTGTCGAGAGATAACCCTCATACCAGAGAGATCTTTCGTAGACGATTCCGGCAGTTCTGCTACCAGGAGACTCCCGGGCCCCGCGAGGCGCTGAGCCAGCTCCGGGAGCTCTGCCGTCAGTGGCTGCGGCCCGAGACCCACAGCAAGGAGCAGATCGTGGAGCTGCTGGTGCTGGAGCAGTTCCTGACCATCCTGCCCGAGGAGCTGCAGGCCTGGGTGCGGGAGCACCGCCCAGTGAGTGGGGAGGACGCGGTGACTGCGCTGGAGGATCTGGAGAGGGAGCTGGATGAGCCAGGAGAGCAGGTGGAAGATGGGAGAACGGAGGTTTGTACCTGCAGGAGCAAGGGTGAGGTTTCAGTGCAGCAAGAGGAAGAGGAGGAGGATTTCTTTGTGCCTCACATGGTCTATTGTGGGCTGTCCATCTCTCTGCCTCTTGTCGCCAGTTTCTTGGTGGTATTTTTCCTATACAGTGGACCTGGGAAGGCCGCCTTACAATGTGTCTCTGATATTTGATTTGTGACTGTCCTTAATTTCCACCAGGTCCCAACCTATGCTTGTGAACAGGGAGAGTTTGCGAAGGAGAAAGCAACTCGGGGAGCAGCCCAGGAGTTGTCAGGTGGCCCGCTCCAGCCGTTGGAAGAGCTGCCTCCGAGCAGTTCGCGAGAGCTGTGCCCGGTTCAGGAGATCGGTGAGGATCAGAATTGCCTCGGGAGGCCTCCCTCACTCCCTGAGTGTCCATCCGTTCAGCACATCTGTTCAGTGTGTGCTGTGCGTCAGGCCATGTGTTTGGTCCTGGGGATTCCGTGACAAGCAAGGTAGACATGCTCCCTGCCCTCAGGAAGCTCGCAGCTTGGCAGGAGAGGCAGACAGCACACGAGCAGTTACAGTTCAGCGTGTCTTCTCCCTGAGGGCAAAGTAAAAGTAAACAGAAACCGTGGTTATTCGTCCCCTGCCACCCACTCTCCCGGCTGGTTTTTCCCTTTTTCCTTTGGAAATGTAATATTCACGTGATCCACAAATTATTTCAGGTCATGAGGCTGGGACTTGGAACGTGGAGTTAGCCCCACAGAGGGAGCTTTGTAAAGAAATGAGATCTCTTGTGGAAGTACCCGAAAAACTGAATGGTGATATTACTCAGATGCCTGAACGTGGAGACGACTGTGACCACGAGGGCAGATTGGAAAGGCAGCGGGCAAGCTCTTCCGTGGAGAGACCCTATATCTGTGGTGAATGTGGGAAGAGCTTCACCCAGAATTCCATCCTTATCGAGCACCAGAGAACCCACACGGGGGAGAAGCCCTACGAGTGCGATGAGTGTGGGCGGGCCTTCGGGCAGCGGTCAGGCCTGTTCCAGCACCAGAGACTCCACACCGGGGAGAAGCGCTACCAGTGCAGCACCTGCGGCAAAGCCTTCAGTCAGAACGCCGGGCTCTTCCATCACCTCAGGATCCACACGGGGGAGAAGCCCTTCCAGTGCGGTCAGTGCAGTAAGAGCTTTAGTCGACGTTCTGTCCTCATTAAGCATCAGAGAATTCACACTGGGGAGAGGCCTTACGAATGTGAGGAATGCGGCAAGAACTTCATTTACCACTGCAACCTCATTCAGCATCGGAAGGTCCACCCCGTGCTGGGTCCAGCCGGCCCCTTGGAACAGGTAGGGCAACATTTCCCGACGTCAGGCTACTAGCGCGGTCGCAGGGTAGGCTCTTACTTTGTCCCTGAAGCAAGGTAATGGTAAAAAATAGTTTAATCCTCTTGAGGAGGAAGCTCCAAGGAGAGCCAGTGATATTGTCCGTACTTTTATGCTGAGAGAAGCATAATATCTTAAGTACATCTGTCAGGATCTGACAAGTCAACAACACCCACACTTTGCAATACTGAGTCTTGTTGTGTAGACTTTATCAACATAGTCTCCAGTCTCACACGCTCCTGTGCAAAAAGTTTTCTAGGTGTACTTCAGGAGAACTTCATCCTAGTTTTAAGAAACTTTTAAAAGAGGTTTTTAAAAATTATATGCTGTGTGAAATTATGTTAAATGAGTATTTAAAAACTAATTTAAAAATAATTGCAGTAAAACCTGTAATGTAAACGATTCGACTCTTTTCTGTTTTCATAAAATATCATTTGCTTTTTGACCTACAACAGGGGGCAGATGAATCCTCCCATAAATACACAAAAGGCTTTTCCCTATAGGAGAACTCTGTAGAGTTCCAGTAACTCGGCCTCCGGTTAGGATCTAAGGAATTGAAGCAACCGTGTGTTACTAGTAGCTCAGTGGCTAGACGTAGCTGATACTGCTCCAGATTTTAAATTTGTGCGGACCAAGAAACTTAGCTAAAAATCTGATATCTCACTTCCGATCTTTGTTATGAAAATATAGGCCTCTTTGCATTTTTCCTGTGACTTACAAGTGTTTGCAGTTTTTGCTTTCTTTCTTTAACCTTAGTTATGGAGAATTTCAAACACATACAAAAAGAGAAAAGTATGATCAGTCTTCCATGTTGATTGTTTTTTATAAGCTCCAGGCTTCTCAGCATTACCTGCTGATTACCACCAAGGTCATGCATAAAAAAACTTCTTTCCCTTAGCAGTTATTGAGTGTTTCCTTTATACTTAAGCCCAGGACACACACAAAGGAAAATCTCTGGAGATGACAATCTGTATCTGAGTACCAAATACACAGCAGATCACTCAACAATAATAGAAACACTGTAAGGGACCTTAGAGATCACTTCTCTGTCCCCTTACATGATTGATGCAGAAACGGAGGCTCTGGGAAGTAGCTGTAAGATCATACGGACAGCTGGTTAATGGAGCTGGAGCTGGAGCTAGAACCCTGTCTTCTAGCTCCTTGTGCTCTTTCTACTAAGCCACTGGAGGCATTTTATCTCCAAACAGAAATTACTAGCATATGGAACTTAGAAGATTTAGAAGGCACCGAGCTTTTGCTTTTTAGCTCAACAAAGCCTCCCATCTGTGTGTTTCAATAAATGCACAGCTCCTCTGTTCAGTTTACAGTGGAGTTCCAGGAAAGACTCACCACTTACCCCTCATTTGGGGCATTTTATTTTTAAGTGATCTCTACACCCAACGTGGGGCTCAAACTCACAACCCCAGGATCAAGAGCTGCGTTCTCCACTGACTGAGCCAGCCAGGCAACCCAATTATTTTTAACCTTTAAATTTTAACTTACTTAGAGGGACTTTTCAAGAAGGGTAACTCGTTCTTCATCCGACTCAAGTATCAGAACAACATTAAAAAGGGAGCCTATCTTTTCCCTTATAGGTAGCCATTTCTCTAGTATCTTACATATCTTCAGTGTTTCTTTATGTAAATACAAGAAAACGTGAATACATATCACCTTATTTCCTCTATTACCCAGAAAGATGGCCTCCCGTTTACACTGTGCTACCCCTTGCCGTGTTCGCCAAACAGTACAGTCCTTAGAGTAACAGAGCTTCCTTGTTCTGTTTACGAGTGGACAGTATTTCATCTGTTGGGGCTCCACAGTTTTTAACACATTCCCGTAGATGTACAATCTCTATTTTAAAAGGTCGCAAATTGTTTCATTCTTCTCCCAAATGTGGTTCAAGCCAAATTCTGTTTAAAAACAACAGCTTCCACATGAGCTAGGAAACAGGGTTTGGGCAACTAGAGTTGTACCTAATTCTTCTGCAGAGAAATGCAGAAGTGATGGCGGTGGTTTTCAGTCTTGTGTATTTGGCTCTATTATGTATCCTAGTCATAATATTTCAAACCATTTCTGTCGCCATTTGTGGCTAATTGTAGGTCTTATCAAAACTCTTACATTTTCTCAACAGTGTATTTTACTGTGTGTTGAGGTTAAATTATTTCCAAAAGAAATACATATGGATTTTAAAGTGAAGTTAAGGAAAATATAGTAGACAAGTTTGAAATAAAAATCAGCTTCTCCAGTAATTACATACTCCATGTAGTAATATAATACATATGCTATTATAACCTGAGTTCGTAAGTACCTCAGACGCCGCTGCATATGCCGGAGCAGCATGTTTGGGTAATTCGATTATATCAGCTCTTAAAAGATTTAAAATATGAACAGATCAGGATTTTAAAGGCTGTATTTCTAATGGACTGTTTTTACACCTACAGTTGAAGATTGGATGTTTGGTTTGTTTTGTGCTTGTCTTCTTGTTTTGTTTTGTTCACAGCTTCTCAAAAATTCTAAATTTTCTCAACAACTGGTGAAATACCAAGAAACAAAAGCTCTCATATATGCTGTAGAGACATACACCACTTAGAATGCAGTGATGGTTGACATCATTAAATGACTTACAGTTCACCAAACTAACTACTTGTTCTCTGATACTAATTGTTCTAATTCACTTATGCTAATTCTCTTATCTAGGGTGCACATTTGTCATTACTTGATCACTGATGTTTGCCGTAGCCTGTGGATAATGGCCTGTAGGGCCGCACACTGTTTCTGTCTCAGTTGTCTCCCTTTTACATTCCTACGTTACCCTCACTTCTCTCTTTTCTGTGTCTACCCTGGCTCTTCTTATTCAACCCATGAAGTCTCTGGCATTGATCTCCTTTCAGGTGATCCGTAAACCAGTAGCCATCCCTCCCTGTGCCTTTGAAAGTCCAATCTGAAAGAGTAGTCAATTTTATGGCTGAGCAAGGTGTAAGAAATACTGATTCATATCCAGTTATGGTTCTTGGGGGATGGTCCAGCACCGCTCTGAGGACTGTTAGGAGATTGGACACTGTATGTCAAGAAATGGCTGAGAATTTTGCAACCAGAATCTGTCTAGGGCTGTGGGTATAAGAGCCCTGAAGACACTATTTCACTGTAATTTTTATTTGAAGGTCAGGACTCAAGGAGAACCAAGTCTCTGTCCACATTTTATATTTGGAAATGACTCCTGTTTTCTATATCTGACAATACTTTTCCTTTAAAAAACATAATTTATAGTAGAACATTGTTTTAGATTTTTCCTATAAGACAAAAGTTATTTCTGAGGATATTTTAAAATACAAGTATATCTAAAGTCCAGGCCCCTGGGTGGCTCAGTCAGTTAAGCATCTGCCTTCAGCTCAGGCCATGATCCCAGGGTCCTGGGATGAGCCCCATGTTGGGCTCCCTCCTCAACTGGGATTTTGCTTCTCTCCCCCCCCAACTCATGCTTGCTCATTTCTCAAATAAATAAAATCTTAAATATGTTTTCTTTTCTTTTCTTTTTTTAAAAGATTTTATTTATTTATTTGACAGATCCAGCGAGAGAGGGAACATAAGCAGGGGGAGTGGGAGAGGAAGAAGCAGGCTCCCAGTGGAGCAGGGACACCAATGAGGGGCCCGATGCCAGGACTCTGGGATCACACCCTGAGCTGAAGGCAGATGCTTAACGACTGAACCACACAGGCGCCCCTTAAATATGTTTTCTTTTAATTTTTTTAAATTTTGTTTATTAGAGAGAGTACAAACAGAGCAGAGGCTGAGGGAGAAGCAGACTCCCCACTGAGCAGGGAGCCCCGATGTGGGGCTCGATCCCAGGACCCTGGAATCATGACCCTAGCCGAAGGCAGGCACCCAACTCACTGAGCCTCCCAGGTGTCCCTAAATAAATAAAATCTTAAAAAAATAGTATATCTAAAGTCAAAATTATAAAATATGAAGTACTTTCTCAGGAGCAGTTTTGAAATATAAAATCTATACTAGTATACGTGTGTGTCGGTTAAATGTTGAGTTAGAAGTTGGGAGAAAAGTAGATTATTTGTAGAAGGACATGGAGGATAGAGGAAGGTGTTTTAGGCAGAGGGAACAGGGTGAGGAAGGCCCAACTAAGGTATGCTCAAGAGCCAGGCGTTTTCCAGTTTGGCCAGGTCATGGAGCTCCTGCAAGGAAGCGCAGGAGTGGGGGCCAGGTTGAGAGGGCCTTGAACACTTTGCTGTGCGTTTGGTCTTTGTTTGGTAAGCATAATGGGGTCACTGAAAGTATTTTGTTGTGCTATAGGGGCTTTTTAACACAGAATCAGAGATGTTACCCTTAGGAAGAAATTTTGAGTGTACCCATTTCATACCTACCTGAGAAAAGTGAAGCCCTAAGTGATTAAATACTTGTAGTGATCTTTTTTTTTTTTTTTTTAAAGAATTTATTTATGTGTGAGAGAGAGATAGTGAGAAAGAGCACGAGGGGGTGGGGAGAGGGAGAAGCTCAATCCCAGGACCCTGGGATCATGACCTGATCTGAAGGCAGATGCTTCACCGACTAAGCCACTCAGGCGCCCCTGTAGTGATCTATTTTTTAATCGCATTAAAATTTTTAAAAACAAAACTATGAACAGAGATCATTGTGAATTATATGTAGTTTCATAGACACTTAGACTTGGAGCCTGGGACACATTTTAGGCATCTGCAAATAGCAACAGCAGCAACAAAATNGGAGGGAAAGAGAAAAGGGAAGAACAAAATGTGAGAACATAAAAAGGACTTTGGCAAAATTACACATTAAAACTGGATGAGACCAACAAATATTGACCAAAGAGAAAGTAAAATAAGAAGACGTGGAGACAGTGTTGCCAAGAAATGTGCTTTATCTTTATAATAGCTATTATTAGAGATCCCTCTGTCTCTCAGTTGGTCCACGTGTCTTAGCAGTGAAAACAGCCACTGCTCTTTGTTCCTCACCCATTTCAGTGCTTTACATAAAAAAGAGAAGGAGGAGAAGAGCACAGTGTATAAATTACTGATTTTTGTTTTTAGGTCCCTGTGGACCCACACCCAGTTTGCCATGCGAACGTCTCCGCTCTATGATGAAGCCACTGTTTTCTGAATGTACACCTGTGTTAGAATCACCTGCGCTGTTTGAACTCCAGTTTCCTGGGCACTACCCCAGACTGGCTGAATGTCTCTGAGGGCAGGACCTGGGAATCTGCATTTTAGCTAGCTTATCAGTGGTTCTCAGACATAAGGTAACCATATATAATTTATTGCCCAGTCTGGGACACTTGAGAATGAAAGGGTATTAATAATTACACCCAGACAAGAGGCGGAACAGGATGGGTGGTCTTTCCACTTCCGACTTTCCCAGCTGAGGAGATAGAAGATAAGAGAATCAGAAAGAATACAGTGTTCTCATGAAAGCTCAGGTAGAACATCTATGAAGGAGGCTGTGGGAGATGGCGGTGTAGCCACCACCTGCCTGGTTTGAAATAATTCCTATTAACACATCTGTTGGGTTAGGTAAGAAAGGGTGGGTATGCCTACAAAACCACACTCCCCCTAAAAAGATCCCCCCAAAACAACAACGATAAAAACAGTTAAGATAGCTAGTTACCGAACGTGAACCTGTTGAGGTCATGGTTTACCAGACAAGGTGGATGACCTCTCAGAAGTGTAAGGAGCATCTCGGTGAATAGGGACTGATGGACTAGTGTGGGATGCTCATTTGTAAACTGGAGGAGAAGTGGGAGTATAGGGCACCAGCGGAGAACCTTGCGGGAATGAGGCAGAGGGTGAGCCAGCTTAAGCAAGATGAATGGGGACCGGATCCTGTGCCAGGTAGCTTCGTAAGTTACCATAACTGACGCACGTACTTCACTGGCTGCGGAACCAGAGCCGTGTTCCGGCCGCAGCTGACCCTGCCGCCATGTCCCCAGCACTGCGTGCCCTTGGCTTTCTGCTGACGTGGTACAGTGGGGGATCTCTAAGTGGTTCCGGTACCCAAAGGACAAGCCCTGAGACGGTGGAGAGCAAGCCCGCGTGCCGCTTTGCTCGGGGTGGTGCTGATTATTGCTTCGGACCCTGGGGGCCCATGGACAGTGGGCTCTGCACAAAGCGGATCTGCAGGGACCCTGCGGGCTGGGACCGCGGACGACCAGAGTCTTGGGGGAACGGAAGGCAGCGCAGCATTCCGTGAGAGCGGACAGGTGTCCTCGGTCGGGCAGAGAGCTGGGGGCCCAGGCAGAGTGGCCGCTGGCCACCTGGGGGACCGCTTGCCGGAGGCATTCCCAGGCCGCGGCGCTGGCGAGGGCCCCACGCCGGAGGTGCGAGCCCAGCCACCACTGAGATGACGGGTCCTCTAGGCTTCCTAGAGAGGCGGCGAGGAGCCGGCGGAGGCGCGCCCCGGCGTCGTGATGTACTTCCGGGCTGCCGTCGCGTGCCGGGCTCGGCGCTTCTCCCTCGCGTGGGTCCCCGGGATCCGGGCGCCCCTGGGTCGGCGCTCGCGTGCACGAGCGGGGCGCGGGTTTGCGGACGCTGTGTGGCCGCGGCCTTGAGGCCGGCGGGTGGTTTTCTGTTCCGTGGGCGGGTCTCCTGGGGTGATGGCCCACGGTCTTGCATATTGTGCGGTGAAGGCTTGGTGCCCTCAGGTACGATGACGGGGTCCGCGCCGACTGTTGCGGGCCGGAGCGACGTGCCGGGGGCGCTTCTGTGGCAAAGGAAACGGAAGCCAGCCCGTCCCTCAAGCACACACTTGTACGTGCCGCTCGCCGTGGCTCTGGAACGGGGACGCGCCAGATGACAGGGGCGCTGTGCCTTCCAGTGTGGGGAGGACGGCGGGTGAACTATCGCAAAGCAGCGTGAGGGCCTCGAGGAAGTAAAACGTCGCACACTCGAGGGCCTTTGGAGGTGCGGGGTGGCGAGTTCGAGGCCAGCCCCCGAGCAGGAGACAGTAAGCGGAACGAATAGGAAGCCACTGGCACGGACGGCGTGTGACGGAGCAGAAAACTGCCGCGGGGGACGTGGGTGTGGTGTGGCCGGGGCGGAGGGGGAAGTACGCAATGACTGGACTGCTCCAAGAACGCAGACGTCAAAAGGCAGTGGCGTCTCCATTTCTAATGGAACAGCTCGTACCCAGAATGTGGGCACACTGCCCTGCGGAAGAGCCCGCGCCCCGGGCTTCCGCCCTCGCAGCTCTGCTCGGCCACCTCAGTAGAGTTCGTCGGCGTGCCGGCACCCCGTGAGCTGCGGCATGGCCCCGTGGGTGGGAAGGGCCGCTCCGCAGAGAGCGGACAGCTGTCTAAGCAGGGCAGTAACGTAATCCTGCTAGGCTTCTGGGACCATTCTGGGAGCAGCGTGGTGGAGGAATGGGAAGGGAGCAAGCCCGGAGGCAGGAGGGAAGAGACGTGCAGCTGTCGCAGAAAGAGCCAGTACTCTAAGTTGGCGAGAGTAAGGCGGTGGCTGTGGAGATGAAGAGGGGTGGAGTGGAATTACGTGGGAAAGGTAGATGTAACTGTGCTTGATGACCAAGGACTAAAAAGTGCTGAGCACACTGCCTGGCATATACTAAGCATTACAAAACTTTTAAAAGAATATATAGTCAGGGAGGGGCCCCTGGATGGCTCAGTAGTTTGAGCCTTTGAGCGTCCAACTTGATTTCGGCTCAGATCGTGATCTCAGGGTGGTGGGATCCAGCCCCGTGAAGGGCTCCACGCTCAGCGTGGCATCTGCTTGTCACTTACCCTCTGCTCCTCCCCTGCTCTCTCTCTCAAATAAATAAAATCTTTAAAAAATAAAATATATTCAGAGATAGGTTTTTGGATTAGATGATTAGGTGAATGAATGTCCCCCCCCCCTTTTTTTAAAGTAGACTCCATGCCCAGCATGGATCCCAGTACAGGGCTTGAGATCACAATCCTGAGATAAAGACCTGAGCTGAGATCGAGAGTCAGATGCTTAACTGACTGAGCCACCCAGGTGCTCCATACATGTGCCATAAAAAAAAAAAAAAAAAAAAAAAAAAAAAAAAAAAAAAAAAAAAACGGGTCCAAAAAAAGAAAGAAATGGATAATTTTGGAGGAGGCATTGATTATAACGGGGGAAATGAGTTAATTTTTAGTGGTGTTGAGATGCTTTTAAGACGTATAAGCAGAAGTGTCTACTACACCATTGGACTATAATGGTCTGGAGCTCCAAAGCAAGATTGGGATAAGAGAATCAGATTTAGGAGTTCTTAGGTGACAGCATCTCAGTTCTCAGATGCTACTGAATGGACAATGTTGCCCAGAATGAATGTGGAATGAGAAGGAGGCTGGGTCTCAACTTAGGATAACCAGACATTCTTGGCAAGCTGAAGAAGAGCCATAAAGTAGACTTAGGAATGAGCTATTTGACAAGCCCTTATTTAATACTTCCTGAGCGCTAGGCATTGGTCTAAGCACTTTACAAAAACCAACTCATGGAAAACAGCCAGAAGACTGTAGTTCTTACCAGACTGAGAGTGGCTAGCAGCGTGAGGTGCTGCAGAGGCATCTGGGAAGCAAAGGACTGAAAAATACTCACTGGGTTTGTGTACAAAGCGGGCCTTGGTTAATTGACTTGGGACCCCTGACTCAAATGTGGGACACATTGACTGACACGCACACTGTTTTTTTCTGAAACTAAAAATGCTTTTGAAAGTATCTGGCACAATTCTTGGCACAGAGAAGTTTATTTGTAACTATAACTGACTTAATCTGTGGCAGGCAATTTAAGCAGGCAAAGCTGTTTGCTTTGTTTTTATTCATTATCTGAGTATTTCACATTATCTGAATTTGTCACCGAATTTTCTAGATCTAAAAGCCACTAGTATTGTTCTTTAATCCTAAAGTAACTGAATTGTTTTTTCCTTAATTTTCTGACATTATTCTAATGACATTTTGTGCTTGTTTTATCTTTTACAGAGCATGTTTACCTTCAAATCATTGGCCTGACCACAGCGATTCACCCTAAGTATGTTCTTAGTTTGGCGTTAATCTCTTAACAGTGATGTGTTATGTGTTACCTCCCCCTACTGTTGTAGTGAGCCAGTCTTCCGAGCGGTTTGCTTAGGAATGGATTCAGTCAAGCCCTTTTGGGCTGCAAACAGAAGGAATGTCAACTAGTTACAGAATTTAGCTTGCACAGAATTGGTGCTTCTGACGGGAGTTCTTCAGACAAAACTTAAGGCAGTTCTGCTGGGAGGATTCCCTTCAGCTTCTGAAGTCCAGCTTTAGGCTCTCTGCGGTCAGTGGCTGCGGCCGGAGACCCACAGCAAGGAGCAGATCGTGGAGCTGCCGGTGCTGGAGCAGTTCCTGACCGTCCTGCCCGAGGAGCTGCAGGCCCGGGTGTGGGAGCAGCCCAGAGTATAGGGAGGAGGCTGTTCCTGGATTGGAGGGCTTGTCGAGGAAGCTGGATAATCTCTGAGGAAAGGTGAGATAAGAAAGAAATGATCTATCATCAGAAGGCGGGTATTCTCTCCAGAGAGAAGAGAGTTGAGATCTCTCAGGAGAAGTGAGGGAAATGGCCAAGATATACTGGCCAGAGTTGCATTCCTCTCCCTGTTCTTTTATTCCCTGCCATTGCAGGTCAAGGGAAACTCTGCTTTCTGTCCAGCGGTTCTATGTTCTCCATTAATGTTGGGATCGAAGCTCTAAAACTCTCAGCATGTGTCACCCTGGTCAAATTTATGTCATTGTCCCTGCGTCCTAGTCCTCCTACAGGGACAGGAAGGGCCCAGGGGCAGACAGCTTATCTGGTGGCAGGAGAGGACTCACTAGGGGTCCAGCTCCCACCAAAACAGGTGGGCTCAATTCTGAACCTTGGGAGCTGCCCCCTGTTTAGGAGAAAGGTGAAGAGATTCCATTCCCCCCCCGGGGGGGGGGGATAGGAAATGTCTTCTTGTATTTTTCCAAATGAACCTCATCACTAAAATTTTTGCCTACCTTTCCCTTGATCTTTTGTTCCACATTTAACCTGTTCCTCTAAGCACACCATTTTAACCTTATGCTTCTTCCTTCACTTCTTTGTACTAAAATTGTTGAAAATCCTTCTCCTATTAAATGGTTTAGTTTCTTCATTCTAACTCAATTCTACCAACTTCCCTGACCCTGACCTCTTATCCTAAAGGCAGGAGAACAACTTCTACATTGAAACCAATGGAAAATGATTCAAAAGCCACGTGCAGTAGAGAAAATTTTAAATGTACATTTAAAAAAAATTAGTATAGGAAACAAAACTTACTATTTTTATGTGCTTGTTGGAGAAGCACACGTATATGCCCAAATATAATCGTACTGAACATATCAACTGCCACTGCTTTTAAATTTAGTATTACGTTCTGGACATATTTCCGAGTTACATGTAACCCATATATATAGCGGACATAGGTTTCATTGTGTGGGTATCAAATAGTTTTTTATTTTTTTGCTTTTGATCAGGTCTTTATTCAGAATTTGCTGTCCAAAATGAGTCAATAGTTATGGAACAAACAAATTCAAGTTTATGCAGCCGGCTTCTTGTCTTCTGTGGTGGGTTTCTTTCCTACAGGCTTCTTCTCAGCTTGCTGGTTTCTTGGTAGCTGTGGCTTTTTTTTTCCCCACCAGAGGTTTCTTCTGCTTCTGAACACCAACAGCCTTCTTTCCTTTCTTCCCTACCACAGGCTTCTTTTCTTTTTCTTTCTTTCTTTTTTTTTTAAAGATTTCATTTATTTATTTGTCAGAGAGAGAAAGAGCCCAAGCAGGGGGAGTGGCAGGTAGAGGGAGAAGCAGGCTCCCAGCTGAGCAAGGAGCCAGAAGGCAGATGCTTAACTGACTGAGCCACCCAGGCGGCTCTCTACCACAGGCTTCTTGCCCAGAACCCCCTTCTCATCCGATTTGGCTTCTTAGGCTGCTGCTGCCTTATCCATCCGGTGCTTGTGATTCTTGGCCTGGTGAAGAATGGTGTTCAGCACGTGGTCTTCACGTTCAGGTTTAGCTTCAGTGTGATTCCAGGCTTTTAAGTTGGTTTCTGTCTTTTTCTTTTCTTTTCTTTCTTTCTTTCTTTCTTTCTTTCTTTCTTTCTTTCTTTCTCTCTTTCTCTCTCTCTCTCTCTTTCTCTTTCTTTCTCCCTTTCTCCCTTTCTTTTTTTTTTAAGATTTATTTATTTGAGAGGGAGAGGGAGGTGTGGATAGGCAGAGGGAGAGAATCTTCAAACAGACTCCCTGCTGAGTGCAGAGCCCAACACAGGGCTTGATCCCAGGACCCTGAGATCATGTCCTGAGCCCAGACCAAGAGTCAGCCGCTTAACTGAGCCACCCAGGCTTTAAGTTTCTTAAAATGCAAAACAGCCTCCTTGTCTTCTTGTAGCCTTCAACTTTGTCTTCAGCCAACAAAGGAAGTTCAGGAACTTCTTCAATACGTGACCTATAGACATGGCCAGCGCTGGAAAGGCTCATGCAGCCAGGGCAGAGCAGATGGCATATCGCTTCTGTGTTGTTTTGGTTGGTGCAAATGTGTGGCCCCCACGACACATATTTGCAAAAGTACCCTGGCCACAATAGCAAGTCCCATCACCTCGTACTCTAGGAATTCGAGCCACGGCTTGGCCAGTACCCCAAGACTGAGCACTGGTTTGACAGTCTGCTAATTCACTGACAGCATAGAGTCATCTGTTGTTTTTGCACAAGTTGGTGTGAACAGAGTTTACAATATCAGGTCAAATGGGAGCCTTGAACACAGCAAGCAAAGTACCATTTTTGCCAGATGACTACCCCTTTTCAGAGTACACATATATCAGTGGATGAGCACACACCATGGCGGGGAGAAGAAAGGGCCAGGCTCTTCTCAACCTGGCGGCTCCTACAGGAAAAGCCCAAATTGTCTTTTAACTAGGAGGGTTTGTAAGTTGCTTCCTTTTTCTTTTTCTTTCTTTTTTTTTTTTTTTTACACACTACCAACTAAAAGCCCCAAATTCTTATCTTTTTTATTTTTTTTAAAGATTTTATTTATTTATTTGACAGAGAGAGACAGCCAGCGAGAGAGGGAACACAAGCCGGGGGGGGGGGGGGGGGGGAGAGGAAGAAGCAGGCTCTCAGTGGAGGAGCCTGATGTGGGGCTCGAACCCAGAACGCTGGGATCACGCCCTGAGCCGAAGACAGACACTCAACCACTGTGCCACCCAGGTGCCCCTCTTTTTTTATGTTTTATTATTATGTTTTATGAAAGAGTACAAATCTATATAAAAGAATTGTATAATGAATCTCCATGAACCTGCCACCCAGTTTCAACATTATCAAATCATGACCATCTTGTCCATTTATAACTCTACTCACTTCCATATTATTTTTTCCATATAATTTTGAAATATATCTCAGATATATTCTTTCAAATGTAAATATCTATATAGCTCAAAAGATGAATTCTTAGAGGCATGACTTAAAGGAATTTCTTTAATGTAACCATAATAGTATTATCACACCTAAAAAAATTAGCAAAAATCCCTTAATACCACGTTTCTAGTTGTTTCAAAGATGTCATGGATTTTTAAATCTTTTGTTTTGGCTTGTATGTTTGAGTTGGGAATCCCAAGAAGAAAACACATTTTGATCGGTTGATATGTCTCTTAACTTTCTTTTAATATATAGGCCCCTCTTCCTTCTTATCTCCCCACTTGCAGTTAACTAAAAACATCAGGTTGGGGGGGGTGCCTGGGGGGGCTCAAGTGTTTGAGTGTCTTCCTCCGGGTCAGGTCATGATCTCCAGGTCCTGAGATCAAGCCTTGTGTCGGGCTCCCAGCTTGGTTTGGGGGTAAGTCTGCTTCTCCCTCTCTCTCTGCTGCTCCCCACTGTCTGTGCTCTGTCTCTCCCTCTCAAATGAATAAATTAAAAATCTTTTAAAAAAAAAATCAGTTTGGGGGCACCCGGCTGCCTCAGTCAGAGGAGCCTGTGACTCGGTCTCAGGGTCATGAGTTCAAGCCCCACCTTGTGGGTAGACATTACTTAAAATTAATTAATTAATTAATTAATTAAAAAAAACTAAGCACACAGGTTGTTTGTCAGATAGAGTCCCATAGTGAGGACTTTGCCATCTGCATCTGGTGCTGTAGTTTAATGTCTTCTGTCCTCTCCGTTTTCTATAAATTGCAGTAAACTGGGGGCTTGATCAAAATCGAGTTTAAGGTTTGGGAACAAGGGAAGTTTAACTTGGCAAGGTGGTGTGTTCTATCAGGAGCTTACAACATCTGGTTGTCTCTTTTTCTGTGATGTTACAGCTCGTGATCCTCAGTACCTACATCTGTGAATCCATTAGCGGTTCCAGAATGTCGATATTCTTACTGTGTTGTCCTTCATTTAACAAAGCTAGAATATTTATATAAAGAGATACTTCCCCTATATTCTTACTTGGTTACCCAGTGGTTCTTACAGAAGAAGCAAGATGATTGATTAACTCCCTCCCCACTACCTGTTTTTTGGTTTTTTTAAGATTTTATTTGATAGCACACAAGTGGTGTGGAGGGGCAGAGGGAGAGGGAGAAGCAGACTCCCTGCTGAGCAGGGAGCCGGATGCAGCACTGGATCCCAGGATCCTGGGATCATGACCTAAGCCGAGGGCAGATGCTTAACCAGCTGAGGCACCCAGGTGCCCCTCCCACTACCTATTTTTAAAAATCAGTTTCAAAACAATGAATTCATTTTGCTGTCATTGTCTAAAACAGTGGCCAATTGTTATTAATAATAGTATTTAGAACTCATGGATTTAAATATATTTCATATTTTTCAATCCATTGTACTTAGCTATCCATATTGAAGCTCATTGGTCTCATCTTTGGGTAGTAGGAGCCTGTTGAGTTTGACTCCTCTATTTATGATGAGTCTAGGCATTCCGATAGCTTTCTTGCCGTCTGGTATAACAAGAGGTACAGACTCAGCTTCTGATTCCTTCCCACTCCTGGAATCAGTCATTTTTCCAAGGCCCCTTGATTCTGTTTAGTGGGAAACAGTATGTCAAGACCAAAAATAAGGTACTAGGAGTGTTCGTTGCTTTATTGGACGTTGTTCCTAGGCCTTTTCAGTACTCAAAGCTAAGAAAAAATTTAAGATGAACTATGTATTGTGAATTCATATTGATAGTTCCAGTTCAAATTCAGTATTTCAGGGGCTTAATCTGTCTTTCATCTGTATCTCCTTTTGGAGAATTCTCAAAAGATATCAGGAATGGTAGAGTATCAAACACTCATTTGCTTTATCCCACATTATATACACAATAGCCTCAATTAAAATGCTGGCATTACCATCAGCTAGTATGATTATTATAAACAGCTTCATGCTTGTGCCTGTGTTTTCCCATTCTTTTTGTTATAGATCTTTGGGTACATACAAAAAAAATTACTGTTCTAAGGACACTGGAAATAATTCGTCTTTTGTGTACTTATGCCACCAACAGGTACACATTTAAAATCAGTTTGTTTCACTTCTTGTTCAGTGTTTAGGGATTGATTATTTTATTTTATATTTTAAATGTTTCATTTTTAAAAATTATATGAAATATAAAATTTTACATATGAAATCTATAAAATATTTTCAAGGAAGTTCTCTTCCTGTTCCTTCTCTTCCCTCTCTTCCCCATAGGTAAGCTTTTCTTCCTCTTTACTTTTATGGTTTATCCTTTTATTATTTATTTATCATAAGCACATGTATACATTCGTACCCCTCACCTTTAAAAATAACAGTATAATTTAAGTCATAAACTCAAAACACATCTCTCTTACATAAAACATTTTGTTTCCTTTAGCATGTACTTTTTTTTAAGATTTTATTTGAGAGAGAGCAAGAGTGAGAGAGCACAGGTGGGGGGAGGGGCAGAGGGAGAGGCAGAAGCAGGCTCCCTGCCAACCAGGGAGCCCGACGTGGGACTCGATCCCGGGACCCTGAGATCGTGACCCGAGCTGAAGGCAGACGCTGAACCAGCTGAACCACCCAGGCACCCCTAGCATGTACTTTTAATGAGTGCTTGTTCAATGAACAAGTAATTGAGTAAGGTATGTGTGAGTGGGTGAATGATGCTGAAATGTTCAGTCTCCTCTTTCAGATGATTTAGTTGAAATGGAGAATGAGAAGATGCTTCCAAAGTAGATGAAATCTGAAGAGATAACATGCCAACAGAGACACATTGTCAGATTAGATGGAGGTGTTCCTCAGCGCTTTGATACGTAGAACTGCAGAAATATCAGAGAAGACTAGAAAGATATCCATGATGGCCTAAGTGTGATGAATGTGGAATGAGTTCCATCCTCATTCAGCATCCGAGCTACACACTGAGGAGAAATGCTATGAATGTGATGAATGTGGAAAAGCTTTTGGTGAAGAGTGGAGGCTTCGCTGAAGAGAGTTCACACTGAATTAGACCACAGATGTGGTGGATATGGGACAATATGCAAACACTGGACTAGTTCATCACAGAGAAGGCACCCTGGAGAGAGACCTTATAATAGAAGTGACTTCACACCAGTGAGAAGTGTTACCATCTGAACAACTGTGGGAGAGCTAACAGTTGGAACACAGAGCTTTTCCACTGTGTCAGAATTGTGTTGGAGGAAAACTTTTAGTGTAATCAATGTAGTAAACATTTTCCTGGATGTTTCATTCCTTATTCAATATCAGAAAACTCACTCGAGAGAATGTGGGAAGTTGATAAATATGGATGGAAAGGATGTGAATAGTAAACACTAAACTTTTAGCTAACACTAAAACCTTTTAAGTGTCCAGCGTCTGAGACTGGCAAAGGCAGAATCTCGTCATACCAGACCTCTCGGTGGTCTTTGATGGGAACTGACCCTTCAGAATGTCCCTCAAAACCTGGTCAGATTCAACAAAGCAAGCCAGTTACTTTTTCCTTAACAGCCTCTTCAAAACAAGCTACATTATTTTAGTGATTCAAAGTGCTGCCTATGGACCACCACTTCAGATTTCCAGATGTTTAATAGTTGTTCCTAAATGCAGTTCTTACGAAGGCTTGGACTGTTGTTTAAGTTTTTTTAGTGACAATTCAAGCTGTGTACAAAATACAAATAGGAATATTACTAGTTAATGTATTTTAAATGTTGCTGCAGTGATTTCTCAAGTCAAAAAAAACTTGTTCAGCATTTTTTAGTGACAACACGGTGAATCCTTGGGCCTTCCATTCCTATCTAAGTTATGATGTATGACACATAGCCCCCAGCCAAGACCTCAAACGAGAAATATGCATCTTCTTTTTAAATAGAGGTATATTAATTTGCATTAGGAAAACAAACAGACCCAAGTTAATCTTCAGGGGAGAATAAGCAAACTCAAATGCCCAGGGGACAAGCAGGTAATATAAATAAATAAAGCAATCCTAGAGTCAAAAACAAGGAAAAAACTAAAACCATTATTTTATTTACATTGCATTAAGTTCAAGGAAATTGACAGGATTCTCTATTGATTTTGAGTTCTTAAGGAGAAAGGTGATCAGATTAATTGTTCATTGTGACCACCGTAAACATGATCTTTTCATACATTTGAGTATAGTACAGTTGACCCTTTAACATGGGGGTTGGGGCACTGACCCCCTTCATGGTCAAAAATCTGATTATAACTTGACTTAACTACTGATAGCCTACTGTTGGCCAGAAGACGACTGATAACAGTTAATTAACACATATTCTGTATGTTACATGCATCATATACTGTATGTAAAGAAAAAAAATTTTTAGGATTTTTTTTTTTTTTAAAGTAATGTCTACCCTCAATGTTGGGCTTAAACTCATGACCCTGAGATCAAGAGTCACACATTCTACTGAATGAGCCAGCCAGGTTCCCCAAGAAAATGTAAAGAAAATGATAAAAAATACATTTACGGGTGGCCCCTGGGTGGCTCAGTCAGTTAAGCGTTGACTCTTGATTTCAGCTCTGGTCATGATCTCAGGGTTGTGGAATCGAGCCCTGGGAAGGGCCTCGCTCAGCATGGAGTCTGTCTCTTTCTCTCTGCTCCTCCCCCACTCACTCCCTCACTCTCTCTCAAGTAAATAAAATCTTTAAAAAAAAGAACAGAACATTTATGGTACTGTACTGTATGGGGAAAAGTCCATGTATAAATGACTTGCATAATTCAAGCCCTTTGTTCAAGGATCCAATGTGTTCAGTAGTTCATCAGTTAGATGCAAATTGGTTGTTTTTTTAAAAAACAGCTTGTTGTGAACCTGGAACTCAGAAACATTAGGCATTTTACCTTTTAAGTAACATTTTGTAGAACTATTTGTAGAAGTATTTGAGTTGCTTAGAGCCAAACCCTGGGGACTCTTTGTTAAGCCCTCCCCTCCCCCTTTCCTTACAGCTCTCATTGCCTCCGCATTGGTCTATAAACAGGCTTTGTCTCCTCTCCACCTTTGGTGCGGGGGCTGAGAGGCAGTCCTGGCTGAGACATTCATGCCCTGGCAAGGTGGCAACCACGGAATTTCGTTGCTAACCCATCAGTTTCTTGTTCTTTTGGGGAGGTCAAGGCCAGGCCCCCACTTGGCTTGAAGGGACATTTTCAGAATTTTCTTCCTGTCACTGGGGTGTCTCTGCCTCTCATATTTCCCTAATAAACTCCTCAACTTAAAAAAAAAAATGTAGCATGTCCTCAACACCTTCTTCTGGTTCTAAGTCAAGAAATGAATTACAAATTTAAGATTCCTTGTAGACTATACCATCTAATCTAAGGAAATTTAATATCCTCAGGGAATACTCCAACCAAGCTGTTTTTGTAACATATTGCTGCAAAAAATTTACCCGAAAACAATGGCTTAGAATAACCATCCCATGATGTTTTGGGCCAGGAATTTGGGGACGACTCAGCTGGAAGTTTCTTCCATTACATGTGGCATCTTCTAGTGACACTTGGTGTTCATCTGGCAGCTGGATTTGCCTGGAAAGTCCAAGAGAGCTGCACTGCCATGCCCAGTGCCTTGTGGCAGGGGCCGCTAGAAGGGTGGGCTCAGGGCCTCCTTGTGTGATCTTTCCAGCAGGGCAGTCAGACTGTTTCTGTGATGGCTAAGGGCTCCAAGAGCAATTGTTTCAAAAGACAAAAAGTGAAAACTGCTGCTCTCTAAAGGCTCAAGCTGGGAAATTCAAGCAGCATCACTTTTGCTGTATTTTATCAGAGCAGTGATGAAACCCACTCGACTCAAGGGGAAGTGACATAGACCCCCACCTCCTGATGGGAAAAGTGCTGAAGAATTTGTAGCCATTTTTAATTTTCCAAAACAAAGCCTGGGAGATAATAATAAAGTTCTTTTTGGATTCCCTTTTCCTAAATAATTGACTTTTTTCTCCTTTCTTGCCTCCTTTTCAACTTCCCTCAATACACCCAACATGATTATGAGCTAATCAAGTGTATTTATAGGTTTATTTCTTATACACAAAGTAACAGTAATCTTCTGACATTACAGTTTCACCATGTCTTTCTTGAGTCCTGGATCTCAAAGTCCGCTGTATCCCTACATCCGAGTTTCCCCCGTGTTCTTGGGCCCGCCCCGTGTCTGTGCTTGGATGCTCTTTCCTGTGGCTGCATCGCCCCTGTGGCCCAGGCGGACTGCTTTGCCCATATTCTGGTGCTGGCTGACTCCTTCACTGTCAGCCTCTTGTAGAGAGCCACGCACTGTGGGGCCGACACTACCAAGGACATTACAGAATGGAAAACTACGGGCCCGTATTTCCCACGAGCAGAGATGCAAAACCCCCAATAAAACACTGGCAAGTTGATCCTAAGTGGCACCTACTCCAGGTGTGCCAGGCCTCGCCCACCATGGGGCGGGGGCAGCGGGGCGGGGGGCGGGGGGAAAAGCCTCGGACAGAGAGCTGCGACACCTGCCAACTCGCCCGTCTAACTTCCGCGGCCTCGCCCCCTCCCTACGGCTGCGGCGGAAGTGCGCGAACGCCGACCCAGCTCGCTTCCGGCCTTTGTGGGGCGCTGTCGGCGGTGTAAGCTCCGGACCGCTTGGACGCTGCGGCCTTTCGTACCCCAGGCGGGACCCGCGTGCTGGCCTCCCCGGGCCGCGGGGGAGCGAGCGTGCCGCCCTGTCCCGCTCTCGGAGGGCCGTGGGACGCGGCGTGAAGGAGCGGGGGAAGGAGCGGAGGCAGCGCCCGAGGGGCTGGAGTCCTGCGGCGGCTGCGTTGCTGACCGCAGGGTTTCCGCCGGACGTGCGGCCGTTCCAGGAGAAAGGAGACCGATCGAGGATGTCTCCACGTTTTATGATTATTTATTAGCTCTAAATGTTGGATGTACTCCCTTTGAATGCCCTTTATTCTAGGACTCAATGCAGGTGCTTCCTGCCAGGCCGTGCTGTTCGTTTGTAAAATCCTCAGGCCGCTTCACACCTTTTAATCTTTCTCTTTAGATTAGTCTGTTCTTAAGTCTTTTGTAATCGGAGTATTTCCTTGAGTATCGTAAATTAACCTGGAGGTGGCTTGCAAAGCACAGAAGTAAATGTTTAGAATTCTCAGTTTTTGCTTATGGATGTAGCTTGTGTTGAAAGTGACGGCTTCTCCCTCAGGTCCACCCAGGGAGAACTTAACAGGGAATCTTCCTTGCAGCACTGATAAAGCTTTTGCACAGCTATGATGGCATCTGCTTGGGCTCTCCAGGCCCACGAGGACCAGGATGAGCTTTTGGAAGTAAAGATCGAGGAAGAGGAGAAGGAGGAGTATAAGGACACCACCAGGCAGGATCAGAGCCTGCGGAAGAACAACACCCGCAGCAGGGAGGTCTTCCGACAGTACTTCCGGCAGTTCTGCTACCAGGAGACATCTGGACCCCGCGAGGCGCTGAGCCGGCTCCGGGAGCTGTGCCGACGCTGGCTGCAGCCCGAGACCCACAGCAAGGAGCAGATCGTGGAGCTGCTGGTGCTGGAGCAGTTCCTGACCATCCTGCCCGAGGAGCTGCAGGCCTGGGTGCGGGAGCAGCAGCCGGAGAGCGGGGAGGAGGTGGTGACTGTGCTGGAGGATTTAGAGAAAGAGCTGGATGAGCCTGGAGAACAGGTGAGAAAAAAAGATCGCTTTATGATTGAGAAAAGGTGAATTATGGATTTCTAGGCCAGAGTGTGTACAGCTTTGTTTCACAAAGTGTGTTCTTGACACTTCGGTGCATCAGGCCTAGCCTCATGGAAAGTTGGTTAATGTAGTCCTAACTTATTTATAGCTTTTTTGTGGAAGGATCACTTATTTCTGAACCACGCCTCCAGAGTTCTGTTTGATGAAATGCTGCTCAAAAACATGAGTAAGATTTCTAAGAGCAAATGTTAGATCATGGTAACTGGGGTGGGCAGCAGTCTCTTGAAAGGGACATGCTTCTGTTGCACAACAATGTATCCACTTCCCTGCCTCCGTTAAAGGACTAAACAATGTAGAAATCAAAGTCACCACCTTGGAGGAGTGGGAGGTAGGAGCAGAGTGGAAGGTTAGGAGGGAGGGGCCAGGCAGGGATGGGACTACTGGGAGTAGGAGAAAGCTGGTAAGTTGGACAGGTGAGCTGTGTGAGTAGAGGGGTTGAGAACAGAGTCCAGGACTTTGAATATCACCTCTGGAGTTGAGATTTTATTCTGTAGATACAAGCTTCTCAGGTTTTCTGTTTGAGTCATAATGAGCTTCTCTAACCCCAGGATGTAACCGAAGTATGTAGGACCTTGTTCTGTTCTCTTTTGTTTCAACACTGTTAAAAGACAATGGTTCTCACCCAGTGGCAATTTTGTGCCCTACAGGCATCTGGCAATGACTTGGGACATTTTTGGTTGTCATATGGGGGGGGGGGTGCTACTGGCATCTAGTGGCTAATGGGCTAGTGAGACTGCTGCCCACCCACTGCTGCCCACCCAATATCCTACAGTGTGTAGGATAGCTGCATACAACAAAGGATTATCTGACCCAACTTGTCAGTAGAGTCAAGGCTGGGAAGTCTTGCTAAGAAGAATATAAAACAGGGAAATGATAAAACAAGAAGTGCAGCCCAGGGGCGCCTGGGTAGCGCAGTCGTTAAGTGTCTGCCTTTGGCTCAGGGCATGATCCCGGGGTCCTGGGATCGAGCCCCACATCGGGCTCCTCTGCTGGGAGCCTGCTTCTTCCTCTCCCACTCCCCCTGCTTGTGTTCCCTCTCTCGCTGCCTGTCTCTATCTCTGTCAAATAAATAAATAAAAAATCTTAAAAAAAAAAAAAAAGAAGTGCAGCCCAACACTGGGGCATGAAGGAGGAGAGGAGCCTGTGGCAGAAAGATATGACTCTGAGAGAGTTGTGACGGTGAGACTACAAAGGATGAACCATGTCGTAGATAAGTATTAATTGGAAACGATGACAGAAGAGTGAATAGAAAAGGAAGGATGAAGGGAAAACTCTATACTGAGCAATCTCTTCTAGGCTGAGCACTGGGGACTTCTGGCTTGAGAGACTAGCGTGATCCAGGTGCTTCTAACAGAGTTCAAAGGTGTAGGGGAAGGTGGATTGGGGAAAAGTTCATTGGTTCAGGAGACATTTACTGAATGTGGATTTTTGTACCAGGCACCATTCTAAGCACTGGAAACGTAGCCGTGAACAAAGCGCAGAAGTTGCTTCTGTCTCATCGATAGATTCTAGTCAAATGAGAGGAGGAAGACAGTAAACGGGGGTGCTGAGTCACTGGAGAGTTTGGAACAGAAGAGAGGTTTAACCTGACCTAAATTTTAAAAATAATCACTCCAGCCACTCTGTTGGCAGAGTTGTTCATTGGGGCTGGTGGTCGGGGTGCGGGAGGCTGAGGGGTCAAAGACAGAAGCAGGGAGACAGGTTCAGCACCAATCCAGGCAGCAGGTGCTCGCGGCTGGGACCAGAGCAGTAGCGTGGAAGTGGTGACACGCGATTGGATCCTGCCTCTTCTGGAGGTAGCACTTGGTTTGTTTTTCTGTAGGATGTGGGATATGAGAGAAAGTGAGTTTAGGATTCGGCTAAGGTTTTTGTTCTGAGCGTCACGACTTGTGGATCCATCAGTCATGGAGATGGTAAAGGCTGGGAGAGAGGAAGGTTTGGAGTCAGGACTGGGATCAAGGGTTACTAGGTTTTTGGACATGTTGATTTTGAGATTCCTATTAGAATCCACCTGGAAAAGTTGAGCAGGCAACTGGGTATAACAAGCTGGATTTGGTGGAGGGATCTGTGCTAGAAATGCAAAATTGGCACTTGTCAGAATATGGATGATATTTAAGGCTATGAGACAAAGGGAGGTCATCAGGGCAGTGGAAACGGAGAAGGAGTGGCCAGGGAGACAGGAAGAGAACCAGAAGAAAGAAGGGGATTCTCAAGTGCGGGCAGAAGTAGTGTGGTTTTAAACATGTTGAGTTTGTTTTGCCAACCAGCCCCTTCCCTCAAAGCACACTAGGGGCAGCTAAGGGAATTTACACTTGATTTCTGAGGCCTTGCCAGAGATGTGCGGATAGAAGGCACAGCCCACTGTACTGGCCTTCTCCTCCCTCCACATTCAAAGTTGAAACATCTTTTTCTGTCCATCTCAGCATCCTGCTGATTTTGGCTCTTATGGCCAAATTTTGGCTCTTAACCTCTTCTGGGCAGAGGTTACCCAATGCACCTGTGTTGGAATAGAGGCAGTGTGCAGTGATTTGTTATTTACAGAATGTAGGCACTGGAGGGGATTGGGGAGCAGTTTGAGGGCCTGGTGTAGCTGTGCCCCCCGCCAGGGGCTTTGTGCGCACAGTGCCATGTAGTCCAAGTAACCAGCCCCAGCTCACAGAGCTCCTGGACTAAGACACAGACTAAGGAACGAGAGTGGTCCCAGATCCCTGCGTTTCACACCCCACTGGGGAGCCCTGTTATTTTTAAATACAAGGGGAATGATTCCGTGCAGGCATGGAAGCTACAGAGTGGCTTAAACTGCTAAATAAATGAGTTCGTTGCAGGAGCAGGGGTCAGGGGTGCAGGAAGGGATGGGGCTGAAGGCAAGAGTGGAGAGAAAAAGGCCTCTTCCTCTAAGTGGAAGTAAGTAAGTGTGTGGGGGGGGGGGTGGAGGGAGAGATGAAATGAAGGGTGGGTGATCTCTCATGTGACCATGACCTTGGACAAGGAGAAAACAAGGTCATCTCCTGGAAGGAGGTGGGGTGGGAGCCTGGAAGGGCACAGTCTGTAGGGAACAGCTTCTGGAGCCTATGTGGAAGAGATTTCCCCTCCTTCCGCCTCCCCCTGTCGTTCCTTTGTTTTCTTCTGCCTTTCTCCGAGCATAAATGAGGTGAAGGTGGTACAACCACCATTGTTTAGCTGTGAAGACCAGGAGAAAGGAAGGTTTCTCAGAGGAGGTGCCGTGAGGAGGGATACAGCAGGCTGGTGTCTGGAAGGAAGTTGATGCATCAGAGAGCTGGGTGTCACTGCCATGGATCGTGTACTCTTATGTGCTGTTCACAGACTGTGTGTGTGAGCTGTGTCTCGTTTGCCACAGGTCTCAGTCCACACTGAGGAACAGGACCAGCCCTTGCAGGAGGTGGCCCCTATGGGAACAGAACAGGAGCCCAGCATGTCCCTCCCCCCTCTGATGGCGCAGCTCAAGTGTGAGTCTCCGGAACCTGAAGTCCAGCTGGGGGAGCAAGGTACGGAAGACAGAGCCGTCTTGGGAGGAAGGGGAGGACGGGCTGGCCCTGGACAACGGGCTGGCCCAGGACACCAGGCCTCTGGGGCATGCTGTGCTGTTTGTGATCATTAGAGTCAGGAAGTCTCTCCTGCACAGACTCTCAGCCGCTTTGGTTTGTCATTCTTCAGTTCTTGTTTTATCTTTATATTTAAATATTTTTCCTGAATTCTTGCACTGTTTTATTTGATTTAGTCCTTCTGATAGTTATTTTAGTCCTTGTACTGATTTCACTGCTTTTTAGTCCCATTTAATTTAGTCCTTCTGATAGTTATTTTCCCTTGTACTGATTTCACTGCTTTTTCTACTAGTGTCTTCACTTTGGCTGTATCCTTCCTCCTTCAGTTAAGAAGCCTCTGCCCCACGATGTCTGTAGTTATCAGACAGTTCAGGAAAAAATGTATATGTGTGTGTACGCTTACAAAGAGAAGGCACAACAAAGCAAATGTGGCAGAATGTTATAAGTTGGTGAATGGGTGAAAGACCCCATATCTTTTTTATCTCTACTTTGTCTATATTTATTCTTTTCCATTTAATTTTTTAAAATAGGTAAAAATTCATATAATTCAAAAACAAAAATTTAAAGTTATCCAGTGAAAAGTTTTCATTCCCCTCCGTTCCCTCAGCTGTCTGGTCTCCTCCAGCCCTGAAGTAGGTTGTCACTGTTTTCAGTTCTTGTGTGTCCTTCTCTTTAGAGATATATATGTTTTTCATATTCAAACAAATACCTTTTCTTCTCGTTATCACTAGGATGGTAAAAGCTTGCATTTTTTATTTCTTAACAGCAGGTTAATAGTAAAATGTGTGGATGAACCACACAGTTAACTTATCGATCCCCCAAGTTGTCCCCAGTGTTTTACTGTCACAGGTGGGGCTGTGGTGAATGGGTGTGAGTACGTTTGCAGTATAAATTCCTGCATGTGGAATTACTAGGCCAAAGGTTAAATCCATTTGTAATTTCGATGGATATTGTCACGTTGCCCTCTGTAAAGCCAGGGTTAGTTTACGCTCCCACTGAGAACGTGTGACACCCTTTCATGAACACGGTGTCACATCATACTGATGGGCAGGATGATGGGTGAAAATTGTGTCTCGATATTGTTTAAATTTGCTTTTCCCTTACTTTGAGGTGGAACATCTTACGTTTAAGAGCTATTGTATTTCCTTTCCTGGAGGCAGTCAGCTTTTCTTTTGCCCAGTTTCTATTGGGTTATTGGTCTTTTCCATGACAATTTTTGGAGGACTTTATGTATTATGTCTGTCCTGTGTTCTAATGCCATTTCATAGTCCTGCAGAAACTCTAGGTTCTTATGTATTTTTCACCGAATAACCTTATGTTGTAAACTAGTTGATTTGGCGATCCATTGTAGTTTCAGGTGTTGAGACTGGAAATGAATACAGGAATTTAAAGCAGGAAGTTTCTGAAGAAGTGGAACCATATGGGAACGTGTCTAGATTTGAAAGCCAAGTGTCCTGGCCTGCTCGGTGCAGAACAGCTGATGAATCTGAAGCAAAAACAGAACAGTCTTCTGGGCACTCCAGGGAAGGTGAACAATCTATGGGTGATGAAAACAGAGTCAATCTGACTGAACAGCAGAGGGTCTGTCTGGGAGAAAAACCTCACGAGTGCGAGGAGTGTGGGAAAGCCTTTAGTCAGCACTCGCGCCTCGTGGAACATCAGAGAGTCCACACTGCAGACAGGCCCTACAAATGTGAGGAATGTGGAAAAACTTTCCGTGGGAGAACTGTGCTTATTCGGCACAAAATAATACACACTGGAGAGAAGCCATATAAATGTAACGAGTGTGGCAAAGCCTTTGGCCGGTGGTCAGCTCTGAACCAACATCAGAGACTTCACACAGGAGAGAAGCACTACCACTGTAATGAGTGTGGCAAAGCCTTTAGCCAGAAAGCAGGCCTCTTCCACCATCTCAAGATCCACACACGAGACAAACCGTACCACTGTACTCAGTGTAATAAAAGTTTTAGTCGGCGCTCGACACTTACTCAGCACCAAGGCGTTCACACTGGGGCGAAGCCCTACGAGTGCAGCGAGTGTGGAAAAGCCTTTGTTTATAACTCATCCCTTGTTTCCCACCAGGAGATCCACCACAAAGAAAAGTGCCATCAGTGTAAAGAATGTGGGAAATCCTTCAGTCAGAGTGGCCTTGTTCAGCATCAGAGGATCCATACTGGGAAGAAATCTTACAAGTGTGATGTATGTGGAAAAGCCTTTATTCAGAGGACGAGTCTTACAGAACATCAGCGAATTCACACTGGGGAAAGACCGTATAAATGTGATAAGTGCGGGAAGGCTTTCACTCAAAGATCAGTCCTCACGGAACATCAGAGAATCCACACTGGAGAGAGGCCCTACAAGTGCGATGAGTGTGGGAATGCCTTCCGAGGAATCACCAGCCTCATTCAGCATCAGAGAATCCACACTGGGGAGAAACCCTACCAATGTGATGAATGTGGCAAAGCCTTCAGACAGAGGTCAGATCTTAGTAAACACCAGAGAATCCATACTAGAGGTGGTCCCTGTGAATGTAAAGTGTGGGGAATTGTTCAGGCAGACCTCAGCTCTTACTCAACATCAGACCGACCACAGAGGAGAAAAACCTGTTTCTCTGTGATGACTACAGGGAAGCTGTGTCACAGAGTGCAGGCTGCAGAGAAATCCTAGCTTTGAAGTCATTTAGGGCAAAACGCCAGTCACTGTTGCTATGAGGAAACCTCAGATATTTTATAAAGAATTCCCTGTGTGCTGCCCGTTCTCTCAGGTGCTGTGGAGATCAAGAAACAGAACACCAAAGTCCTCTTCTCTGAAGTTTACAGTCTAGTTTGGGATAGCTAAGATCCACGTGTGAGGTTAGGTAAGACTGCAGCAGGACGGGAGGACTGATGATGCGAGTCCTGTGTCTTGGAAGTGGCACGTTGCGCACAGTAAGTGCTGTCCATCCGGGAGGACGGACCACCGATGCCTCGGGGTCAGGAAAGCTCTTAGTGACCATAAGGGTTGGATGGGCAGAATTGGAAGGCAAAATGGAAACCATTTAGGGTAAAGGAAATGCAGGCAGAGGTAAGAATGCTCGTGGTTTGGAAGCATCCAGGCCAGCCTGAGGTGGAGAGGCAGTTCGGAGTCCATTTGGATGGGAGTACGCTGGCAGCAGAGCTTAGGGACAGACTGTGGGAGGGCGAGAGTGCCTCTTAGAAAACGCTTTTCTGACTTCATTCCTGAAATAGCGCTGTAACTTGAAATTACCATCCGTTGTAAAGGTGAGGATGCTGTTGCACACGGAGATGGTGACGTAGCTGCAGTGTCACAAGGGAAGGACCAGGCACCGAAGTGTAGGTCTCCACCTTCAAGTCCTGTCTGTTGTGGGGATTCCTCCACTTCGCTGAACATCAGAGTCGCGTGTGGAGCTTGTTTAAAATGCCCACGTCCTACTCACAGACATTCTGCTTCATTAAGTCTGGGGTAGGGGCCGAGAATCTTCATTTTTGTCGCCGGTCGCCTGATTCTGCAACTCGAGAAACACTGCCTTGACTCCCAGCTGCCTTCATGGTTGCCTGTGGCGTGCGGACGCATGAACCCAGTCCTGTAACCAGGGACCGCTGCTGGTTTATGGCATAAGGGAAGCCCGACAGGACAGGTGCCACCAGTACTTTAGAATGAACAGGGAACCTGACCACTGTCCACCTGCAAGGGCTTGAGGATGGCCTTTCCACCTCTTCAAATTTAAGGGTGTCAAAATAGGAGACCTACATTTGAAGGCTCCCTGGGTCATCTGAGCACGAGGCTGTGTGTCCAGTTAGGGGAGGGTGCTAGTGTTCTCTGTTTGGCTCATAACCTCTTTTTCCCCAATTACATAGTTCGCATGTTCTGAATTCCCTAATAACTCCTCTTCAGAACTGGTTTACAATTTTTTGGTTTGTATACCTTCTTGAGCACATAAAAGAGCCAAAGATTAGTGACTCTGTCCCTTGGGACTTGTGGAAACACAGGTGAACCAGTAACTGGTTGACTTTACTCCTGTTTTACTGAGTAGCCAGTTTGGTCCTGGATGAGGGCCTGTGATGACTGCGGATAAGTTGGCAGCCACAGAGAGGCACACATGGCTCCTGGTCTGTTTATCTTTTTATTCTCGGAGACTATTTTTAACCTTCACTGAGCTGTCCTCTGATTTCCTTCCCTTGCTACCTTGCCAGGGCAGACTATAATTTCTGGGACTACCTCCCCACCCCGCCTCATCCCATACAACTCCAGGATCCTCTCCATCCCTCGCTTCTAGCCGGTTAGTGGGTTTGAAGTGGTGAGACAGAAAGGGGAGGGGAGAAACAGGCGTAATTACCGTTCTTTACTCCTGACTGCCATTGTATCCAGCCCTGTGTCTGTATCCCATCTCTTTCCTGCTCCTATAATGTACTCTGCCCCCTGTCCCTACGGCCCCTCTCTCTTGCCCCTCTACTGTAGCCCTATTCAGAACATAAGAGTATCATCACTGGTTTGGAACCAGAAGAGTCCCTGGAGAAAGAGCTATGTAGCTTCTAAGCTGTAAGTGTGAGCACATTTTCCCATAAAAATACTAATGGTATTAGTACTATAATTTAGGCATATTATGACATAATGTGTCAGATTTGCTTTTGGGATTGGAATTCACATGATCATGGGAAAACATCCTGAGTTCACAACAGAGGAAAGCAAACGAACATTTGAAAACTCAATCACACATTGAGGACTCTATTAGTTGTTTATCCTCAGACCAACATGGGAGCTACATACATGAGACACTGAGGCAGCGAGGGTTGGGTAAATAATTTTTTACATCCAAAGGACAGTTTATTGCCCCGAGTGAGCCTGAGAGCTCTGAGCTGTGTGTGTTCCTGTTCCCTTCCCCAGCTCACCCTGCCTTGCCTTTCTCACTCTTGCAAGCTCCTCGCAGCTTAGTGATGAGAACCCGTATGAGCATGTCCTCTTCACCAGCTCATGCTATTTGTGCTCGTCACCTGATCTGCTTTCAGACATGGTATCCAAACAAGTACTCTTCAGAGTCCCTTAGCCTCTCTTGAATCCTCCTGCTCACTGGAACACGATTTTTATTTTAAACGTGCTTTCTGTTCACAGTGCTCTTACAGGTTATGCAGTTCATCTTCCGCTTAACGTGTTCTCAACACAGACGCGTTCCTCCACTTGCCTCTAACGCCTTTAATTGCCTAATATAAAGTAGCCATAGACAGAGACCCAGAACAGCAGGATGTGCTGTATCCTATATAATACACAGTTCATAACTTGTTTAAAAATAAAGATGGGAGTTTTGTTCTGGTTGTTTCTTGTGCTTAAATATAGTTGCAGTACCAAGAAAGGGTGGGGTGTTGTGGAATTTCCAGGTAGGCATCAAAGTTGTCAAACTATCCAGGATAAGGAGAAAATAGAGTATGATAACTGGAGCTAAATTGGCAACACAGAAGTAGAAGGCGCTGAGGGGAAAGTGGAGGACATGGTTAGATATGAAATTGGGGAGTGCGGCAAACAGAGTGATGAAGTGATGAAGTCCAGAGTGCATCTTTATGGATAAAAGGTAGATGTGGCCTAACAGGGACAGGATCCAGGAAATCAGGATCCTTTGAAGCAGCTTACCCTTGTGGATTTTGAAACCATCAACAATAACAGGCAGTAGGATGGAAAGGAAAAATGTGAAATTGAAGCAAGTCCAAGGTAGAAATAACGTCAGTCAAGAGTTGTAACATAACAGCCAGGTTGAGAAACTGGTGTTAACACTCAAATCACGAAGCAGTGGCTTAGAAATAAAGTTAAGGATGATAGTGAGATTGACTGGCTTCTCTTTTCTAATCGATTCAAGATAAACAAGATACTGAGTGTTTTACGACAAAAAGCTCCTGGAGAGGTTGGGGGAGAATCAAATTCCTAACGCAATAAAAAGTGAAGGGGGCTTTGAATAAAGAGTAACCTGACAAACAGAGGTTGCAGGGGATGTAATAGAAGGGGACTGCAAAGGGAAGGAAGCTGCCCCCCCTTCCAAAAAAACCCCAGTTGTTTGAAGGGGTTGCTGGAATTTTAAGTGTGAGGTAGAAGCTGAGGAAACAATGGGATTGAGCAGGGCTCTGAATTGAGAAATGTCAGTTGTGGGGTAAGGCCAGCAGTGGAGAGCAGGTCCACACTCCTGTACTCTGAACAGAAGTAGCCTCTTGTTATGTCCCATAGATTATTCATTATAGAGTTCTTACAGTCAAAACAGAGCCCTTATTGGCTGTCTTTGGGAGTCGAGAACAGGATATGTCTTACTAAAACATCTTATTAAGGGCCTGGCATTACTAAGCGCTTTATTTTATTTTTAGCTGGAGAAACAAATCAGTTTTGAATTGAAGCTGCCTGAGGTCACAAAGTTAGTATGTGGTGGAGCCAAGCTTTGAACCCAGGCAACCCAAATCTAGAGCCCACGCTTACTGTTTATTTCAGTTGAAGGAACCCTGTGTTGCAGTGGTAATCAATGTCTTGAGTAATTATCTGTGGAAGCTTTTCTACTCCTGTCATTCTCAGAGATACTGCAGAAATCCCGGAGTCCTAGGTCCAGGCACCCAAGGTAATGATATCACCACCCTCTCTGCACACCAAATCCTGGATCAGATTTGGCCAGTGTAACATGAACTTAATGCTTGTTGCCTACACTAAGGAGGGTGTCCACAGGAGACATTCCACTAAAAATGGGCTCTTTATAGGAAAGTATCACCCTCTGTTAGGACAGAATATGGGATTTTTGTCAGTCTTCATTAATACAAATCGTAAAGATGTAGATGTTCCATTATGGATCTATCCAATACGCATATGGATCTATTCTTGATCAGGGTTTTATATTGGTAGCTAACACCACTTCTAGGATTAAAAGAAATGGGTAATTATATAAAAATAGTTCTTTCAGGTACCTCTCCTGATTCCATAAGCCCAAAATTTGAGCAACAAGCTGCCCTATTCA
This sequence comes from Ursus maritimus, assembly GCF_017311325.1. Classification (NCBI taxonomy): domain Eukaryota; kingdom Metazoa; phylum Chordata; class Mammalia; order Carnivora; family Ursidae; genus Ursus; species Ursus maritimus. The sequence continues at coordinate 8,116,262 of NW_024425564.1, forward strand.
ACTTAGGGATAATCATTTGATAACCTTGAATTAGATATTCTCAACTTTCATCCTTTCACATGAAATGAAAAGTTCTCAGATCACAGTCCCTCTAGCAGTTCATTTGATTGGAATTTCTTTGGATCCTCTCTCACGCCAAATGGCCTTGCACATTTTTATACATGTATAGTATTTTTTATATCTATAAAGTACGTATGAATATATTTTATAAAACTATGTGTTGTACATAGGCTTCATTTGATACATGTAATTTGGTTCTGACCCAGCCGGCCGTGATGAGTGAACTCAGTTGAGGGGCCCTTGGCTCACACTGTAAGACCATCATTACGAGCCAGAGGTCTTCCCGATTTCGTGGAAACCACTGACTTCACCCACAGTTGCAGGTCTGAAAGCCCGTCGGGCAGGGCCCCCAGAGCTGCCCCCCAGCACGGCTGAAGGTGACTTCGGGGGCGGCATGTTGTGCGCGTCACCGCAGCGCACGCGGCTGCTCCTGGGTGTCCCGAGGACGACCTCTACGGGGACGTCATTTGTCACCTGTGACTTACGGTTAGATCCTGACCGGCTCTTCGGGCTTGAGAGCATGTTTTACCTCATGAGCGGGCGCCTCCGTCGTGCCTGCTTCAGTGGTGGTGGTCTCGTCATTTCACACGCGCTAAAAAGGTGGCAGTTTCTGTAGTCAGGCCGAGTTCTGGCAAGTGACGTGCCTCCCCCAGGGAAAGCGGCGACAGAAGCGGCCAGACTGGGCGTCGGGGCGGGGGGGTAGCTGGGTTATGCGTACAGGGCTTCGCGCCGGTGAGGTGCTCGTAGCCCCGCGGGCGCCGCCGCCGCAGCTGCGCCGCGGCTCCTCAGCGCGGAGGGCGCAGCCGTCGTTCGCGCGCCTTGTCCCGGCAGCGTGGGCCCCACGCACGTCGGCCGCCGCCGGGAGGCTCTGCGGGGCGGGGACGCCGCCAGGCAACCACCGAGAGGACAGAGCCTCCCGATTCCTAGAGGAGACCGGCCGGCTCCGCGGCGGGGGCTGCAGCCGGCCCGGAAGCACGAGCGCCGGAGCCCGGGCGCGCACCTGTGCGGGGGCGGGGCGCAGCCTCTCCCGCACCCTGGGACTCCGGGGGGTCAGGGGTAGGGTCCGACGACGGAGAGTCGCGAGGGAGTCAAGGGTGGCTTCCAAGTTTTGAGTTGTATTAGGATTCCTGGGCTGTTGAGAGAAGGAAGGTCTGGGGTCCCGGTTTTGTAAAAGGAAAGTGGGGTTGGTGGGGGAGGTGGTCTGACTCCCGACCCTCCCTGCAGTAGATGAGGCGACGCTGGAGTGCAAGAAAAGGCTTAGAAGCCACTTACTGCTGTGAGTTAGCAAATGATAGCTCTGTACCACAGTATCATTCAACTGTCAGTGGGATTATAATAGTACCTATTTGTAGTCACTTTTAAGTAAATATTAGCTGTTATTTTCTCATTTCTGATATTACTTTCCTGTTTATTCGGGATTCTCTGAAGGGGAGAACCCAAGGGAAGAGGGTCATGGTCTTCCAAGTTTTATTAACAAACGTTTAGGAAGTAAAACATTTTAGCACGGGGTGCTGGCTAATAATTTGCAGAGGCCCTCCCACTCCCCTAAGTCATTTAGCTTCCTGTCAAAGTTCCTTTTTCTTTCAGTGCCTTGTCCGGGTAGTGAGTTCTTGGGTAAAAGAGCTAAACAAAAGTTAGAGTTTCTGTTAACAGTGTTATTTTATGCCCCAGGAAGAAGACTAGCTACAAGGAAATACTTCTGAAAAACTCGTGTGAACCCCAGGCTGGAGTGAATCTCCTCCTGAGTGCTCTCATTCCAGAATGGCGGTCCTCCTGTGGGAAGGTCCCTAATAGTGACTGATGGCAGAGGGAGAGGGCTGTGCCTGGGACCACGCTGGCAAAGAAGTCATGGATAGTCCTTCAGACTTCAAGTTGCTACTACAGGAGATAGCTACCTGGGCCTCCCAGGACTGTCAGAAGACTCAGAGAGCTTTGCCTACAGTTGCTGAGACCACAAACACACCGAGGAGCAGGTGCTGAAGCAGGTCCTGACACCTCGCTGGGTTGCTGCAGACTCAGGCAGGGATGATACCCAGAATGTGAAGAAGAGGCATCACTTATGCTAGAGAAGTTGGAGACAGCTTGGAGGAGAAGCCACCAGGTGGGAAGGGTTGGGATATCACTTATGTTATGGCTTGAGTGGTGGAAGCCCTTTGGAATAGCAGAGAAGGCAGCAAAACTGAACTTTAGGATCCATGTCTCCGCAGCCAAAACCCAGCACCACCCTCATGGGCTTTAATTCCCCTTGGGATTCATGTGCACCTCCAGAAAGTTCTTCCATATTGCGCTGTTGTTTGGGCGTTTTTACGGAGAGTTTAACTTCCAATTCAGTTTTCCAAGACCAGCTTCATCCCATTGCCTTTAGGGTCCAGCCTAAAGGATAGAACAGGAAATGCTTATGGCAGAGAGAGTACTTTGGAATCCAGGGTTTCAAGTGCAGCCTGTTAAGACCCTGTCATAGTTTGACTTTTGAGCATTATTGCCGTTTGAAATGGAAAGCCAATGAGAAAGGGTGTCTGCAGAGAAAGGAGATCCTTGAAAGGAAGCTTTTTAGAATTCTCAGTAATGTCCTTTCCCTCGAAAACTTACCCCTACCCATCATCTCCTTCTCATTATCTGCCCAATTCTTGAGGTAGAAACTCTCAGTCATATTTGCGAGGGGTTTTGTTTGGTTTGTTTGGACCTATTCAACTAATTTAACTTCACCGTGCTGCTTTTTTCCTATGTTTTAGTCCTGAACATTACTGAAAAAGTTATTTTCCCCACTTTAGTTTTTCCATATCAAAACTGTATTTTGAAACTGTTCTAGTTGTTGCTTCAAGTTAACTTTTATCATATACCACTGTTCACTGACTCAGTAAATGTTTGTGGAGCATTCTGCTTGTCTATAGTAGTGGCCTAGGTACATTTCAGTTGGTATAAATGGTCCTTTTAACTCACACTAATAAATTAAAATTTCTCTTGATTTCTTGATACTCCATTTTTCATCTCTGGATTCAAACTGATCTCCCCTTTTTTGATTATACCTTCCTAATTCTTTGTCACATTTTGTGAGAAAATCTTCCATGTTCTTCCAGACTTTCTGCCCAGCTGTCTTCTCCTCACCCAAACTGGAACCTTGCGTGCCTTTTTGGGCACTTCGCCAAATTGAGATGACAGTTCAGATACATTTAGAAAAGGCATGCACTTTAGATAAAACTGGGTTTTATTTTTATCACTGTTCTTCATCTTAAGTCTCAGCAGAAGAGACAACTGACATTTGAATTGTCTGTGCATTTTTTTTTAGATGGTGTTACTGAGAATGAAAATAAGGACTTGTCTCCAACATAAAACAATTCTGAAGATGCTACATCTTCTGGTGGGATCTCTGTAGAACTTTAACACCTGTGCAGTAAGTGTAGGAAAAGCTTTAGTCGCTGTTGAGTGTTCACTCAGCATTAGGGATTCCAGATGCCAAAGAGAATCTCTTTGAGAACAAGTTTGGAAAGGCTTTTGTTTAGAGTGGGTCCCTCCTTTCCCACCAGGAGATCCACCACCTGGAAAAATGCTCAGTGTAAGGAATGTGGGGAAGCTTTTGGTTATACATCAGGGAATCACATAAAGGAGAGACTGCAGAGATGTGATGACTCTGAGGAGGCCTTCCTCAGCACAGAAACCTCACAGAACCTTACAAGAAGTAAAGAGGAACGCCTTCACCCACGAGTCAGGATTGACAGTGCACTGGAGCGTCTACACAGGAGAGAAATCTAATAAATGTGATGATGTGGAAATGCTTTGCGTGGAATCACCAGCTTTATTCAGCATTGGAGAATTCACACTACGGGGAAACGCAGATAGCGTGATGAGTATGGAAGTCTTCAGACAGTGGTTAGACCTTGGTAAATATCAGTGAATCCACATCAGACAAGTTCTTATAAATGAGAGGATCGCGGGAAGTTGACTGGACAGAGACCAAGTCTCCACAACAGAATCTCCACAATATTGGAAAATTAATTTAATTAATGTAAATGGGTGAGTTGTATGGGGAATGGGTATTCTTAATTGCCCAATTTAGCCAGTAAAAACATTCAGTGAATGCCTCAGGTCAAGAAAAGGAAAGGTCAGCAGTTCTTTGCTTTCTAGAGGAGTCTATAGCTGTAAGCAACAAGGACGTTTGAAGTAAGTTGCATCCCTGCATCCCAGGACTTGTGATACTGTCTCCTGGATGACTGTGCACACATGTTACTCCCAGGCCTGCTCTAATCTCGTAGCTTTAATTCATTCAACAAGAGTAGATTATTGTCTACTATTACATTTTATTTTCTTTATGACCTAAATAGGTTTGTGTCTGTATCCCAGGACACAAAAATCCCATTTATAAAGTTTCAGTACATGTAGTGAACCACATCATTAATTTGTTGGACACTTTCCTAAATTTGAGACTGCTTTTTTTTTTAAGATTTTACTTATTCATTTGACAGAGCAGGGGGAGTGGCAGGCAGAGGGAGAGGGAGAAGCAGGCTCCCCACAGAGCGAGGGGAGCCCAATGTGGGACTCGATCCCAGGACCCCAGGATCATGACCTGAGCTGAAGGCAGTCGCTTAACCAAGTGAGCCACCGAAGCACCCCTTGAGACTGCTTCTGTGTTCTCCAGCATAAGGTCATGTAAGTGTCCTTCAGAGAATATGTGTTTTCCAGCTTTGGTTTGATTGTTTTTTCTTAGTGAAAGATAATTAACATACAGTCTATTGACAGATAATGATGGAGATATTTTCCCTTATGGATAACACATAATATAATGTTGTGAAGGCTAATACTTTAAGTAACGTGCTTATTATCTTTTTTAGTTCTATAACAGGCAAAAGAGGAAAGAATCTTTAGAAGCTCTTCAGCAAGTTGTTAATATAGCCCAATCTCTATGAGAGAGAATGAGGCTTATGTGATTTATAGTAGGTCACTAAATACAAGAAACATAGATTTTAAGACTTTGCAATGATGATTTCAGAACTCGGAGTGCATTTGTTGTATATTCCTAAACTTTTTTGAATAGGTGTTACGGGAGGCGCCTGGGTGGCTCAGCCAGTTAAGCATCCTACTCTTGATTTTGGCTCAGGTCGTAATCTCAAGGGTGATAAGATCAAGCCCCACGTCCAGCTCAGTGCTGGGCGTGTAACCTGCTTAAGATTCTCTCTCTGTTGGGGCGCCTGGGTGGCTCAGTCGTTAAGCGTCTGCCTTCAGCTCAGGGCGTGATCCCGGCATTCTGGGATTGAGCTCCACATCAGGCTCCTATGCTGGGAGGCTGCTTCTTCCTCTCCCACTCCCCCTGCCTGTGTTCCCTCTCTCACTGGCTCTCTCTCTCTGTCAAATAAATAAATAAAATCTTTAAAAAAAAAAAAAAGATTCTCTCTTTCTCTCTCTGCCCCTCCCCCCACGTGTGCTCTCTCTCCCTTTCTCTTTTTCAAAGAAAAAAAAACGATAGGTATTACAGTAATTTTAGAAAATGAACTGCATTCAGGGCACCTGGGTAAGCTCAATCAGTTCAGTGTCTGCCTTCTGCTTAAGTCATGATACCAGGGTCCTGGGATCGAGCCCTGCATGGGGCTCCCTGGCTCATCAGGGAGTCGGCTTCCTCTCCCTCTGCTCCCCACCTCCACTCATGCTCTCGCTCGCTCCTTCAAATAAAAAAAAGAATGCCTGCATTCTGTGAAAGGCCTTTATAGCATCTATAGAAATCACGTTTTTTCCCCTTAACTTTATTATTACCTTGTATTATGTGAAAGGATTTTCTTTTCTTTTTTTTTTTTTTTTTAAAGATGTTATTTATTTATTCAACAGAGATAGAGACAGCCAGCGAGAGAGGTAACACAAGCAGGGGGAGTGGGAGAGGAAGAAGCAGGCTCATAGCAGAGGAGCCTGATGTGGGGCTCGATCCCATAACGCCAGGATCACACCCTGAGCCGAAGGCAGACGCTTAACCGCTGTGCCACCCAGGCGCCCCATATGTGAAAGGATTTTCTAATAATGAACCAATCTTTCATTCCTGCAATAAGTCCTACTTAATCATGGTGTATTCTTTCCTCGATATGTTAATGAGTTTGACTATTCATATTTTATTTAGTACATTTTTCTTCAATGTTTATATGAAATTGGTCTGTAATACTTTTTTTTTTTTAGTACTATATTTTCCAGGTTTAGGTTTCAGCATTTTAATTGCATCATAAAAGTAATTACATTTTTGTTCATTTTTAACACTCTAGAACAATTTATAGAGCACTGGAATTAGCTGGTCTTTGAATGTTGAATTTTTTTTTTTTAAGACTTTACTTACTTATTTAAGAGAGAGCATGAGAGGGGGGAGAGTCAGAGGAGAGGCAGACTCCCT